>NC_139027.1:51999716-52296734 GCF_964662115.1 Mustela nivalis | reverse complement strand
CTTAAAAAAAAAAAAAAAAAAAGACAAGGCAATTATTAACTACAGATAAAACAAGAATTAAGAAAGGAAATGTAATCGGAGCACACTACAGGGCCGCGCAGTGAATAATATTTGTCCTAGGCAGACAATGTAAACAGAGACTATTGATTTAAAAACTGTAATCTACATGGGGAGGAGGAGGGACAGGAAACAGAGGGATGGGGATGAGGGTGTCAGAGCACTAGATTCTCATCTACTGTAGGAGGAAGTCAGCGGACTGCATCTAGAACTGATCATAGAAAAGACAACACTGTATACTTGTTTTTTAGAAACATGGGAATGAGTAAAGCTGGGGAAGCAGAAGGTGACCGCAGTGGCCTCCAGGGGGAGGACCATGTGGCCTGTGGAGAGCTGGAACAGGGAATCATATTTGTTGTAAATATGTTAGTTCAGGGACACGTGGGTGGCTCGGGTCATGATCTTAGGGTCCCAGGATCAAGTCCCGCATCTGGGCTCCGTGCTCGGTGGGGAGTCTGCTTCTCCCTCTCTCTGTGCATGCACTTTCTCATTCTTTCAAATAAATAGAATCTTGAAAAAAATATATGTGTTAGTTCAGTTTGACCTCTGAAACTGTGCACACTGCTAAAAATTAGTTTTATAAATGGATTAATTTCTCCGAGCGCCTTTGCTTGTAGGTCTTTTGGAGGCCTCCGAACTGTTCTTTCGAACAGGCTCACCTTCCCTTTGAAAGACAAGGGCTCCCCCTCCCTTAGAGCAGCGTCCTGCTCCCCCCGCCACCCCACCCTGAGCCCGGCAGGGAATCTACTCAGAGACCATTAACCAAATGAACAGACTGACCTCCTCACCTCAGAACAATCCTTAAAGCACTGTGGGAGCCGAAGGGGTCCTCGTGCACCGTGTGTCCCACCACCTCCTGCTGCGGAACTCCTGGCAGGAGCCGGCCTTGCTCCGGTCACAAAGGACCACAAGCTGCGTGGAATTAAACAACAGAAATGTATCCTCTCGTGGTTGTGGAGGCTAGAAGTACGATGACATCGAGGTGTAGGCCTGGCCATGCTCCTTCCAGAGGCTTGAGGGAAGGATCCTTCCTTACCTCTCCCCGCGTCTGGTAGCCCTGGGCGCTCCTCGGCTCGTGAAAGCCTGGCCCCCGTCTCTGCCTCTGTCTTCACATGAGGGTCTTCACGTGGCTTTCTCCCCACATCCCTTCACATCTTTGTTTTATAAAAACACAAGTATATTGGATAAAAGGCCCACCCTACTCCAATATGCCTTCATCTTAACAAACCACCTCTGTTACCAACCCTATTTCCCAATGAGGTCAGACTCCCAGGCAGTTAAGGCTTGAACATACCTTTGGGCAGGAGACGCGTACAACTCATGACAGCATGGAAAATAGAATTTCCATTTTCTAAAGCACGTTTACCACTAGATGGCCTGGTGGCCCCTCTGCCCAAGTGGGGCGGCCCGGTCCACCAGCTCCCACCCGGGTAAGACAGTTCCTCCAGCTTGCTGAGAGGGAAAACTTGAATATTACTTCAGTGTGAGATCGCATTTTAAAGGAGCCTCTTAAACACCAAAGAGTCCTTTGAGAGCTAAATAAATGGAATCACTGATTCAATGAGAGACAGATTTTTAAACTTGGTAAAAGGCAGTGGGGGCGATATTTGAGAAAGTGTCCTTTCTGGAAGGCCTCCATTACACTTTGTGAGTTTCTACCCCTGACTCATGAGCTCAGACGTGAAGGCAGGTATCTGGGGACAGAAAGGCTCGCCCTCGTCTGAAAGGGTAGAACTTCCCTTCTACTTCCCCATACTCTGGGGTCCAGTAGTGCCTGGGAGGTCGGGGAGCGCAGGTAGCCACAGGATGCTTCCCAGATGCTCACCTTTGTCCTGTCATGTGTGGCCTGTGCCTCTCCTGCCTGCATCCCATGGCCTGCTCCTTTCCAGTCACCAAACTGACCCAGTCAGACCCATGATGGCACGGAGACAGGAGCCCAGGGTCACGGGTCTCTTTCTTGCCATGAAAGAGCAAAAGTGCTGGGCACACCCTTTTAGGATGACACAATCTTTTGGGCTGGAACGTGCTGTCTCTTCTTTTTTCAATTGAGACCACAGGCCTCTGTGGATAAGGACAAGCTGTCAGGTCATGCTAGCCCCGCGGTGTTTATTTTAAAAGCCACAAGAATAAATCTGATTCACATCTTTAATGATTCAGCCTTCCTCGTAATTGTGAGGGACGAGAAGATTTTCCTCCACTTCCCTCTCCTCACTCCCCTTCTCCCCTTAGCAGTCCTAAGTCGCACCAGTCCTTCTAAAAGTAGGAGCCCACACCTGTGTGGTTAGTGGTGTCACATTATTGTGTGTTAAGTGATGTCTGCATTATTAAAGAGCAAATCAAAAGAGGAACGCAGAAGCACCGAGCCCTTTGTACAAAGAAGGTGATTTGGGTGGGGGTGGGAGGGTTTCCTGTTGGCCCGCCACTCACTGCTCAGAACTGATGTGGACAGTGGGCTTTCGTGGCTGGAGCCCCGTCTGTTAGATGGGGCTAACCTTCCAAAAAGGTGGAAGCCCAAGAGCCATGGTGAGCCCAGGAACCTGGGGCCACACAGACCAGACGTAGGGAAACCATTATGTTCTTGCACCAAAACAAATTTCAAAGGCAGCGATAAGACAAAAATGCTGGGTAATGACATGCCTGCGCTTTCTTTCATCTAAGCATCTGGAATGTCTTGAAAGCATTAATTACATCTTCCTCCCTTCGGAGAGAGGAGGAACCCTGTGGTTGTCACCACGGCAGGGAACATCTCAGCTCACTGGGAAAGCTGACAGCCCTGGACAGAAGCCTCCAGGAGATGGGGCTCAGCCTTAGCCCTGTCCACATGGGTTTCTCAGGCAAATTCCTTGACTGGAGTCTTGGTTTTGTTATGTGATGAGTGGGAGTAATAGTGATAATCACAATACTCATACTACCCTCTGGTGTGAAACACTTTTGTGAGACAAGTGCTGATGCCCAGTATTGCGTGAGAGTGGCACCTGCTTATCTCAGGAGGCTGGCACTGCCATGGAGCCCATTTTGTGGATGAGAACATCAAGGCCTGGAGAGAAGGACTGGCATTGGGAGTAAGTAAAGATGTCAGTGTGGGAATGCAGGTCAGCTGACTGCAAAGCCAGCGCTGCTAGGAGGATAAGAAAGTCTAATGAGACAGGATGTGGCAGAGTGTTCAGGCAAATTCCTCTCGGCACGGAAGTGAAAGGAGTCTCGGGACCAGAGTTCCAGGCCCGGCCTGCCATCCTGCCTCCCACCCGAGGCCACAGGCTACTGTATCACCGGGTCCTTTCTTGGGGTTGGACTTGTGCAAGTCTCGCTCAGAATGCCAGTGGCTTGATTATGTGGGAGGAACAGCATAGAATGTCCTAGATTAAAATGTTATTTTGTTCCTTTCAAAACCCCAGCAGAAAAGCCAAACCGTTCTAGCCTTAATTAGTTCTGCAAAGGCAATCGTCAAAGTGAGACGATAATTGAGAAACTGTATTCTGGGTGTTGCTTTCTACTCCTTCCCAAAGCTTGAGAAACATTGTTGGATGGAGGAAAAAGATGGGGGGGGGGGGTGAGATGTGACGTGTCTCCTCTCCTTTCAGTAATGAAAAGATGCCAGATTTTGTAACCAACGACGGTGCACTCCAAATTAGTGACATCAGATTCAACAGCACCAGGGCCTGGATTCTCCCCTGAATGCATGCGAATAACCAGCCAGGAGGAAACTGCCACGCCCCCACCCCCAAAGGGCCTGTTCTGGATTGTTCCTCCCCCCACCCCCAAATTTCGCTGGGCACCGTGCTGGGCGCTGCAGTTTCGCTGGGGGTCGGGTGCAGGATGGGGAGACAACTGCTGCAGGTGGCGAGCCCCAGAGTCCGCACTTGGCTTCAGTATTGGCAGACGGAAGAGCTGAAGAGCAGGCGAGGCAGACAGAGGGACACGGGACGACTGGGACACAGGATGGTGTCCTAGAGGCCAGCAGGCGAGGCTGGCGGCGCGCTTAGGGTCAGATCCAAAAAGGTATCCAGGTAAATCGCGTGAGATTAGTGGTGTGATCCAGGGGGACCGGCGGTCCTTGAAGAATCCGAAGCCAGGATGTAAGGGATGGGGCCGCGGGGGGGGGGGGGGGGCCGCCCCCTGGAGGCCGCGAAGCAGCGCTGCGAGCCAGACGCGGGGCCGCTTCCCCCCACCCCCAGGGGGACAGACCCGCCCCGAACTCACTGGAGACGCGACGCATGTGTTATTTTTAACCTTCGTCCAACTTTCTGCAAAAGAAACTGCTGCCTATTGAGTCACGCGTGCCCTGAGTGAGAACCTAAGGCCCGAAGCCAGGCTTCCTCAAAAGCGAGAGGTTTCATGACTGCTGTCAGAGTCCGGGCACCAACTTGAACCGACGGAATCAAACATTCATCAAGGGGTTGTTCAGCCCTCTTAGAAAATATTGCTGCTGCTGCACTTCCCCGAGGGGTTCGCTCGGTGACAGTCGTGACAGCAGCGAACATTTACAGAACCGTTGGCTCCACGGCCCGCTGTGCGCAGGTTTGCAAGGACCCAGCCTCTCGAGGTCACGGGAGGTAACCACGCCGCTAGGAGGGGAGGGGCGGAGCTGGGTCCTGAACCGCGGTGGCCTGCCCCAGAGCCCTCAGAGGGCCACCAATCTGTCATCTCATCCCGCCACATGCCCAACAGAGGCCAGCATTCGTGGGCACCGCGCACGGAGCCGCAGGGGCTCCTTCGGCTGGGAGATACAGGCAAGGTTTTGTGTTCATGTGTACTTTTCCGGAGAGAGGGTCTTTGCTCTCGGCACTTCTTGGTCTCAATCACGGAGTAGACGAGGAGCTTCGGGCCACTCACCTCTATGCCTCTGTTGGCTCACCTGCAGAATGAGGAGAGGGCAGGAAACCGGGGGTCTCCCTGACTTCCTCCACTTCCACTATCCGCTGCTCCAGTTAGTCTGAGAAACATCTGAGGACCCCCATCCCCATCAGTGTATGGTCCAGCTGCTTTGCAGTGTGGGGGCTACAGGGAAAAGTCATACCAGCCTGTGCCCCCAAGGAGCTCATGTTCCCCCAGAGGGCAAGCAGCCAGCCGTTAGGTCCAGTCTCCTTCCCTGACAGTTGGGGGCTGGGAGAGGGAAGCCTGAGGGCACAGCACACTGGTCCAACATAAAGGCAGAGCCCCTCTTGGAACCCTGGTGGCTGCTGGAGACCCCTGCCCTAGGCTGCTGTGAGTGGAGTCTGGTGTGAGGCCAGCAGGCTCCTGACTGAGCCCTCAGGACAAAGATCCTGTTGTCCCACGTGACTCCAATGGTGACCTGCCACTGAGCACTGCCTCACTCCCTCCTGTCAGGTATGGAGTCTTAGTTCTTTCTCCAGAATCCCATTATGGGATCTTCTCATCCATCAGCTGGAGCCATCCGCCCCTCGGGGTCACAGCTGGCCCGTTAGGACCCAGGGTCCAGACTCTGCCCTTTGCAGCTCATCCATCAGCCTCCACCCACCCTTCCTTACCCTCACAGAGGCCCTCTGCTTCCCTCCCTGTCCGGTCCCTCTCCCTTCACCTCCCTGTGCTCTCTTAACAACAAATGAGATGCCTCTGACCCCCTGGTCAGGTTAGTTCCCCGCCAGACCAACCAGCACGGCAGTTCCCCTGCCCATAGGGGTCCCAGAAGCTTCGAGCCAGCAGCAAGGGCGCCCCCAGGACAGGTCTGCAGGGCGGTTACTCAATGCCCACCAGCCGCCTGCCAGGCGGAGTAGGAGTTTGCCCAGGGAGCACGCTCACCACTTCCCCTCCTCGGTCCCTGCTCTCCACACACCCCTAGCTTCCCCTTCGGCTCCCCCTGACTCCCAGCAGACCACCTCCTGCCAGCAGAGGAACGAGTAACAGTCACCCCAAAGAAACTCATTTATTTTATGTATCTGTAACTTGATTAAAAAGAAGTCACATTGGGTGGCTGGGTGGATCAGTTGGTTAATTAAGCAACTTCCTTCGGCTCAGGTCATGATCCTGGAGTCCCGGGATCGAGTCCCACATTGGGCTCCTTGCTCAGTGGGGAGTCTGCTTCTCCTGCTGACCTCTCTACTCTCATGCTCTCTCTCTCTTTCTCAAATAAATAAATAAATAAATAATCTTAAAAAAAATAAAAATAAAAAGAAGGCACATTGTAGGTGTTCTTCTGGGGCTTTTTGCACTTACTGGACGTTGCTAAGACCCATTCCTGCTGTGGCATGAAACCTGCAGTTCATTCGTTTTAACTGCTCCAAAATGTTCCATGTGTGAAAATATCACAAAGGCATGAAACACAGGATTCAGGATGGTGCTTGCTTTCAGCAGGGCAGCCCGAGGGCAGGACATGGAAGGTACATATTGTAAGTTATTGTCAACAGGCTAATTCTTACCCTGGGTGATTGTTTCACAACTGTTTCTTATAATATTAATTTTAATAAATAATTTAATACATTTATAAAATTTAATATTTAAAATTTAATAATTTTAATAAATAAACATCTCTGACATATATGTGCCTAAGAAGAGAATGTGCTATGAAATGAAGCATACAATTAGTAATATTACGTTATGAGGTTATTACTGTGACATAATCTTTTATAAGTATATTTAACCATAATCCTCATATATGCTATTATGTATACGTACGTATACATAATATGTAGTATATAATACATAATATGACTTTATGCTATATACTCATAAATAAAATATGTTTTATATACCATTGTTATGTATTATACAATGAATAACATACTATGTTATTTTTTATGGTACTTAATCTTTAGTGACATAAAAACTATATTATCATGTATATGATATATATGCCCCTCCCGACCCCATCATGGCACCCCAGCTGCCACTGTTCTTCCTTCCCTTTTCCGAATCAACAGCGTTGCCACCCTCCCTATCTGCATTTCTCTATCTTGAACCTCCTTCCTCATTCCATCCCATTCTGCCTTCTGACCCATCATCCCTCTGAAGCAGGGCTTGCCAAGGTCACCAATGGCCTCCATGTCTCTGAATTCAATGGCCCTTGCAGCCCTTCTTTGCCGTGGCTTGGGGCTCCTCAGAACCTCATCTAAAGCTCTTCTCCCACTCTCTCCCTTCATCCATTTCCTTGTCCTCATCTGTCCCCGAAGCATTGGTCATTGGTCATTGGTGACATCTCCAGCCATATGTCTCCTTTGAGCTCTGGATTCAAACATCTGGCTGTTCTACTTGGGTATCTTGGCACTCTGCAACACGGCATGCCAAACGAAGCTCTGGTCCCCCTCCAGACCCATCCTTCTCCAGTGCTCCCTGTCTCTGCATGGGCAAATGACCAAGCTGAGCCAGGGATGGCCACCCCAAGCTCTAGAAAGTGGCCCCAGAAAGAGTATGGGGCCATAGCCAGGTCAGTCAGAGCCCTTCCCCAGGATTTTTCTGTGTCTCTCAAGGAGCATACTCCCTTGCCTCTTGGATCATGAAACTGATGGGATATGAGATGGAGGAAAACCTGTCTGCAGATGGCGAAAACCTGTCTGCAGTAGAGATAACGATGAGTCCAGGCAAAGTTGAGTCCTGGGGCTTTAAGGGCTGGTTCCAGTCCACACGCCTCCTGCCTCCATTTCTGTACTACTTCCTTTGGTTTGTTGAGTACCTCTATATCTATCCAGTAAACCAAACTTTTTGCTTATGCTAGTTTCTGTTAAGATGGAGGGGCCCGTACAGAATGAAGAGGCCAAGACCTTGTAAGTTCTCCCTGCATTTCTGTTGTTAGGGTAGACTTACCCTTGTAACCTAGATCTGTTGGCTGGCAAGAATGAGCAGGATTCTAAGGGAGTGTGGCTGGCGTCCCAAGGCCAGCACAGCCCTAGGAGCTGATGGGGGCTGTGGCTGGATGCTCCACTGGACACAGCTTCTTCGGCTTCTGTCCCCTTTTGGGAACAAGTGGCTGCCTCAGCGCTTGATCCCTGTGGGGATTGGGCCAGTGTCGGGGAACTACTCAGCTGTAGACAAGTGTCCCTCAGACCATGTGGGGCCCACTTCCACAGCCGTGCAAGCCTCGGTAACAGTCACAATGGCAGAAGTGGGTTCCTGTGACTCTCCGGTTCTCTTCCTAGTGTTTGAATGCCACGCTTCCGACCCCACCCCCATTGTCCTAGATGCCTCTGGGGGAGACCTCAAGAGGGGAATGCTGGCCTTTCTGCCAAAATGGTCCCACGTAGACCGAACGATGAATGGGAAGAAATTAAGAGACATAATGACATCCGTGCCTGAGGCTGAGCTGTGGGTCATGGTGATATTTATAGACAATACGGGGCGGCTGTGGAGCTGGGGGCCAGGTCAGCAGATGCTGCTGCCGGTGGTGGCACTAATGAGCATGGCGACGTAGAGGCCGGGATTAGAGGCCTCCAGTGCCCTCCCAGAGGGAGCACCTGTGTTTGGGAGATGTCTGAAGGATAAGATGAGGGTGGCTCCCTCCATGTCACCGGGAAGTAGTCACCCAAAATGCAATCTGTGGAAAATGAGCTATAATCGTGAGCTGGATCACCCCTGGGTGATCTGATAAAGTCAGTCTCCTGGCCCTGCAGAGGGGAGAGGCAGATGGGCAGTGAAGCAACCAACAATCCCGTGCGGTTTCCTGTGTGTTTTTGCCATGTTTCAGCAGCCAAGAGTGAGAGGGGGAGGACGGGAGTGGTTCTAACACCGTGCGAGGGTCCCTTGTCTCTCTGCATTTGGGTATCACCAAAAGAAGGTCTTGCAGCATTTAGATCCAGGGAAGGCGAAGGACAGCTTGGTTGGGTGAGAAGTGTTTTGTGTCAACCAGGGAAGACAAAAAACACGTGACAAATCGGGTCTGAGGTGGCTGGTTGATTTACAGGCTAATGAGGGCCGGAAGAAACCAAGCTGTCCTTCGCCTTCCCGATGAATATTCGGTCCGTGGTCAGTGGGAGTCCCTTCCTGGCCCTCCCTAGGACTCTGGGCAGCAATACTGGCCTTAGATCTGAACGAGAGGGGCCGCGGCCCTGAGGCCTGCTCTACAGAGGGTCCTGCCCTGACACTTTGTCTAGCCACATCCTCCATGGGCTGGGGGCCTGCAGGGCCAAGGGGACGAGCCCACCTGGTGCTACCCCGTGCTCTGACTCTGCAGGACCCCAGAATGCCCTGCCCTAATGACTGCACAGGTTCTTTACAGAGCTCATACTCCCAGGGGCTCACAGCGGGGCCAGAGGGCAGCTCTTGGCGTGGGGTTATGAATAGAGCCTGGACATGAGGTCCAGGTGCCCCCATATGTACCACAAAGCCACTTGTGGCAAGGAATGGATCCAGCATTTGGAAGAGAAGGGTAACAGGCCTCAGGATAATAGTTAGAGACCAGAGAGTAGTTTTTCCCACACTACTGTTTTCCTCTGCATAATTCCAACTCTGAGTCTCCTAAATTTGAACCTGGCCTTCAACCTCATTATCAATGTATATTTGTAAAGGTAGGAGAATAGAACATATTTAATTTAAAATGTTTGGCTTGGGGCACCTGGGTGGTTCAGTCGTTAAGCATCTGCCTTCAGCTCAGGTCATGATCCCAGCGCCTTGACATCGAGGCCCACACTGGGCTCCCTGCTCAGCGGGAAGCCTGCTTCTCCCTCTCCCGGTCCCCCTGCTTGTGTTCCCTCTCTTGCTGTGTCTCTCTCTGTCGAAGAAATAAATAAAATCTTTAAAAAATGTTAATAAAATAAAATGCTTAGCTTGATTTAAAACTTTTCAGTGTTTATAGTATGAGAGCTTCCAAGTATACTCTGACCCTGGACTTCCCAAGGCTCAGAGTGGCTGTGTTGGTCAGGGATGACCTTTGTTACACGTTGAGGCACTAGAGGCAAAGATCCACTTCAAGAGAGGAGAGACTCCTCGGGCTTGCTAAGTCGGGATCTTTTGAGCAGATAAAACAATGGAAGCTGAGATAATCAATTTTAAATTTATTTAGAATGAATAAAAGGGTGAGTGAGAGAGGGAGAGCATGTGCTTGTGTGTATGTGCATGCATTAATTTTAAGAATAGTAGAAGATGACCTTTAGAATCCCGAAAGACTGAAGATTTTATGGTGAGTGAGAGAGGGAGAGCATGTGCTTGTGTGTATGTGCATGCATTAATTTTAAGAATAGTAGAAGATGACCTTTAGAATCCCGAAAGACTGAAGATTTTATGGTGTCCTTCACTGTACAATCGAAAATTAAAATAATCTTAAATCACCTAAAATTAGTCCCCCAAATTCTGATTTTCCATACTGATTATTTCCTCATTTTGCAGATGAGGGAACAGTAGATTAGAGCTGTTAAGTGACTTAATAAGGGCACATGACCAGGATTCAGCCCAAGCACTATCATTCTCTGCTTCTATCATGTTCATTATCGTGCGTGGCCTCTTGGCCAGAAGAACAGATCTCAGTGAGCTAGAGCCGGTGGGGCAGGCTCCCCAAAAAACCAGCACTCCGGGAACAGGGCAGAGAGCACTGGTTAGTAGGTAAGCATTAAAGGCTACTCAGAAATCAGGTTCTTAGGTCTCAGATAAGTCAGGAGGCTCACTGCTCATCCTTGACCTCTTTGCTGGTGATAAGAGGCTGAGTTTTACGACAGAACTGCTAGGGTCTATCTGCCAGGAAATGCGCGAACTGCTTGGGAGGTTTCGGAAAAGTGGAAGCAGAGAAGGGAAATGTCGCCCCCTTGTGGTCATCTTTAGTAGCGGCAGCAGGAGGCATAGCAATCTTCGCTTTGGGGTGGTTGGTTAAACAAGGAAGCCTTCTTGTGTCCTACTGGATGATCATTTTCAGGTGTCGTAAACGGCATTCTTTCCTGTATTTTATTCATTTGGGGGGTTCTATAGGCAGGGTGACAAATATGGTCTCTATTAGTCCATCTTAGCTGGATTGCTATTGATTTTTTTATGGTTATTTTTTTGTTCAGTGATTTGAAAGCTGTATTTTCTTTTAATGAAAATTATCTTTACATTTTCATAAATCTCTATGTTCCCAGCTTTATATGTAAGCGAACCATTATTCCTATAGCAACAATTTTAAAAATGAACTGATTATATCCCTCTTATCAGTCATAAGAACAGCATCATTTACCTCTCTGCTGACCCAAATGTGTGTGTGTGCGTAGCAGTAACTACTTCTTAAACAATTGCCTTAGGTTCGTTAAACTGATAATGAAAAACTAGACTTAGCTGTAAATTTACGTGCTTTAATTGCTCACTACTGTTTTTTAATTCCATGTTTTCTCTATTCTTGAGTTATTTACTTATATTGATTTCCCAATCAACCAGATACATGATAGACTATTTTTTTTTCAAGTGGTGGACTTGGGATCCTTCACGTCTAAACATATCTTTATGTTCTCCTCATTCATCAACAATATGGAGACTGCCATTGATGGTCGATGCTTCATTTTAAAATATGGTATTGTTTTTCACCACCAAAAAAATGCTTTTTTGAAGTACTCCCTTTTCGTGACTGGCTGGTGTTTTCTGGTAAATGGATATTAACAGAGATTTTCTTAACCTTCCCACTGCTTCTTGCAGTAACTCTGCTTCATAGAGCATCGGGTCTTCCAATTTCTCAGCCTGGTCTCCTGCATTTGAACTATTAAGTCATGACATTGTTTTTCTCCAAGTTTATTCTTGACAGCATGAGTTCTCTGTTAGATTAAATGTGGTTCCTGTCAAATGTGTGGATCCACGTTCAATGGCCTCGAGGAAAAGGAAAGATTTCTATTTCTTACGGTTACGTTGTGTTAGATGAGAGAATAGTTGTGCAGTAGCAGGGGATCCACAATACCTTGGTGGACAGTTTCCTTTTGCAGTTTTATTAAGATGGCCAGCACGGAGCACCCCCTCCCTGCTTCCTCACTGCGACTTTGCAAACAGGGTTCCACAGTGTGAGCCCAGGCACCTTGCCTCCGCTCGAGGTCGGGCCTGGAGCCCACCTCATTCCCCCAGTGTCCCAGCCCTGCCTCAGCACCATCAGCCAGCTCTGGGTAGAAGCTGGCACCCCCGCCCCGGCCTTCCCTCTTCCTATCCAGGGGGTGCTCCTGCCATGCACAGGGAATGGCGGGTCACAGGACCCTAGGTCTTCTCTCCTGTGAGGCATCCTCTGAAGAGAGTGCTTGGCATTTCTGGGAGGTAGGAGTTCTGCTCCCGTGTCTGTCCACCTTGGTTCTGCGGAGGATGTTTAGAGGTGTGGAAGAAGAGCTCCCCTTGAGGGCTGCCAACACCACCTTCAACCGCAGAGAGCTCTGTAGGGTGGTGTCAGCTCGTGGCTGTGCTCCTTGATCTGAGCAGAGCTCCCAGCTGTGAGGTTACAGAGCTGTTGTGTTGTGTGTGTTGGGGGGAGGGGTGGGCATGGTGAACTCAGGAGACACTGATGGCCTTGGGGCAGGGCTGGCCTAGGGAGCTTCTGGGTACCTGGGTGTAGACGCGGCCCTGCGGACATAGGCCTGCCAGGAAGTAGCAGGCCCAGAAGTAATGATGGAGACTATTTTGGGGGCATCTGCTCAAGACACTGTTAGTGGGGAAGTTGTGGAAAGGGCAAGTGTTTGCTAACCTGTGGCCCACAAAAACCTTCTCATTTCAGAGCCGGTTTCCTCATCTGTAAAGTGGATAATAACAGGACCTCCCTGTGGGTTTTGTGGGGTTCAAATGACGTCCAAGTGTGGGACACAATGCCTGACCTATGTGTGCAGATGCTCAACAGCTCCTGGGCTCCTTATTTGAGGAAAGAGGGGCAGGGATACAGTGGAATGGGTTCTTTCTTTGTCTTTCTCTTCCCTACTACCTCCATTCCCCTTTCATTCCCTGGGGGGACCTCTTTGCTCTCCCCAGCCTGCTAATTCTGGCCTGACACCTCTTTCCATTCCAGCCGGTGAATCTGCTTCCCCGTGGGGACCATCCACATTTGTTTTTGCAATCCTCTCCCTTACCCCAAGCCAACTACACTGATTTTCCTCCGAGAGCTATTTGCAAATCCACGTGGCTTTTCTCTTCTTAGAGGTCTACAGCGAAGGAGGTGATAAAATGCTCAGTCAGTCATCTGCTCAGCTTTCCACATGTGAGGAATGGTTTCAAAGATAGAGTTTCCTGTGTGGCTGGAGGTTTCCTTCTAAGGATTCCAGACCCCCCCCCCCCGCCCCCAGCTTCTGCTCCCCTGGGAGCAGGGAGAGCTGGGTGGCCAACAGAGATGGGTCACACACCGGGAAGCCAAGCACGGTAGATTTACTAGGGTAATAGGTGAGGTAACAGCACATACATACAGAAATCCATGGGCAGAGATACCATCTGGCATCACAAACACCAAAGCAGCAGGGGAGTGGGGGCGGGGGGGGGGGCGGCTCAGGAAGTGGCTTTGGAAAGTTCTCTTGAAAATCCAAGGGCAGCTTTGGTGCTCAGAGATTCAAACAGAAAACTATACAAAACCAACCCATAAATATATATATATATATATATATATAATATATATATGTGTGTATATATATATATAAAATTGCAAAATAAAAGCCCAAGAAACTAATCGTCAATCTGCACATTAGTGGCTCAAAAAGTGTTAGCGTAGAGAAAGGCAAAACCGTTCGTAGGGATGACGCGTGATCCAGGGGGCTGGCATTTCCGTAGCAGAAAGAGTATTTACATGGAACCCCTATTTGAGACTTCACAATACTAGGAAAAGCTATACACAGACAATGCATGTACAAGGGAAGACGATTGTCAGACACAGACATTTCACTGAAACCATCCACGGCTTTAGAGAACACGGCACTCTCTAACTAGACCCCTGCATACCCAGCCAGGTGAGCTTGGACCCTCTCCCCAAGCGAGGCTTCCCGGGAGAGGGAGGAACACAGCGCCGGACTCAGCAGCTGAAGCATAGATGGCAGGAGTTTAAGGGTGGACTAGACCACGGAGATTAAGCCGTCACCCACAAGGCAGGTCTAATAGGCATGAGGTGTGGTTGAAATGTGGGGGCAGGGATCCCCAAAGTGTAATCTCATTTTATAAGAGCTTTGATGACTTTATATTGGCCCCTCTGTCCTTGGTCCATCTGTTATCCTCCTCCTGATTCATTTAGAAAGGAAAGATCTAAAAGTTATAGGAGATGATCTGCTGGAGGGGAGAACGGTGAGGGGGTTTCCTACAGCTCTTCTCCTAACACCCCAAGCCTTTACGGTGTCTCTAAGCTACTTAGAGTTGGAGGACTTGCCATGTCCAAGACGGTCTCATCCTGCTCCTTGGGAACAGGACGGGTGGGAAGAAAGCTGAGGAGCCACCACACCGGAAAAGCTCTTGAGACTTGGTCTCCGGCCTCACCTGCATCCCTGTGTCAGTGCTGTGACCATTTCTCCTCCACCTCAGGCCCAGTTGCTCATAGCAATGACCCAACTTTTGGGGTCATCTTGAAGGCAAATGGCACCAAACACCAATTTGGCAAAACCCAAGTACGAACCAAGACAAACCATCATTTTTATATTTTTAAGAAAACCCTCAACTGGAGATGCTAATTATTCCTAGAAAGAGAAACCTATCTACATAAAATGAGGAAAGAAGATTTCTCCACTAAAGGAGGACATCCCCACCCGAAACAGCCACGTCGCTTCCTGGGTGAGGGTGGCTTCTCGGGTGAGAGGCTCAAAAGGATTGGATGTGCTCTGGTGACAGGGCTCCCCTGTGCTCTTTTATTTCTGGCAAAATGTATGCCCCATCCAGGTGGGTGGGCTGGCTAGACGGGGCACTGGGCAATCATGCTGCGACACCAGGGAAACTCAGCAGATGAATAACCGATGACCGTGTTTCTTCAGAGTCCATTCAGGCCTCTGGCTTTTCATGTTCATTTGTCCCTTTTGGAACGGAGGAAGAACAATGATGGGGTGCCCTGCCCTTTCTGTGGGCGTGGAGAGCATGGGCTTACCTCCTCCCTAGTTTCTTCTCAGACCCTTTCAGTGCTATTGTCTTTGAGAGTTTGCTTTGACTCAACTGGTGAGAGAGACACAAGATCTGTTCCCTCTTCACTCAGAGTCAACAGCAGCTCTAGCAACCAATTCAATGGCTTCCACTGACCTGTGTAAGGAACAGGAGTAAGGACTGCATGCTTTCGCATTTGCTCAAGGGTCAAAAACTGATTACTCTTGGCCTAGAACTGGAACATAGATTATGCACTTGTGCAGAAAAGGGCCTCCAGAGGCTGATGGTGGGCTATGTGTCCATCTACCCTGATGCATACCTCCATTGCAAAATCCAAACTTCTTTGTGATCTTTTCGGCTTTCAGAAGTGAATCATGCTGTTGGGGGATTGGTTCTTTCAAATCCAGGGTAAGCAGAACAGTGGCCTATAAGGACAGTGATAGCCCTGTTGTGATGGTGCTGAATGACATCTGAATGACTGCCTTGCCACACTCAGGGCATCAGACCCCGGGAAAGGAGTCAAGGCTCAGTGTATGCAAATCCACAGGAGGAGAGCAATGCTTCTAATGGGGTTCTTACAGACCGGGGTCCTCATCCAAACCCCTGCAAGTCCCTTAAAAAGAACTTCTCTGTCTGCAGAGGAAGAGCCCCGTTTTCATTAGAGGACTGTTGAGGGAGGCTATATTTTTAAAAAGATTTATCTATTTGAGGGGCACCTGGGTGGCTCAGTGGTTAAATATCTGCGTTCGGCTCAGGTCATGGTCCCAGGGTCCTGGGAGGGAGCCCCACATCGGGCTCCCTGCTCTGCGGGAAGCCTGCTTCTTCCTCTCTCTTTCCCACTGCTTGTGCTCCCTCTCTTGCTGTGTCTCTCTCTGTCAAATAAGTAAATAAAATCTTTTTTTTTAAAAGAAAGATTTACTTATTTGAGAGAAAGAGCGAGCGAGAGAGGGAGCGAGGCTGGGTGGGAGGGACAGAGGGAGAGGAAAGAGAACCTCAAGCTGACTCCACACTGATCATGGAACCCAGCGCAGGGCTTGATCCCAGGATGCTGAGACCATGACCTGAGCCAAAGCCAAGAGTCAGATGCTTAACCAACTGCACCACCCAGGCACCCCTTGGGGCAGGTTATTGTTATCTCTGTGATACCTGGCTGAATTTGGACAGTTACTTGGGTCACTACAGGCCAGGAAGCTCTAATGGAGCACATATCTGTGCTAGAGGCTTGCCTCTTGGCAAAGCTTTTTGCAAAGTTTGAGAAAGGTCACATGGTGTGGACGGTTCTCTCACATCATTTCTGGGTGCCAGCCACCAGCGCACAGAGAGTCACTGGAGCCAAGTTGTGTCTCTGTAACCATCTCTCCTGCTGCCTCCCCAAGCCACCGCTGCCTGACTTCCCATGGAAACAGCCTCCAAACCTCCCCACTTTCCAGCTCAGGCATCAGTCACACTGCAGACTGGCTCCCGTTCTCAGCCCTTACTGCAGCAGCTCCGAGCACAGCAGCTCCTCCTGCCCACCCACTCTGAGCCCCCCGTAGAGACATTTTCTCCAGACAGACACTGGTCAAAGTTTTCAGCCAACTTTTTCCAGACCCAAAGAAAACGTCCCGTCCTCTCCCTAGAAGCCCACGGTTTTGTTCAGACTGCGCGTCTCCTGCAGCGGCATCCAATGCGCTACCCCGGCACTCACACAAGAGTAAGAAACCGGCAGAGGGCCTCCCGGCTCCCGTGGCAGTTCTGCGGTGGGACAAGACAGACCTGGAAACCGCACCAAGCATTAGCTCTTTGAATGCTTCCCTCTCCTTATTGAAAATCTTTCCTAAGATGCCTTACTCACAGAGCTTTGGGGAAGTGAAATTCTGTGCGGGAAACAAGCTATGCGCTCTAAAGGGAAAACGGAGTGTAAGGCAGGCCACCAGGCACATTTCTGAGCTGATGGGCCTCATTAGGAGGTCTGGGCCTTCACCGCCTTCCTCTCCAGCCATTCTCCACCCCAGCCGCCTAGTGGACTTTTGTAAAAGTCAAGCTGATCATGACGCCCTGATTGGAAGCCATCAGCAGCTCCAAACCCCCTTCAGTATAAAATCTAGTTGCACACTTCGGCAGATTTCTCTCTGAGCCAGCCCTGCCCACCTATGAAACAAAGCCCCCGCCCATTACATCTTATGCTCTGGCGTTCCTGCGTGACTCCGTGGGCCCGTCGTGGAGTTTTGTGCTTCTGTGCTTTTGCACATGCTCTCCCCTCCGCACGAATATCCCACCAACCCTTTCGTCTTCCTGGAGCATTCCTCCTTGTCGGAAAACCTAACTCAATATCACATCTTTCAGGAAAGTTTCTCTGGTCCAGAAGACAATAAATCGTTACTTCCTTATGTCATCTCTGCCGCCTTGTCCTTTTCGTAACTTGCCTACAAGCCTCCGATACTTAAAAACCTCTGTGGGCAGGGACTACGTTCTGCCTTCTGACTCGACCCATGACCCAAGCTCATGGGGTTTTGCTGTTGTTGGTTGTTGTGTTCGAAGGCATGAGGATGAACAAATGCATAAATAAAAGGTGGACCCCTGGCATAAATTCCAAGGACGATCCTCCAGCAAGGCTGGGCTGTTTTCACCTAAATGAGGCCTCGTTGTGGTCAAGGGAATAAAGAGAATTTGTTGAATGCGGAGATTCCATCAACATCATCTCTGAGCTACAACCACACAAAAAGCTGCATCAGTGGTCATCCTCTCCATTCGTCCCGTAACACTGTTTGCTGCTGCTGATTCTAGCCACAACGAGGGGTTTTTTTTTCATGATGGCATCATGCCTGGTGCTTCGTGGGTGCTTCACAAATATTGCGAGGGATGAAAGGATGAATGTGAAATCTAGTTTTTCAAAGAAGGCATCGAAGGACTGGCTTTTAAAGGCATTTCCCATGGACTTTTCTGAGACATCAGATGCCCCTGACCACGGGGTTGCCCATCACAAGGCCCATCAGAAAGTAGAGCGGAGTGGGAGCTGGGATAGCAGTTAGGGATCTGCACGAGAGAGACACAGTTCTGCGTTCTCCTTAGTCATGCTTCCTTTCTTCTCAAGAAATAGCACCCCCCCGTACTCTGGCCCAACCAGAAGGCTCCTGCCTCTCCTCCGTCAGAGGTCCGCACTGGCCTTGCCACAGTCCACGTTTGTCAGGAGCTTAACGTGCACTGATGAGGGAGAACACAGACAGTTTCCTGCCTTCATTTCAAATGCTGACATTACACAGTGGAGACCAGTCACAGAAATGGGTCCTGGACTAAATTAAACCCCCCGCTTGGGGATTTCAAGTTTTCGAATCATTGTAATTGTTAAGAACAGAGACTCTGGACTCAGACTGACCCAGGGGTCAAATCCAGGCTCTGGATCTTTCTAGCCAAGTTACCCGGAGCAAGTGAATTGTCCTTTTGGGGGCTCAGTTTTCTTACTGGTAACATGGGACTGTCTTACCCATGTCACAGGACTATCGTGACCATCCAAGGGTATAACGTATGGAAAGCCTGCACAGTGTCTGTATATAGAAAGTAAGTGCTCAAAAGTGAAAAACTATGATTAAGAACTTCAAAAGTACTTTCACCCTAATCAGAACAAAAAGGAAAAATACTCTTTGAAGACACTGTGCTATAGAGAGAATGGATTGTCTATTTTTTTAGGAGCCAACAATGCTCATTAATCGGTGTCCCGTAGAAGAGTATGAAAGGATAGTGTTGGCGATAACAGCAGCAGCCGTGGCTCTTGCTAGGCCCCGGGATGGACAGGTAGTGACAGGGCAAGGACACCCAAGCTGATTGTTCTGATAGCTGATCCAAGAGAATTAATTCTCAAGGGCTCATCTCATTCTCCTCTGTTGGACCCAGAGTGACTGAGTCAGAACCCAAAGGAGCCAAGGTCAAGGTGCCAAGGGTAAGATGCCAGTTCCAGTCTGTGAGCCAGTGCTTCCAGGTTAGAAGGAAGGTCAGGGGACACCTGACTGCCAGACAGGAGTGAAACAGGTACAGCCACATTGCTCCATGTATCATGCAAAGCTAGAAAGGCATAGCATTTCCTGTGTTGTTTTGATCCTCCTTGTACAACCCAAAGCCAACAGAGGATCTGAATTACCCCAAATTTCCGCCCTGAGCATGAGACAACTTTTCTCTAAGCTAAATTTGGTTTTAGTTTTGAAGCGCCTGAGATGCACGATTCAAATGGGCCAAGTTCCTGGCTTCTTACATTGATTAAACGATTCCCGATCCTGTGGCTGACTTGGCTTGCCCTTATGTCTGCCTGCTCTTACAATTCTTCATCCATCTGTCATTCAGGAGGTTCCATGAAGAAAGCTCAGGGTTAGTGGTTGGGGAAGCACAAGCTAAGCCATCAGCCCTTGGGAACAAAGATTAACTCCTGGTGTAGGGGACGGGTCAGTTTGGTTACTGAGAGCAGCAGGGCAGGGACCCTATGGAAAAGAGAGATTTCTAAACTGTGACAGCTCCATTAGCAGGAGATTGGATTCCTGTGAGGAAGAGGACATTGCTCAGGGGAAGTCTCGGCCTGTCTGATTTGGTCTGAGACTTGTGAGGCCTCTGCAGCCCACTCTGACCTTCTGCCCTGGGCTCAGACTGGTGGACTGCATCTTCACAAAGGTAGCCCACAACTAGGCAGTGTTGTGTAGTGGAAAGAGCACTGGACCGGGGGCCAGGAGACCCCAATGCTAGTGGAAGCTCTACCACTAACTAGCTGTGTGACCTCGGGAAAGTCACCTGATTTCTCTGGGGCAAATGGAAAATGAGGGGTTGGTTGGGTAATCTCTAAGTTCCCCCTCAGAGTGTGATCCAGGGTCCTATTCTATCCCTCCTTGGCCCTGTGCTTCCAGGGACAGAGATGGGAGAAGGGAAGGGGTGGAGGGAGAGGGTGTGGATGGGAGCCCAAGGGCACTACCCATCAGGACTCCACTTTCTCCTTCTTTTTGCTCTTTTTCAGGAAGGACGGGGTTCGGAATTTCTTCTTCTTTTTGGAGGGAGACTTGGAAGGTGAGCCCTCTGGGGACATGGGGCCGCTGGTGACTGACTCGGTTTTGTCCTTAGAGGTATCAACATCTGTGTCGGCATTGGTGGTCATCTGGCTCAAGCCTTTGCTGAGAATTTCCTCTGCGGTCTGTTCTTCCTCCCTCCCGTTGACCACCACTCCTTCTGGCTGCGTGGTTTCAGGCTCTGTGGCGGCTTTGCTTGTTTCTGTCTTCTTAGCACCTTCTAGGAAAAGATGAAAAGATACGACCCGTAAGATTTCGACCAGGTGAGAATTTCCATGTGTGGCTAACAGAACCATTTCTAGGCAGTTCTATAAAATAAGTCTAGGGCAAAAGGAGGGACAGGCTGACATTGTAGGGGGAAAGGGTTAGGCAGGGTTCTCACCCAAAACCTGTACCCCCTTTCATGAAACCCTGCCTTGGGAACAGGCCCTTGGCAAGTCCTTTATTTTGGGTCCTTGTCTGCAAATGTAAACAGGTAATGATGTTCCAAATGTGGCAATACGACCCAGTTGAGAGCTTCTGTAGGACGAAATGTGGGGACAGACCCAGGTGAGGAGAGAGGTTATAGGAAGGAGGAGACCACTAACACATACAACTCAGTGGAAGAATCTAAGAACTGTTGTAACCGGTTCAGTTTCACCAGTAAAAATATGGAAATTAAAGGGTGTTTTTTTTTTAAGATTTCATTTTATTTATTTGACAGAGAGAGAGAGAGAGAGAGACAGCGAGAGAGGGAACACAAGCAGGGGGAGTGGGAGAGGGAGAAGCAGGCTTCCCGCAGAGCAGGGAGCCCAGTGCGGGGCTCGCTCCCAGGACCCTGGGATCATGACCTGAGCCAAAGGCAGATGCTTAACGACTGAGCCATCCAGGCACCCCCGAAATTAAACATTTTTTAAAGCTTTTATTTAAATTCTAGTTAGTTAACATGGAAATTACATGTTTTTAATACCAATCTCATTTCTGATAACCAAAGAGGAACTTTTGGAAAAATGGAGAGTATCTTTCCAATAGGCAGAAAGGGGAAGGCAGAGGGAGAATGGAACTCCCTGAGTGATATGGACCGCATATTTCCAAGATAAAAGGATTAACGAAAGGGGAAGTTGCCTGGTTGGCCCACTCTAGCAGTCACCTGGAGGGAACCTATTTGGATGGCTGCCATGTTCAAAGCCAGAGCTGCTCAGGCCCCAGAAACTGAACCCCACTACTGCCCTTTCTCCACCTTCCCACTCTCTCCCCCACCTTGCTTCCACTCAAGCTTTGAAATGCCTGGATGGGGAGGGAAGAGGGGGGATTCTAAAACCACAGACTCTGAAAAGTAGAAAGGAATTTAAAGATCATCTAGCTCAGCTCCTCCCATTTTACAGAAATGAAAACTGAGTCAAGTAGTAAAAGCGAGCAGACCTCAAGCTCCTGACATCCAGTTTTGTGCTCTTTTCACTATGTGAAACTGAAAGGAGTGTGTGAGTGTATGAGAGCGTGTGTGTGCATGTGTTTGTGAGTGTGTGAGGATGTGTGTGCATGTGTGAATTTGTAAGTGTGTGAATGTGGAGTGAGCTGTGTACATACGGGGGTGTGGTGCGTGAGTGTGTGGATTAAGTGTATGAGTTGTGCTGAGTTTGTGTGTGTGGGCATGTGAGTTTGTGAATGGGTATGTGGGTGTGGTGTGTGAATGCTGGTGTGTGTGAGTGAGCTGTATGAGATCTCATACCACAGGAAGGTACTGGGCATGCTCCACTCTCTAGGAATGTGAGCAATGGGGGACGTAGGACTGGTATGACTTACAGAAGGAAGGGGTGGGGAAGGAAGTTTTAGGAAAAAACTAGGGTACCTGATGGGGTAAAGACCAGAGAAATGTATGATTACATGGGACACAGGACAGAGGGGTGTAAATCTGGGGACAGAATGGGCTAGTTTGACTATGGACAAATTCTTATTTGTTAGGTCTTTTCTAACTTCTGAACTTCTCTACGCAAGTCAACGTCCTCTTCCAGATGGCTCTTGAGGACTATCTCTCTCTTAGCATCCAACACCTTCCATCCTTCTACTGTCTTGCCCATGTCCTCTCATCATCCAGTTATTAAGTTCCCTACTACATCCAGCCTGTACTCCGATGGCCTGCACGCTTACCCTCCCACCATGTGTCCCCATGGTCATCACCTGGCAATAGTCTTGAAATCAATACACTTGTCTCAATTCAACCTTCTGTCTGTTCTCCTCCTTTACCTGCTAGTTGGCCTCTTAAACCCTCTGATCTGGCTCAAGCCTCCCCTGAAATTTGACAATGATCTTGCCCCGAATTCTCTAAATCTATTGTTGATATATCCATTTTATAGTTTCATGTGTCATTTATCTTCTTCTTTTTTTTTAAGAGGACACAGTTAGGTGTGGTCCCCTGCCACAGTGAATCTGAGCTGGCCCTGTGGTTCACAGCCACCAGCAGAATGCTGAGGAAGTGCCAAGGAGTCAGCCTTAGGCTGAAGACTTAAGAAGGCCTAGAAGTTCCTGCTTTCAGAGTTTAGGGAGCCTTGAGCCACTGTGTAATGAAGTCTGACTGCCTTGATGGAAACACACATGGAGAGGCCCTACAACCACATGAAGAGAGACAGAGACGCAGCCATCCCCGTGTCCCAGCTGAGCCCAGCCTTCCAGCTGTCCCGGCCAAGGCGCCTGACGTGAGTACGCCATCTTGGAAGTCCCGGTTCAATCATGCTCCCGGACCAACGGAACCACAGCTCACCTGAATGGAACAGAACCATCCAGGTGAGCCTGGTCAACCCACAGAAAAACGGATTTCCATAAAACCAGCTCTTCTTATGCACTGTGATTCAGTAATTATCTATTGCTACGTAACAACCTCCACCCTCAAGTTTAGTGGCTTGAAACAGCAAGCCTGTATTCTCTCTCACAATCCCAAGAACAGGGTATGTAATGAGAACTGATTGATGGAAGCAAGTTACAAGGCCCTTTTGTATCTGTTTGCTCATTTTATCCCAGGAACAGTGCTACGGCTTAGGATAGGACAAGGATTCTTGTTAGGCAGCCCTCCATTCTGCAGGGTTTTTAAGTGACTTATTTGAGATGGCAAAGTCAGTAAGTGACAGTGCTGATCATCTGATGCTGAATGCAGGGCTCTTTCCGGCAGGCACAGCCAGGGCTCCGGAGAGGTTATTGGGAGATGGAGTCAGCAGGCACAGGGATCAGAAGCCGGTCAAAGAGAAGGTGATGACAGAGATGACCAGATGTGGAGGAAGAAGGTTTGAAAGAGTCTCCTTCAGGGAGGCTGTTGAGGTAGGAGAGAGAGGAGGAGGGACACCAAGGTGACGCAGCACCAGAGCATGGTGGCACGCAGTGAAAAGCCAGCCCTGATTCAACGGAGCTAATGTGAAAGCGCTCACCTTGATGGGAGTGGGAGGCTCAGCTTTGTCAGCCCTGAGGAGCTGGGGCCAGCCACCGGGCGGCATGGCCATGACCCTCTATGCCCTACCCTGGTTACCCAAAGCAGCAACAACTCTGGCCTCATCGTGCGGGCTCAGCTCTGTCTGTACTATGGACAGAATCTTCAGGGAAGAAGAACTTGATTTTTCTAACAACTCTACCAGGGTGTGCCCCTCCATGAAGGCACAGATTTGCACCAGAGAGAGCAAGAATAGTGCTACCCATGGGAATAATGTCAGGGGTGGGTAAGCAGTTATCCTACACCCCTCCTTCCACACTCTGTCCCTCTGAACAGCAGAGGTTGCTCCCAGAGGTTCCCAGGAGCTGAAATGCGATTACTATCCCTTGTCCCACTGCTGCCATAAGCTGCCTCTCCCGCTTGGATTTCCCTCCTGCAGCTGGTGCGCACCCCTGGGGGATGCTGAAGACATGGTCCAGGCCAGGTGCTCTAAGCATCTCCAGAAGGCAGTTGGTCCTTGGGCCATTCAGGCTCTGCGCCACAGCCCTAGAAGAGTTCATGGGCTCCTTGGAGGGGCCATTAGGAAAAGGGATGTCAATGTGCCCATGAGGGCCATAAGGACTCCTCTACAGGGAGGACCCAGCAGCTGGCCCCCCTGCCCTTTCACTGTGCAGGCTTGTTGCCTCTGGGTGGCATGCCCCATGTGAGGATGAGAGTGTGTGTATGTGCACGAGTCCATCCTATGTGTGCATATCCCGGAGGGAAGCCTGCCCATGCAGAGCACATGTGGAATTGGCCAGGAAACCTCCCAAAGTCAGGGTTGCCAAAGAAAAAGCTGAGGAGAAACACATTTTTTTTTAAAAGAGACCTCCCTCCCCCATTACAAGTGTTGGGGTGAGTTAGTAAATAGCCTCTCTATACTTACTACAGAGACAAGTATTCAGAATCGGAGGAAACTCCTTTGATGAAGGCACAAATGGGAAGAGAAAGGAAGACATTGTGGAGACAGGTTGATAACACCATGATGAGACAAAATGAACACAAACAGTCAGGAGACATCCACTTGGAGCTCTGGCCACAAGCAGATGGGTTTCCTCTGGCAACACTGGGACTACACTCAAGGCAGCAATCGGCCTGTGGAGGGAGCTCAGAGGTTGGGGGGTTCTAGCAGCATCCACACGTGTGGTCATTCTATCCAGAACAGGGAAAATCACAGGGGACCTAGGGAGCAGTGTTCCTGCCTAGAGGGACTCCAGGACCTCAATAAAGACAGTTTTATGATCTAGGTAGTATAGACTAATATAATATAATATAATATAATAGTATTATTATCCACTGTATGTATATTATTAATCATAATCACAATCAGATCTTACATTTAATTTTTTCTTTTATACTTTTCATTTCATTCTTTATGAATGAAATTTTTATATTTTCCATTTCATGCTTCATGTTCTAATCTACAACTTTCTTATATGTATAAGAACCTTAAGAAGGGAAAATACTGGTAGTCCCTTTCACAGACAAGGAAACTGAAGCACAAAGATTATCTGATTTTCTAAAATTAGCAGTTGAGTAGGGCCTAGACCTTACTTCTGTAAACTCATATCTAATGAACTGGTTCTCAGCCTGGGCTACAAATTTAATGTAGCTGGAGAGATCTTAAAACTCCAATGCACTCTTCTGTACCCCATCCCCAGACCATTTAACTGAGAACCACGGGGGATGCTGTGGTGGGACCCAGGCCAGTGCCAGGATTTTTAAACCTCGTCAGGTAATTCCAGTGTGTTGAGATTCCAAAGGCTGAGAATGACATCATGAGTCTTACCTGGGAGCTTGTTAGGAATATACAGTCTCGGGTTCCACCCGACACCTATTGCATCAGAAACTACATTGCAACAAGATCCTGGTGATCCCTAAGCACATTAAAGTCTGAGCACTAGGCTGGTGCATCTAGAAAGACCCATCAGCCAACCTAGTCTGAGTGAGAGGTGGGAAGGCTGTGAGTCAATCATTATTGCTTAGACAGGGACTTAACCATAAGCTGTGTTGTCACAGCCTGTGAATGAAGCAAGCTTAAATTTGGAAACCTCTATTTCAAACTCCCTAGAAACGGCAGAACAGTAGCAGGCAAGTCCTGTTGAGAGGCAGGGTCCCTGGAGTGAGCATGTCTGCCCTGCCTTCCGTGTATACCCCTATCGGAGCTGTGGAGATGCCTCCTCCCATCCAGCTGCTCAGCTCCACTCACCGTCTAAAGACTTGGAGGGAGAGACCACAGGGCTCTTAGTCTCTGACTTCGCTGGGCTCTGTGCTGGAGAAGCTGGTGCAGACCTTACAGGTGAGCCACGCTCCTCGGCAGTGGTTTCTTTCTCTCCTGAAAATACAGAAAACCACCCCAGGATAGGGGTCAAATAGATGAAAGGAGAATATTTATTTAAAAAAAAAAAAAAAAAAAAAGCCTTCTTCCAGCTGGCCCCCATTTCTCCTAACTGAAGTTAGCTGCTTCCCCCAAACTTTTATCTTTTCATTTTTATTTTTTTAAAAGATTTTATTTCTATTTATTTGCAAGAGAGAGATCACAAGCAGGCAGAGAGGCAGTCAGAGAGAGAGGGGGAAGCAGGCTGCCTGCTGAGCAGAGAGCCAATGCGGGACTCGATCCCAGGACCCTGAGACCATGACCTGAGCCGAAGGCAGAAGCTTAACCCACTGGGCCACCCAGGTGCACCTGCTTCCCCCAAACTTTTAAAAATTGCCACTACATCTTGGGGAGCAGGGAGGCAAATGGGAGGAGTCAGAGTCGTATTCTGTTTCCTCCACCCAAACACATCTGCCAGTGGGATGTCAGCCCCAATGTGAACCCCAAGTCTGCGTATGGCTTATTTATTATTATTATTATTATTTATTATTTATCTAATTTTCATGTTCAGCCCAAATAATCCCTAGGGATAGAAAACACCACATTTTCTATTTTTTCAACTGTTCCATTAGAACTTCAAGCAAGCTAGCAAGGGTTTTTCTAGGGCCTGCTTGTGCCCAGGAAGATGGCTGACCCTGGGTGGGGTGGGGGGTCATGGAAGAGGGTCCTCCTGAGGGAATGACAGCCCAGCCTGGTGGGCAAAACCAGGAGCTGAATTCCTCTGTGTCTCAGACCCTAAGTGCTCTTGAAACAAAGAGAAGGGACAGCTCAAAGACGGGGTGGGGTAGAGAGGGACAGAGAGGGCTTTTTAGCTGGAAGAGGGGCTTGAGATGGAAGTTCTGGGGTCAGGATAGCCAAAAGGGGAAACCATGCCTGGAAGGGACAAAGGCATGAATGCGAGCATACAGGTGATCATGAAGGCATATCTGGCACTCAACACAGAGAGATGGGCTTGACTGGAGATTCTGAAATAAAGAAGGAATGAGGAAAAGACCAGAGGTAGCTGGTGGGAGTTTTCATTGCCAGGCTAAACGGTTTATACTGGATCCGATAGATTCCTAGTAATTATCACTATTATAATGATCTTATCATAGCTAATGTTTATCGGACCTCCGTCGTACTTCCAGGCTCTGTTCTAAGCACTTACGAGGATTAATTACCTCCTTTAAGCCCAGGTGAGAGGGTCCGACTAAGGTCATGGCAGCACGATGTCACCGTGAGGTGCTGGGCCATGAGGACCATTACCTAAGTCACAGCATCACGCTGGTAAGAATATGACTTGGCTGATGGGGCAGGAAGGGCAAACTGGGAATGTGATGGAGAAGAGGGAGAGGTAAAGGCTGAATGTGAAGGCGAGGCAAGGCTAGTCGGAGCCCCGGGACCTGTCAGGTGGGAGGCATGGGTCCCAGGGTCACTGGTGGGAGCGAGCCTTGCTGGTTGCTCTGCTGCCCCTCTGGGTGCCCCCAGCTCTGCCTCCACTCCGGGCGAGCCCGGCGTATTTACCGTCAAGCTCTAGCTTCTTCCTCTCCACCTCCTTCTTGTATTCCTCCAGCTCCTGGTCAGTGAGTTGGCTGAAGGGGTTGGGCACGGTCTCCTCTGAGTCGTCTTTGGTGTCTGCGTCGCCCTTGGACATCAGCTGGCTCTCTGTAGACTGAAAGTTAACCACAGAGTGTGTGTTGCTCTCTGAATGCCGCAGTCAGGGCCCAGGCCCGAGCGTCCTCTCAGACTCTTGTGGCTGCCAGCGGTCCTGCCAGGGGCAGTGTGGCATGTGGCTCCTCGGAAACAGCTCAGGGCCTTGGGGCAGGGCTTGTTCATTCCTTCCCATGGCTACCTCACCCCCAGACCTGGGTTCTTTGCAACTGCCTGGATGAATGCAGGGAGTCCACCCTCTGCCCGGGAAATAAAATCGAAGGATGCTCCCAAGTGGAAGGAAGACACACGTTTATTGCAGTCCCTCCTGCGGATGCTTGCAAGCCATCACTACGCAAATACAGTCCACAGCCCGGAGTCAGTTAGCCAAAAGCCAGCAAGCAAAGCGTTGGCTCAAACCCGCTTCATGCCAGCCATTCCCCACCATGCCCTCCCACCCCCCAACAGCAGCACAAGCCACAGCACACAGCAGGAAGTCAAATGCAAAACACACAATGGCTTCAGCGTTCTCAGTCCAAACTGTTAGTCCTGTTTTGCACGCAGTCATAAATTACAGGGGGCCAAGGTCCTGAATCTTGGATCTTCAACCTGCCTGGACTGCAGGTCCCTGGTGGGGGGGATTGGGGGAGACACTGGCCAAAACCCCTGCGGGACTTTGTGGAGCCGCTGCCTCTGGGAGCTCACCAGCGGGGCCTTGCGTGAGCTTCAGGAATCCTTTGTCCCCTCTAGCCCATGACAGGGTCTAAAATTCAGACCCCGTAGCCCTCTCTCCTAATTTGGCAACCTCAGCTTGGCCCTTGAGAATGCGCCGCCCTGAAGCTGAGGAGCGGCCAAAGAGCGCGAAACGCAGGGGAGGCGAGCAAAGGGCAGCGGGCCCACACCACGCACTCTGGGCCACCTTCCCTGGCCTGCCAGGTCCTCTGAGGGCGGCCCGTGGCATCTTCAGAAACAGAAGTAGCACGGGCCTATGTTAAGGAATCACAGAGTTCAAAACAGAATCCAAGCCCAGGGTCCCAAGAAAAGGACTCCAAGGAGAATACTTGGCACAAATGGCAGAGTTTTTATCAATTTTGCTCACTCTACTGAGCTCCCACCCCAGTACCATGGGGTTTCTCTATCTGTGGTCCCATGGCACTTTTGGCATTCCTCATCCTGGCTAGTGGCAGTGGGTGACAATGGTGGTACAATGACATAACCTTCACACTCCCCTACATGGGCACCCACCTTGTGGGTTGCAGCCTACCCTCAACGATCTCACTTTACTCTCCGGAGAGGAACAGTTCCTGTAACCCTCCCCTTCCCATCACTAAGGAAAATGCTATTCACGTGGCTACCTTGCCATAAGTAGCTGTGGTCTTCAACACAAGCCAGAATTCTGATCTTTATCCTTTTTGCTAAGCACTAGACAAACACTGTCCTATCTCAGGCATGGAAACAACTTTATACTTTCTAACTCTGTGGGGGTTTGTGTGGGCAACTAACCGTCCCAAATGGAGCACCAGTCCTTATGTACATGCCTCCTCTCTGCGACCCCGTGAGCATCTTCCCAGGGCTATGGCCTCATGATGCCATATCCACACGCAGAGGCCAGAAACGCTCAGGGCAGGCAGGCCTGGAGCAGCCGGGAGCTGCCGGCCATACTCGCATGATGCCCACTTTGCAGGATACCAGTAAAGGGCAGAGTGGAGTTCCATGGGTAAAGCATGGAAGTCAGCATCACTCTGGGGGCAGGCTGGGCTGCTGCCCCCCTGCCCGGGACCCACAGGGGGCAATGACACACTGTCCCTGGTCCTCACAGCGTCTGTCCTGTAGCAAGAGCACCAGCGCCCAAGATCAGGGGAAGGTGGGCATGAGGACTCAGGGGTCCTGCTGCCCAGCCCCAAGCACTGAAGACCCAGAAGGCAAACACGTTTCCCCTGCAGACAGGGGCAGCTTCTGCTGTACCGGGCTTCGACTCTTCTCAGCGATGACACTGGCCAGGAGCTGGGACTGAGGCCCGGCCGACTTCACGTCTTGTCGGTTTTGTTCTCGAATCTGTGAGGCAAGGGAAGGGGAGAGTGAGCTTGCAGTTGAGCATCAGCGCGTGGAGTTTGGGAGGGGGCATTCAGAGGGCATCCTGGTGTCTCGTGTGCCCTGTGACAGGGTCTACAAAGGTCCTCCGGTGGGGGTGAGGGGTCTCTTTCCCCTATTTCTTAACACAGTGTGTCCTCTAAGAGACAAATGGCCAGTTTATGTAAAATACCAGATTCTCATGAACTCTGAGGAGGTAACTGTAAGAGGTGAAGACTGAGACAAGGCAGAGGACATCCCTGATGGGGATCCTCACGCTTCACTGAAGCCCCTGAGAAATTTCTTGACCATCACAAAGTCCTGGTGCCACCCTATAACTACTGAATTGGAGTCCCTCCTTGGGGAGGAACAAGAGGATGGACCCGGGCACATGCATTTTAAACCAACCTTGCAGAGGGTCCTTGAACCATACAGTAAATCACTGCTCTGGGAGTGCACCCGACCTTTTGGAGGGGGTCTAGTACAACCTAAGTTTTTAAAGTAACATGAGAAATGTGAGTGAGTGAACTGTAAAGCAAAGGTTGAGAGATAAATATAAAGGATTTTGAAATTTTGAAAATGAGCCAAAAGGAGAACAGCATAAGATTCACAAAAACTCAATTTGTGGGCCGGTTTTTTAGGTGTATCTAATGTCTCACACAAGCCCTCTTTATGCATGAGGGTTATTTAGGACCACATTAAGTATAGAATTAGCACAGTGCTAGAGTTGGGCCCATAAATGGTTGTTTCTTTCTCCTAAGCAGAATCTGGGGTTTTGATAAGAAAGGTACATCCCAAAAAATCAGCTCATATTTGTGGGACCTGAGATGGCTCCCTGCTTGAGGGAGAAGAGATGGTAAGAGACGCAGCTCCCGTCTTACCTTGTTCCGCATGTCCAGTACTTCTTGGGGGTCGGTATAGAGAGGCACAAATTGGTTTGGGTTTTCGATCCGTATTGGCATGCCACTGCTGGATTTCTCCACCTCATCAGCCTTCATCCACTGAATACACAAGGCCAGGGTAAGGCAAAGGAATAAATCACCATGTCCTCCCCTATGGCCCACCCCTGAGATCTGGGCCAACCGGCCCTCCATGGAAGGTCAGCAAGCCTATGCAAAGATGTTCTCTCTTCTTGGGCCTCCTTCAGGTCTGTCTGTCTCCCAAAACAGAGATGGGGAACAAATGACCTGGTTGCCAAAGAAGGCCCCCGGATCAACAGTCAGCCATCAAGAGCGCTGGAGAGTGGGGCTCAGAACCTTGACAACCAATGTGACAAACAGGCAGCCACTTGAACTTTAGTATCATATGACTTATTGATTTTCAATTTTATTTACTTATGTAGAGGGAGAGAGAGATGGGGGAGAGAGAGAGAGAGAGACCAGGGGGACAGGGAGAGAGAGAATCTCAAACAGACTCCACACGGAGCACGTAAAGCTCGATCTCACAACCCTGACTGAGATCATGACTCGAGCTGAAGAGTCCAGTGCCAACTGAGTCACCTAGGTGCCCTGACTTACTGATTTTAATTTGTAGGGCTTCATTTTTTTTTTTTTTTCTAATGAAGAGCTATTCTACTTGGCTTCTAGATACTTAACTGTTAATGAAACAGCAAATTAGAGTTGACGTGTGTGTGTACTGGTGTGTGTGTTAGGGAGACAGAGAGAGAGAAAGAGACAGAGAGACAGAGAAGGTGGGGGAGGGGGGAGACAATAGAAATTAATATCCCACCCACCTTCTGGGTTTGCACCAGATGGACAGTCCAAATGTTGGATGCCCATGAACTTCCCAGAAGGACTCTGTAAAAGGGGGAGCAAGAAGCAAAAGCCAATTGCTCCTGGGTTTTGTGCTGTTGGGAGTGAGGTCCAGCCCCCTAGAGAAATATCCCCCCTTGGAGAAATTTGCTCCTCGGCCCCAAAACTCACTGCAGAGTTGCAAGAAACTGGTAATCAGAGGCTCTATGGGCATGAACAGCTGCTCCTAGATGCCCAAGAGGAAGCCCTAAAGGGAATAACCCAGCCCAGGGGATATTTGTTCTGTTCTCCTTTTAAAGCTGCTTGGCCCACAGAGGGAGCCACATGCCCTCCCTCCACCCTGATCTCCTCCTTACTGTGGTCTTGGGCCGGGGGGTGCCCATGCTCCTCTGGACCTCATCGGCCACATTGACCCGCAAGTAGGTGTTGGGTGTGTTGAGCCAACGGGTCTTCTCCTTCTGCTGCTTCTGGGCATGCTGCAGCAGGGCGGGCACCGGGGCGCCGTCCTCCTCAAACACGAAGGCTGTGACAGTGGCTGGGATCTCCACCTCACTTTTGTGTTTGGTTTTCTCTTGAACAATGGGGTATCGGTATGGGTAGCCTGTTCTGTAACCCTAAAAAGGACAGAAACAGAACCACTTACTGTGGGGAACATGGCCCCCACGCACATATCACACACACATTTCACCCCCCTTCTTTCTGAAGGACTCAGTTTAACCCCAAAACTCCATAACACAATGTCGGCCTTGCTGCTCCTTTGATGTGTTTCAGAATTGTTCCCTTCTCCTGGCCCCCCCAGCCTCTTCCTTCGCCCCAACAAGCCCTCTGATCAGAGCTGAGGAAATCCCTAGAAACTTGCAGACCAGACAGACAAGGCTCCTTACCCTAACGGTGCTCCAATTTTCCATCTACTCCAGGTGTCCTGGGCCCTGGCTACACACTGGGATCCTGGGCCTTCCTCAGAGTGGCTGACTTCCAGTGGAGAGGGGTGCGATCTGGGCTGCAGCATTTTTAAAAGCCTGCCAGCTCTTTCTAACAGTCAACCTCATTTTCTTGACTCCAAGCCTTCTAAACCATTTCCTTCTTGGAACCCTGAGCCTGACTCAGGAACATCCCTGTCTCCTAAGCAAGACCATGTCCCACAGAGATAGAAATGATTCCTGCTCGGTGGGAACATTCAGCCACCTTGACACCTCCTCATATGATTCTTTCTTGGCTATCTTCTTCTTCTTCTTCTTTTAATATATTAAAGAGATATTAAAATATTTTTCCAATTATAAATATAGACCTATCTAGAAAAATCAGGCCATGTGGAAAAACACAAGAAAAAAGTGGGTTCTATTAAAAAAAAACCTCATCCCCAGAGATAACCACTAAAAATCTTTCTGGTCATCTCTGTAATATATATATATATGCATGTGTGTTAGCATATATATAACTACAGAATATATATATAACTGTATAAAAATGGGACCATACTGCATAAGCAACTTTACAAGCTGCTTTTTTAGTTTATTGATATGACTGAGATTTTTTCCACATTATTGAACCTATAATACATAGAAACCTTTATTTTTTTATGATTTAGTAAAAAGTAATTGATAGCACTGATACTTTGTCATTTTTAAAATATCATAAATAATATTATAAATTTATCATATAATATAAATATCATAAAAATAATATCTTTATACATTTTTCTTTAGGCAAATGTGTTTTCTTTCATTCTTTAAATTATTCTCTTCTTGAATTCCTAGAATAAAAATTACCGGGCCAAGGGATATATATTAAAAGTTTTAATGTATTTAACATCTTCCCAACATGTTGAGCCAATTTATACTTCTACCAGTTGGGCTGGAGTTCCCAGCTCTCATCTCCCTCCCACCTGCTGAATATTGCTGAGGTTAAAAAAAAAATCTTTGGGGGCGCCTGGGTGGCTCAGTGGGTTAAGGCCTCTGCCTTCAGCTCGGGTTGTGGTCCCAGGGTCCTGGGATGGAGCCCCGCATTGGCTCTCTCTTCAGCAGGGAGCCTGCTTCCCTTCCCCTCTCTCTGCCTGCCTCTCTACCTACTTGTGATCTCTCTCTGTGTCAAATAAATAAATATTTTAAAAAATCTAAAAAAACATCTTTGGCAATCAGAAGTGTTAAAAGTAAAATCCTCCAATTTTTTAAATTCTTTTTTGATTAATAGTAAAACTAGATATTTTTAATGGCCACTTGAATGTCTTCCTTTGTAAATTGCTTGTGTTCTTGGTTCATTTTTCTGTTGAGATATTTATTGTTTTCACATTGATTCATAATACCTCCTCCTACATTAAGGGTATTAATTTTTTGACTGTCACAGATGTTGCAGTATTTTCCTCCATAGTTTGTCTTTTAGCTTTGTTTATGATGGGAGGGATAATTTATAAAAATGTACATTTTCCATTTAAATATAATCATATCTGTTAATATTTGCCATCATGATTTCACACTTTCTCACCATACCTGACAAGTTCTTTCCCAACACAAGAGCATCAAAAATATAAATCTTCTTTTTAATACCTATATGAATTTACTTTTTATGCTCAAATTTTTGATAAATCGGGAATTCATCTTGTTGAAAGGAATGATCCACCTTATTTATTTCCCAAAGGGCTAGCAATCTTTCTCCCACTGCTTTATAAGATGCCTTCTTGCCCGTGTTAAATTCTCATCCATTTTGGAACTATTTCTGGATTCTCTCTAAGCTGTCCCACTGATTCTCCTGTTCATTCTGCCCTGGTGCCCCTCTGCTCTTCTGTTTAGTTGTTGAAGTTTTTCATGATTTACCTTGTGATGGGACCAGTTTCCCTAATTGCTTTTCTTTCTATAGGATTTCCTATCCATTCTGAAGTAAACTTGGGAAAACATTTTTTCTAACTCCTCTGTGCTCCCCTCTCACTAAAGGAATTACATGGAGTTTGGAAAGGCAACCTTTAACCCTATGGAATTTTCTAACCAACAGGAAATTGTGGCTCTTTATTAAATTCAGGTGTTCTCTTGATGCCTATTGGTAAAGAATTATGGTTTTCTTTAAATCAGTTCTGCTTCATGTTTTATGTTCTTTTTGCATTTGCAAATGGGCTATTTTCTCCCATTACTATATTTTCAAATATATTATATGTTGAGATGCAAAAAAAGCTACTAACTTCTATATATATTTTCATAAATGACTACTTAAAACATTTTTTTAAATTTTTTTTTAAGATTTTATTTATTTGCCAGAGAGAGAGAGAGAGAGAGAGCACAGCCAGGCAGAGTGGCAGTAGAGGCAGAGGGAGAAGCAGGCTCCCTGCCGAGCAAGGAGCCCAATGTGGGACTCTATCCCAGGATGCTGGGATCACAATCCGAGCCGAAGGCAGCTGCTTAACCAACTGAGCCACCCAGGCGTCCCCATAACTGACTACTTTAAAAGGTACTCATTATTTCTAATATTTTCTCTTCGTTGACTCTGACATTTTATAGACATGTAACCATACTATCTAAACTGAATAGTGATTTTGTTTCCTTTTCAGAATCTGTTTTGTTTTTATACCTCACCACTTTAGATTGAGTTCCAGTGTTATTCCAGAACAGTAATAAAAGTTTGGACAGCAAGAATCACTTGTTTTATTTAAAAATTTAATGGAAATTCTTCTAGTGTTTTACCAGGATATTGACTCTTGTTTTGAGAAAAATATCATTTTAATCATGTCAAATAAGTCTTCTCCTCTCTTAACAGCTATTATTTGTATAAAGTGATACTACCTTTTTATCAAATGATTTTTGATATTTATTAATGGCCAAAAGGTCCTTTGATGCACTAATATCATGAAATATATTTAAAAGATTTATAATATTAAACCATCCTTGAATACTAGGAATGAGCCTTCACTTGGTTTTTATGTATTCTTACTCTAATGTTATGCAGGATACTACCTGCTAGCTTTCATGTAGCACTTTTTATCAACTCAAAGCAAGATTGGTCTGAATGTGTTATAATTATTACGGTTTCATGTCCCACTTTCACTCTCTGAAACAATATAAATGGCATAAGAATTGTCAGTATCTTGGGTGCCTGGGTGCCTCAGTTGGTTAAATACCTGCCTTTGGTTCAGGTCATGATCCTGGAGTCCTGGGATCAAGCCCTACCTCAGGCTCCTATTCAGTGGGGAGCCTGATTCTACTTCTTCCTCTGCCTGCTTCTCCCCCTGCTTGTGCACTCTCTCTCTCTCTCTCTCAAATAAATAAATACAATCTTTTTAAAAAGGGGTCTTTTTGTTTGTCTGTCTTCTTAAAGATTTGAAAGAATTCCCATATGAAACTGTCTGGCACTGGTGCTTTTAGGCATGGGTTACTTGGCACATGAGTCTTAAGGGGAACTGTATCTTCAAGGTGGGTTGTGTTTTTTATTATTTGAAAAATAATCTATGACCCTCACAGTCAGCCTAGTAATAAGATAGGGATGGTTTGGAGGGACTGGAGGTAAGGAGAAAAAGATTAACTATTGCAATGACCTGGACACAATAAAGAGGGTCCAAGGTAGTAGCAGTGAGGAAGGGAACATAAATCAGATATAGAAATGGTCCAAGGATAGGTTTCATCTTCACTTCTCTGAGCAATCAAAGAAGTTATGATCTCTTCCTGCAACTAGCTTCTCATCGTGCATGCTTTCTTTTTGTTCTCCAACTGTCTATATGTCATATTATCAACTAAAATGTTAGATTTTGTATCCTTTATTTTTTTTAAGATTTTATTTATTTATTTGACAGACAGATCACAAGTAGGCAGAGAGGCAGACAGAGAGAGAGAGAGAGGGAGGAAGCAGGCTCCCTGCTGAGCAGAGAGTCTGATGCGGGGCTGGATTCCAGGACCCTGGGACCATGATCCTAGCTGAAGGCAGAGGCTTTAACCCACTGAGCCATCCAGGTGCCCCAAGATTTTGTATCATTTAAAGCCCACCTAGACACATACCAGTTAACTCCTTACATGATTGATTAATTCAGTCATTACGACAAGGTGTTGTTCGAATGCTGCTCATCAGAATAAGGAAATTAGAGTATTATGTGGTTTCTACATTAAAGTCACGAGATAACAAAGGCAGAACTAACTATTAAAGAGTGAACTGAGCCACAATATAAGATGTCATCGACAGCCTTTAGAACAGGGGCGGTGATGGCCATCGTTTAAGAAAACTCAACTACTTGTAGAATGACCACAAATTCTGAGACACTTGCCAATCAATGAGGCTTTAACAACTTTACCCTGATGTTGTTCTCATGCCCACGTACTGTGTCCCCCCTGACTGGTTCCAGGGCACTGAGTCTCAACCAACTAGCTGGGAAGGGCAATGGCAGGAGACCCACCAGGTTGTCCAGCATCCTCATGAGGGCCTCAAACTCGTGCTCCCCCAGCCGGTTCTTCTGCATGGGCCCGAAGGTGCTCCCTGCCCACTGCACGGAGCCCACTTGATGGGGTCGGTGCTTCTCTTCCAGGAGGATGAGGTTGTCCACTCCCCCAGCGCCGGACAGGGCAGAGACCTACAGTGAAGAGCAGAAGGACCTCAGTATGTGTGTGCGTGGACATATATCCAGAAATGTGAGCTGTATTTGGCTTTTTCCTGCCCAGGGGAAAAGCTACACCAAAGTTACTGGACATGAACCCACTTTCAGGGAAAGAGGTCTTTGCCATTTTTTCCTCATGTTAGTTCGTAGAAACTATAGAAGATGAGGAAGAACAAGTGTTAAACCTTAGGAATAAAGCAATACAGAGGGCTGAAAAATTCCTGGGATACTGACCAACCTCAGTTTGTGATTATTTCTGGGGAGGGTGGGGAGTACGGTCAGAAAGAGCTCCAAAGGGGACTTTAATTTTCAATTCTTGTCAGTAATAAGTAAAAAGGCTTTTACTTTTTGAATCTGAGTGGTGGGTAGTGGGTGTTATTATTCTTCTGCATATTTCTGTGAGTTTGAAATATCTCCCTTTGCTTTTTTTTTTTTTTTTTTAAAGCAAAAAGTCACTTGAAAGAAATAGGCTGGCTCCTTGGCCAATAAAACAAGAGAGTAGCCTGATGGCCCGAATGAGCTGGGCTAAAGGCAGAGCTCATCTTCCACAGTGGTACGCTCAGTTGAGGAAACCCAGAAGAAGGAGACACCTGAAGGGGTGGGAATACACAGCCAGGCCCTGTGGAGGGTCAAGAGGCTTCACTGGTGCTCTTGGAGCGTTTGCCCCACTGTCTGGGCTCCACAGCAAGGGGACATAACAAGTGGCTGCCGGCGATGAGCTGAGTATTAGGACAAGAGTTGTGTGTGTGTACAGCAGGTGATTTTAGAATGATCCTAGAAAATATTTATTAATCTAATTAATCTCCTTATTTTCTAATTCCATACCCATCTAATGGTACCTTCTGTCTACTCAGATATAAGCGGTTATGATTTGGCATCCAGGGTGAGACCAGCAAGAGGGAGAGAATGTGGTTTCCGAGTCTTCTCGGCAGGGAGCCAGGTGTCCTGTGCTGCAATCAGATTAATATTTGATATCTCCTGTAAGCCTACTTATTGCAGGAGAAGGATTTGATTATATAAACTTTCAGTGTTCCCGTTTTTATTGAAAAGGAAAGGGTGCAATTGAGCTTGCTGGCCAACATGCATCTATGAGCCTGTGAGGACCCGTCACACACCCCCAGAGCGTGTTAGATCCACCAGTGTAACAAACGGCTCCTATAAGACTTCCTAGAGATCAGCCAGGCCACCTTTGCAAAGTGACCCCTGTCACACTGTGAAGAGGTGGAAGCAAGAACACTCATTTGGGCTGCATTTTTATCTGGCAAAGGTGGAGACTTGAATAGTCACTGATGTCATCCTCCTACCAAAGCTAAGGGTCCTTGTCCAGTATCCCTGGAAGATAGCCAGCTGCACACTTAGTGAGGCAGCCTACTACACTGTGTCCAAAGGTTAGAAGGGTTACGGTGAGTTGATACAGATTACAGAGTGCAAATCCACCTTTTTGCTATGTTCGTTCACTAATTCCGGTTTGGGCCTCCGTTGCCATGTTTTCTCATGCCAAAGTCCCACGTACTCCAAAGGCTGAGTGCGAGGGAATGCACTCTCAATGGCAGCGAATCCCAGCTGGAAGATCCATCACCTTGTTCATCCCAGACCCTCATCTGGCCAATGTCGGGAGCCAGTACAGGAGGCCTACTATAAGAGCTGTAAGGGACTGAATATGATTGGCTGTTCATTTAGGTCCACTCACGCGGGAGGTGCATGAGCACTGCGGTGATTGGCTAGGCGGGCTAAGCTGCCGGTGTATATATACTTGAATGTACTTGTAGAGGGGGGGACCCGCCGGGAGCCAGGCCGCGCCGCTCGGGCTGGAGGGGGCCGCAGCCCGGACCATGGCGGCGGGCGCCGAGGGGCGGCGCGGCCGCGTGCTGTGCTGCGCCAGAGGGGGAAGAAGATAAAAAGAAGCCATTAAAGAAGTTTGCCTCCACGCGTGTCTCCGTGTCGTTCTTGCTGGCGAGAGCGACAGGCCAAGGCAGGGCTTGGGACCCTGGAATCCTGACTTGGAGTGCTGACTGTCAGCTGATCTTTCCCGCAGACCCTCATCTCCCCTCCACCTCCCACCAGGCAATGCAGTGTAGTGTTTAAGAACATGGGCTTGGACACAGGCTGCCTGGGTTTAAATCCTGGCACTGACACTTGCTGTGTGGCCTGGGGCAGCTATTTACCTTCTCTGTGCCTGTTTTCTCATCTGTAAAATGAAAAAAATAGTAGTATCTACCTTATGAGCATTACGGAGGGTGATAATTATAAAACACCTGGTGCTGAGAGTGCCACGTCAGTGTTTATGATCAATATATGCCGAGGTTTTACTATGAAAGAAACGATGTGCCCAGGGGACTAGTTATTCACGGAGGAGAGAACTGCCCACATCCTTACAAGAGCTGGGCCTCCTCCCACCTCCCTCTTCCCCCATCAGTTTCCATGGCGATGGGGAGCAGATGGAGAAGAATTGCTTGAGCAAGTCTGCTCTATAAGCAGAGCAGGGAGCTGCCTCTCTCAGCTGGGGTGACCCAGTTTCCTAGAACCCCAGACTGCTGGAGAGAGATGAGAACACTGTCCCCAGGAGAACGGACTAGGCTCTTAGCCTTGAACGACTAAAATGACCACAGCCACGTTTGCTTGTTGGTCAAGGTCACTGAGGGAGAAAAGGAGGCCCAGGACAGAAACAGAACGTCCGTGGGGGCTGTTCAAGCAGAAATGAGCTGGCCAGGGGCTGCCATCCCAACAGCATCTGCAGACTGCTAGCCCCTGGGGTCACCCATGCCCTAAACCACCTACACCTCTGGTCTAATCTAGCCTGTTCTGCTCCTACACCCTCCAGCTTCCTTTCTCTCTCTAGAAGCCTCCCTGAAGCTGAAAAGAGCCATGGGTGCTTTTCTGGGGGTTATTTGCTTCCATCGCCTGATGCACTTTAACAAGGTCCCATGGAATGAGTCCTGACTGAAAACAAAGTGACAGCAGGCAGGGCCAAGAGAAGCCGCTGGGGCTGTCGGGGTCGGTGCCTGGCAGCTCTGTGCTTTCATCTCCGCAGCTGCTAGACGGCCATCCTGCCTTTGGTTAAACAGTACAGAGGCCATTTCTCAGTGTAGAGCGTCCCCCCCGCCCCCCCCCCCGACACGGGGGCGGGGCGGGGGGGGGGAGAGGCAGGGCCATCTCTCACCATTCATTTTCAGGCCATGCTGTCTTTGCAAAGCTATAAGAACTATTTTCTCATGGAAACCTCTTCTTTAGAAGGAAGATGGGGGGACTCATTAGAGCGCAGATATGGGGGAAAGAAAGAGTCTGCCAGGTTCTAACATCAGTCAGGGTTAAGAGTTCAGGGCCCACCTTCGGTTGGGGCAGGGAGGCTGCTGCCTCAGAAAGGAACTACTTTGATCCTGGTTTTCCCTTCTGTTCTGACCACTGCTGTCTGGGGGGACGGGGCAGTCTCATCTCACTTCTAACACCTCTTCATCATTGTCTTAAAAACTGTCCTCTCAACATACTCATTTAAAAACTATTGAGAAAGGTGCCACTTGCAGAATTCTCATTCCTTGGGAATTGCAGAACCTCTACTAGCAATGCCTCTGGGATTATCCCACTCTTTCCCAGGTCCTACAATTCCTAAGACAAAGGCAGGCCTTCCGCCTGGGGCACTGCTCTGCCCAGACCAGCCAGGAGAGGGCAGACAGGACACCCAAGGACCTTGCAAAGGACTGACTCATCCTGGAGCACTCAGCTTTCCCTTCTGTCAACTGAGTCTTAAAAATTCCATCAGCATCACCTCTCTTTATTTGAAAGGCCCCAACCTCACAAGGACCCCATAGGCCCCCGATATCCAGCTGAGGAAACACAGACTGTAGAAAGCAATTCCCTGACCCGAGGACACATTCCAGAGTTGGGAAGGATGGTGAGTGCCTTCAGCTGGCAAGACCCCCTTACTCACCCCTGCCAGCTTGCCACACTGAAGGGGGCATGCGTTTGGCTTATATAACACCCCCTTGTTATCTGGCAAAACTATAGGATTTGTGTTTTCCTATTGCTTTTCTTTAGGGGTCCCATGGCTGCTGACAATCCCCACCCATCCACCACCCCATCCCTGACTAGTTAGGAGAACCTCCTGACAGGCTCCCTGGATGTTATGCTTGGGGGTTCCCTGGTGTCCAGGGTTGCCATGTGTAACTTCACCCCAGTCTGGGCCAGACCATGTTCATGGTCTTTGCAAACTACACCCTCCAGACAAAAAGAAAGAAAAGACCAACCTATGACATGGTGTCTATCTGGCATAGCTAGATGTAACAGTTATACCCCAGGTAATACTTAATGGTAAGAACTGTTATATGCCCTATTACAATTTCTCCTACGCTCCGACTGATGAACCTGGGGAGCTCCCTGTTCCAGACACTGCCCCCCAAGAGGAGGGTACTGGTTGTTAGGCAACAGTGATGACTATTTTAAAGTTACAAAACTGATTATAAGTGTGAATCTTTAGAAGGATAAGGTGGTGCCAAGGCAGAGAAATAGGGCAAGGCTTTTAGATGGCTGGCTCCCAGGACTCCTTAAATCATGGCCGGTGGGGCCTCCGTCAGAGCCACACCAGGGTCCCCTCCCCAGGGGAGCTTGCTCACCTGTATCTCACATGCAGCCTGCAGGTGGAAGATCTTATAAAACGCCTCCTCCACGGTGTCACCTAGAGCAACCACTCCATGGTTTCTTAGCACCAGGATCTGCAGAGGAGCAAATGGCTAATTAAAACTCCAAGCTGTTTAAACTAGTGAAGAAGGAGAGATCTTTCATTTACTCCAGTCAGTTTCCATATCCACTCCCAAAGCATGCCCTCAACTCCTTGTTCATTCTTCCCATACAAACACCCCAGTGCTACTCCACATGTGATGCTAACCCTAAGCAACGTCCCTAACAAATAGAAGATGCTTTTAATTTTATTAATTTATTTTTTAAAGATTTTTTTTTTATTTGACAGAGAGGGACACAGTGAGAGAGGAACACAAGCAAGGGGAATGGAAGAGGGAAAAGCAGGCTTCCCGCAGAGCAGGGAGCCCAATGGAGGACTCCATCCCAGGATCAGTTCAGGATCATGAACTGAGCAGAAGTCAGCCACTTAATGACTGAGCCACCCACGTGCCCCTAGAAGATGCTTTTTAAAACAGAGACTGCTGGAAAGGCATCATCTGGTTTCAGGGAGTTCATGAGGATAAGACCAATCAAGAAAACAGTTTCTGATCTGAATTTTGGGGAGTCCAGCTCTTGGTATAAATTCATTTCTGCTTCTTTCCCTTTTGTCTGCCTGTTCCTGGCAGAATCACAAACATTGCACCAACAGTGATTGGTGGATTTCTTTGGGCTATACCTGGATTTTTAGGCCTTGGAGAACTTCGAAGTCTGAAAAACTGGTGTCTGTGTTAAAGTGAATGAAATTACTTCATGTCCAATAGAAGGGTCTAACCTCAAAAGCAAGCTCTTGCTCCTGTGACTTAGTTGGCTTGGAAATCAAACCCCAGAGGATGGCTCTCTGCGGGGTGGCCCTGCAGAGACAGGTGAGTCATGTCAGCTCTCTGGACCTCAAGTCTCCTCTCCATGAGCTCAGGGAGGCCCCAGTAGCTCTAAAATCCTACATCTCTGTGAAGGAGGTAATAGTGACCTTCTACTCCAACTCTCTGGTTTTTCAGAAGAGGAAACAGAAGCCTAAAGAAATCAAAAGGCTCCCAGCTAATCAGGGGCAGAATCAGAACTAGAACCCAGGTGTTCTCACTGTTGGTGCAATGTTTGTGATTCTGCCAGGAACAGGCAGACAAAAGGGAAAGAAGCAGAAATGAATTTATACCAAGAGCTGGACTCCCCAAAATTCAGATCAGAAACTGTTTTCTTGATTGGTCTTATCCTCATGAACTCCCTGAAACCAGATGATGCCTTTCCAGCAGCAGGGACACAGATCCACATGCGGGAGGTGTCCTTGCAGACCTGGCTGAGGCCTGCTGGCCTAATCATCTCATCATTTCGTGCTGAAATAGCTGGAGGTTTTTCCTCTCAAGTGCCAGAGACATGGAAAGAGATGAGGACTCTGGCCTAAAAAGATTTTGCAGATAGCAAATGCCCCATCTCTGAAATTCTTATAGCATTTCGCAGATGTGAACATCTCCTCCCACTCTGGGCACTACTAATGAGGCTTTAGGGAATGTGGGAGAGAGTGGCGGGGTTTCTCCTCTGTGTCAGAGATGGGAAGGCGGAGGCTCCCATACTGGAAATGACTCAGGCAGTGAGTGCCTTTCGAGGACAGAATCAAGTGTCCTTCAACCTAAGCTCAGCTTAGGAAATTCCCATACGAAGCTGCCTACCCCTAATGATGTGCTGTGAAGAAATAAGTCTTTAGATTTAAGCCAAACAATACGAGATTCTGTTTTTCTCTATCAAGTTAGCAAAAGAAAAAAAAAGTGGTGGGGTGCCTGGGTGGCTCAGTGGGTTAAGCTTCTGCCTTCGGCTCAGGTCATGATCTCAGGGTCCTGGGATCGAGTCCCACATCGGGCTCTCTGCTCAGCAGGGAGCCTGCTCCTCACCCCCCCACCCGCCTGCCTCTCTGTCTTCATGTGATCTCTGTCTGTCAAATAAATAAATAAAATCTTTTAAAAAGAAAAAAAGAGTGGTAATACTCAAGTTTGGGGAGACTGCAGGGAAGCAGCATTCTTATAACTAGACTCTGGGAGAGGAGAGGGCAATGTGCCTATAGGAAGTAAGAGTTCTAAAATGTGTATCCCTAGGAATGTATCCCAAGGAAATGATCTCAAGCACTTACAGAGATTCAGCTAAGAGGGTTTTCATCCTGTGTTGTTTATATCAAGGAACCTTCCAATGTCCAATCACAGAGGACTGTTAAGGTAAATGGTGACACAGCCATTTATATGATGAGATATAATCTAATGATTTTAAATAGTGATTTAGGGGCACCTGGGTGGCTCAGTGGGTTAAAGCCTCTGCCTTTGGCTCAGGTCATGATCCCAGGGTGCTGGGATTGAGCCCTGCATTGGGGTCTCTGCTCAGCAGCGAGCCTGCTTCCTCCTCTCCCTCTGCCTGCTTGTGATCTCTGTCTGTCAAATAAATATATAAAATCTTAAAACAATGATTTAGAAAATATTTAATAATATGCAAAGGTGTTTACTTGATATTACTAAGGGAAAAAAGGAAAATCATTTTATGTTCTTAGTTTGCTAAAGATACGTGAATGCTTGTGGAATGCGTGCCAAAATCTCGGGATAATTGGATAAAGAATTTCATTTCACTTTTTTGTTTACGTGCAACTTCTACACATCATCCGCTGAACACGTGTCAGTCATGATGTAGGCTTTGGGCAAGCCCACCCGAGTGTCTTCCCGCAACAGCTGAGCAAACCTTGCAGGTGGGTCCAAGGCACTTCTGCAGGCTGATTCGATCCGCTTCCTGCTCCATCCCACCATTGAAGTCATAATAGGCCATGTCCCCCACTAGCAGGGCGTTGTGGGAGACAGGCAGGAGGCCGCACTTCATAGCTGACACCTTTAGTGAGACAATGAAAGTGTCAGCACCTGCAGCTCCCCCATCCCGTCTCCGCCCTTTCCTCAGAGGGGCACAGCCAGGCTCTCCTCTGGGGACCAGTGGGCTTGGGAGCCAGCCCTCAAGAAAGGCACTGCCCTTTGACTCTGCTGCACCTGGCTGGCCTCTGGGTTTCTGTCTGCTTCCTCTGATGTCTTTCCATCACCATTTTGATGGAAAGCTACATCAATATCTCTCTCTCTAAAATTGCTACCAAAAATGCCTTTGAGAAAGCTACCCTCCTGCTTTTCTCTTGTCCTAGGACTCTGGGAAGAGGTTGGGGATAGTGGGGCTACCTAGCACCAGGCTGGAGTGAAGCAGTGTCTAGGGGCCTCTGGGGTGAGCTGGTGGAAATCCTCAGCCTTGAGGTCAGTGCGGAAAGAGGGAGGCCCATTGAGAGGCCCCCTTTGACTAGTGACAGGGCAACAAGAGTGCCAGGGAATCGGGTTAAAATCCATGCTCCATACCCTGCCTTTTATTAAAAGCAAGGAACATGGAGAGGTTTAGGAGAGCCTCTGGCTTTTGTGCCCTTATTCTGCCCCATGAGTAAGCCAGGGCTCTGCAGAAATGGATACTCAGCACAAACATGTCACTCAGTCTTGGCCCAAATTCTGGAAAATCTGAGTGCCCGTAACTGGTGTGCTTCGCAGAAGAACCCTGGGCCAATGAGGAGTCCACTCTGCTTGTGCAGGAGTAAGGCCTGGAAGTCAGTAAGAGGGATTGAAGGTTGAGAGGACACCCAGACCTGCTTGGTTCTTGCCTTTCTAAGTGACATTACAGTGCTTTAGGTACACATGGAGAAATTACCAGAGCCTCTGAGGGGACAACCTGATCCTTGAAGGTATTCCTTCTATTCTCTCTGAGTTTTCCTTGCTCCTGTCCTCAGCTTGCAGCCTAACCTGGGCTATGAAAAGTCGACAAGTCCAGGTTCCCACCATCTTATGTTTTATCAAGCTCTCTCCTCACCAGAGCCTGGGCTGGGGGTGGGGGTTGGGGCAGTGCCAGCCCTCAGTCTGGAGGGACTGGACTGAGTGGAAACATAAGAGGTTCTGTCACTTGGGTAAGTGGGATTTGTGAGTGTATGTAGTGGGGGGAGGGGGCACAGTAGAACAAACACTGCATATCTTTGCCTCATGTCCCCAGATGAAGACTTCCGTGCTTAGAAAAGTGGGGAGGATTAGGGTGACCACACTGGATGTTTCTCCTCCTTACCTTGTCCTGAGTTCCAGGAAAACTTTCCAGAACTGTTTTAAATAAGGAGATTGACACTAGCTTGGGGAGGCTTAAGTCTTTCGTCAAGGAGCCCCTCAGAGAAGCGGGCAGCATGGGCCTGCTGCCAGCCTTGGGGACAGAAATGCTGGCCTGGGAGCAGACACTCACGGCGGCAGTGGCTGGTGTGTGCAGATGGATGACACAGCGCACATCCGGTCTGGCTGCGTAGATCGCCGAGTGCAGACAGAAGCCCGTGGTATCCACGGGGAAGCAGCTGCTGCCCTTCTCCACCACCTCTCCCAGGATGTTCACCTTGATCTGGACGGGGAAGAGAAACTCAGAGGCACAGGGTGGGAACAGGGCAGGGGGCAGACAGGGCGGGTGCACTCAGGACTCTCCCAGGAGGTAGGCCATACCCACTGCCTCCAGGACTGAGGAGCAGGCTAACAGGAGAGTTGGCTGAGTATAATTCAGCAGGGAAAACGCTAGAGTGGAGTTTCTCAAACTTGACTGGGTGTAAGAATTACCTGGAGATCCAGTCAAAATGCAGATTCTCTGCAAACTGGGGTGGTCACCCTGGAGAACAGTACGGAGGTTCCTCCGAAAGTTAAAACTAGAACTAACCTACAATCTAGCAATTGCACTACTAGACATTTACCCAAAGGATACAAAAATACAGATTTGAAGGGGCATGATAGGCAAACTATGGAGACAGCGCAAATGTCCATTGACTGATGAATAGATAAAGATGCGAAAAGAGAGAGAGAGTGTGTGTGTGTGTGTGTGTGTGTGTGTGTGCACGCATGCGTCTGTGTGTGTGTGTGTGAACACCACTGCCTTACTATGTCGGGGGCCAGCCAGAACCACCACCAGATGTGTACACACACACACACACACACACACAGTGGAATATTACTCAGCCATCAAAAGAATGAATCTTGCCAGTTGCAATGACATGGATGGAGCTAGAGTGTATTATGCTAAATGAAACAAGACAGTCAGAGAAAGACAAATACCATAGGATCTCACTCACATGTGGAATTTAAGAAAGAAAACAGATGAAATATGGGAAGGGGAAAAAAGGAGTGAGGGATTCTTAACAATAGAGTATAAACTGCGGGTTAATGGAAGGATGTGGGTGCGGGAAGGGCTAGATGGGTGATGGGAATTAGAAAGGCACTTGTTGTGACAAGCACTTGGTGTTGTATGTAAGTGATGGATCACTGAATTCTCCTCCTGAAACCAATATTGCACTGTATTTTAACTAACTAAAATTTAAATTTAAAAAAAAAAAAAAAACTTTCACATTCTGATTCAACAGGCCAAGAATGCGACCCAGGAGTCTGCAATTCTGACAAGTTCCCAAGTGATACCCATGCTGCTGGTCCACAGAACACACTTTGGGTAGAGATGCTAGAAAAGAGTGAATCACAGACTTCTCTAGGAGCAGCAGAAGAAACATTCCCAGAGAGTAACACCTAAACTGAAACTTTTTGGGGGTTTTTGTTCTTTATTTTGAATTTTTAAGCATCATACACAAAAGTAAAGATAATAGTATGATAAACACCCATTTACCAATCACCCAAAAGCTAGATCTTAAAGGACAGGTAGAAACTAGTCACTGGTCTTATAACCTGCTCTTGAAGCCAAGGAGCTAGTATGTGTCATGGCTAGCAGTCACACATTTGTGTGCGTGTGTGTGTGTGTGTGTGTGTGACTCACCTGCTTACAGTGCTTCAGTGGCTCTGCATGTCCAGCAGAGCAAAGCCAAAGCACCGCAACAATGCTCTTAGGGCTATGTATCATCTGGTCCCCATGCCCCTCTCAGCCTCACTTCCAGACTCTGAATACGTGAGCCAGACGCAGCCTCTCACTGTCCTCCCAAGTGCACCAGGATGTGGCATGTGCCTGGCTTTGTGCACACCGTCCTCCTCCTGCTGAGGACACGGTTCTCTCTGCCCAGTCTCTCCCTACAGCCCTGGTCTAAATCTGCTTCTCCTGTAGGCTCCTGGGGACTTAGCTCCTTCACCATCGGGTCAACCCAGATGTTTCTCCCTTGCCCCTTGCACCTTTTCTGGGCTTTCCATCTTTCCTGCTGTATGGGAGCCTTCTTCACTGAGTTTAATCATTGTCTTGCCTGCCTCTCCAATTAGTCACAAATGCCTTTAAGGCAGAGCCTGTACTTCCTTGACCCTAATTTGGCTTGGCCATGACCTCCTTAGGTGGCCCTGTGCAAGTCACTTACCTCCCTGGGCACCAGCGTCCTCTCCTGCCTGTAAAGGGGTTTTGGCAGCCCTCAAGGTCCTACCCTGCCTAGATATTCTGTCACTTTATCAGATGACTCTTTTAATTGCATACCTGGACTCCACTGTCTCAAGCCTGGCAGAGGCCCTGAGGTAGCACCCTCTGCCCTCAGGCGAACAGCACAGCAGCTGCAGCCTACACATGTAAGATCCCTTGGGCCTCTTCTGCTTGTAAGACAGTCCTTTCTACTGTCTTCCTCTTCCCACTCAGGAATCTTTGCTGATTAAGACCAACTTCTAGAAGTTTATTCCTACTATACCTAAAAGGAGCAAGAGAACCAAAAGGGGTCCTGGAAGCTATTGCTAATGGTACAGCACTAAGCCAGTCTTGCACTGCTTTGAGACAAAGTGGTAGCTGTTGTTTTAATATATTCCCCAAACTAGGAAGGCCTCCCCATTCCCAGGCTTTGGGGACCAATCGCAGGCACAGAGGACCGCAGGCCCATCACCTCCCCCTACTCCCTCCTATTGCACTGGCTGCCCGAGTCCATATCTGGTTTCATGGTTGCGTTGTGCTCTGGGAATCCTGCTTTGGGGCTGTGTGTCTTCTCTACCCCCACCAGACCACAAGCTCCATGAGGGACAGGACAGCAATGGCTAGTCTGTAGATGACCTGTCACTGTAGGTTATTGTCATTTCAAGAAGCAATGGGCAGCGAGAGGCTAGACTATACTTACCAGACTGGATGCGGTGACTTCACTGCAAGAAACTCCCTTGGGGCTAATCAGGAAGTGATCCTGCTCCTTGTTGACTCTCAGCTGAAAGGAAGACATGTTCTCAGTGGCAAGGAGACAGTGGGGTCATTTCCAAGGACCTTCTGCATGAATCCCTTCTTCCCCTGAATCCACTGCACCTAAAACTCCCAAGAACCCTTATCTCTCCCCAGCACCTGAGAGATGAAAAGGACCTGGCCTTTATTTAGAACTGGAGCAATGGACCTATAAGAGGAATCTCCAATGATCAAGGGTAGCCCTGGAAATAGGATCCAGGATTTCCTAGCTCCTGCTCCAGGGAAGTGGCCATGGGAAGTTTGTCTATTTCAGGTGACCACAGTGGTTAGAAGCGTTAGAACGGCTCAGTGCATGGCCGTGCCTACAGGCAGGAGCTCCCCCTTGGGATTTTGTCAGGGCCACACACAGCACCCACCCCACCCCAAGACACTCTGCTCACCGTGACGTAGGTGTCGCTCAGCTGGGCCCAGCCGTAGAGGTCTAGGAGACGATAAACGCTGCTGATCTTGCACCGCATGCTCCGCTCGCGCTTGGCCAGGTTCAAGTAGTCAGCTGTGTGGAGGTCATTGATGGGTGTCATCATGGAGAAGTCTGCAGAGAAACAGGGTGGGGACAGCACAGCTTTCAGGGTCAGGGCTGCTGTCTGCCCCCCTTCCTTCTTCGCCCTAGTCCCCTCTACATTCTCACTGGCACTACACCTGCACAAGAGACTTCCATTGGCAGGGAATTAAATACTCTTTGACCCGCATCCATGGGGAGAAAATCCACAGAATGGATAGTTGTGCCCAAGGAAGACTTCTGCTTATTCATGGCATTGCTTTTGGTCAAAAATCATGGCAAGATTCAAACCACAGAATGAAGATGTCTCGGGATGCCAAACTCACAATAAATCCTAAAGATGGACATTGAACAAAAGCAAGAATAAGTTTCTGAGTGGAAATATAGGTATATTTCATCGCTAGTTTTGATGAAGGAGATGCTAATCATCAGACGTGCTATTGTTTTAAACTATACCATGTAATATAACTTTTCTTCTGCTTTGGAAACAGGGCAAATCATAAAGCTGAGTCAGCCAGGAAGTAAATTCGTCAACTTCTTCTGACAAGTCATAAACTTCCAAGTCACTGTGGCTAGCTGAAGGGTTTCAGGCTTCATGTGGGCCATATCTGCTCCCCTCTGGATGTGCAGTCCCTTGGTTATTTATGGTTCTTTGTGGGAATGGGAGATATGGAAGGGAGTTGGAAATGGGCCTAGAGGGCTGGATGGTCTTATCTACAGGGTCTGTAAGGAGTCTAAGAGGTGGTGCCCAGTCCGTCCCATTAAAAATGATGACCATTCCCTGTGTGCCTCTGGAAGGCATAAGAGGGCATCTGGCTGAGCCCCAAGACTTCCAATTAGTCGGTGTCTAGAAACCAATAAAAGAATCAATAGGAAAAGGTTTTGGCTTAAAATGATGTCTCCTCACACTGCCTCTCCCAGCATCCCACTAAAAACTTTAATGGATTAAAGGCCCTTTAGAAGCTTCCGTCATCTCAATAAACTCGTTACTACACACTGTGATCTCTGTCCTGCATCAGGTTTGCCATTAGTCAAAATGATGAGATGGTCTGCAAAGGTGAAGGGTGACCAGGTACTGTTGGGGCTACGTAAGGCAAGCAGAGCAGACCTCAAAACACCCATGTCAGGAATATGCACCCAAAAGCCTGTGTCCACCAGAGGAGGGATACCTCCAGGTCATGTATCCAGGAACCAAAGCTGACAGAGGAAGAAGAGGTCCAAAGGCTCAGCTGAACTGGCAAAAAGAATGGCAAAATTCCAAATTCAACAATTTCTCATTGGATTTGACCAGTCTGGGATCCCTTTCTGTGCTCTGCACATTCCCGAGACAAGCAATTACCTCTTTACCTCATCCTTAACAGCAAGAAGGAAGGCATGTCCATAGTATAAGCCCCTCAGACAAAGCCAGGCAGAGGGAGCTATTGTTGGCAGGGTCTTCAGACCCAGACTTCTGTAAGTCCTTCTCTTACAAATTAACTATGGAATCCCAGAGATGGCCAGGAGGCCAGACTAGGTCTAAAAACACGCCATCCCATCCTTTGCATCCTGTATCAGTGTCCCCCTCCCCAACACTGTGGAGCTTTGCTGTAAGGATTACCCCACCCACAGACCCAGAGCGGAAGAGACCAGAAGGCTCCACAAGTGTCCCAGAGCCTCTGCTCTCAGGGTTTCAAGAAAAAGAATGCTTATTCTCACCAGCCTCACAAAAGTTAAGATGACTGAATGCCAGGTTTATGACTCAGATCTAACCATGTCAATTTACTCAGGGGACCCAAGGAAACACAGAAAGAGATGAAAAGTCCCTAACCGACCCCAGGGAAGCTAAGACTGAAGGATATGTGATTGTAAAAAAAGAAACCAAAATAAAAACACAAAACAACCACAAAATTCTAAAGCAAATGGAGCTGGACAAAAAACAGCCTATCTGCGCTTGAACTCATGACTCTTGGAACTTCCCCTCTCCACGTTCCCTGACTTGGATATGTGGAAATGCCCTAATCAGATTTCTAGGTATCCAGCTTTCTTCCTGATGGGTGCTGGTCAGCGAGGCAGAGGGAATGCCAGTCAGCTCTATTTCTCTTTCAAAAGAAAAAGTATAAAGACAGAGACATGAAAACGATGAGAAAGAATAGAATACCTCTGGGAGACCAAGACCAGAGAGCCAGCATACAAATAATCAGCATTCACATAATAGAAAAAATTTCTGTACTCAAAAACAGACCTGTGTAAATAAATTATAAGGATTCACTACATTCCACATGGGAAAGTCCATAAAGAGAAAAAGCCTACAGTTATATGCTTCCTGGCACTTTTCTGAAATACAAGGATAAGGGAGGAAAATGCACAGACATCTACCCCAAAAAATGTTGGTTGCCTACAAAGGAACAAAAAACCCCTGCTGTTTCAGATTTCTCTGTTGTAGCAGAGAAAAAAGAAGAAAATAAATAGAGGTTGCATATAAAGAAAAAATAAACAGAGGTCATAATATTATCAAAGTAGAAATCAGGGAAAGCCATATTCCTTTGGAATATTTATCCTTGGCAGCAAAAAAGGGGGCAGAGCAAAAGCACACGCTCCCTAGACAAAGCCAGGCAGCAGGGGCCATGATTAGGAGGGCCACTGTGGAGGTCATTTTACATGAATTAAACATATAACCCATCATGAAGCTATAGCTATAAAGAACATTTACACTTTGAATAACATTTCGTCAAGATATAAAGCAAAAGCTACCAGTAATATGAAGAGAAATGAACATTAATTAAATATACAGAGAAAGACAACATGACACTCTTTTTTTACAAAATAAAAAAATGAAGATACAGATTAAGTACTATGCCTTGGAGATAGAGTCTATACCTACATATCATTAAAAAATGATATTATTAGGCCACAGAGAAAATCTCAATAAATCTCCAACATAGACATAGGCCCCATTTTCTAAACACAATGCAATCAAACTACACATTATCAACAAACCCTTAAAACAATGCAAATTCAACCACTTGGAAATGAGAAAACACACTTCCAGATAAAAATAGAATAAAAATAAAATCTTAGAATTTTAAGATTAAAAATAAAACCAAAACAGGAACTGAAAACTATCTAGAAATTAACAATAAAGGAAATACTATATCAAAATGCATGGGATAAGATGAAACTTACACTCAGAGGAAAAAAATTCATAGCCTGAAATGTCTTTGTTATTGAATTAAATATGAAAATAAAGCATCCATTTTATTATGCTTTAGAAAACATAAAAATAACAAAATAAACCAAAGAAAAGTTATGGAAAAGAATTCATGAATAGAAAAATAAGATCAATGAATTGGAAAACTAGAAAATTAGTAGAGCTCTTACAGAAATCCAAGAATTGGCTTATGTGAGAAGATCTATGAATAAACCAACATCTGGATTGGCCATAAAAGAAAGTGGGAATACACAACACCAGGAATAAGAATGGGATGTCATCTCATTCACAGCAGAAAGTTTAAATGATAGAAACAATATCGTAAGTCACTTTAATAATTCTGAAAATCTCCATGAAATGGAATTTTTATTTAAAACATATGATCAAAATTTACTCAAGACAGAGCAAAATGAATTTTTTAGAAACCTGATGAAACTGTGAAAAATAATGTTATAAAAAATGTTCCAGATATGGATGGCTTTATAAGTGAGTAATAAACTTCCTAGGAAGAGAGACTTCCTATCTTATTTCAATTCCATCAGGACAAAGAGAAGGATGGGGATCACTTTGATTTATCTTATGAAATCTTAGCCTTAAAACTAATACTAAATGAAGACTGCCCAAAAAGTGAATTTCTGACCAATCTCATGTATGAATATGCAAATCCTGAATAAAAGTCTAGTAAATCAAATCTAGAAGCGTATTTTCAAAAGAGTGCATCAAGAGCAGGAATAACTGATTTCAGGAAAGAAAAAAGAGTTCAATGTTCAGAAATCTATTAACATAATTCATCACATCAATAGTTCAAAGAAAGAGAAATCAATAAATGCCCAAATGCATTTTATAAGAATTCAACATCCATTTCTGAGAACCCATATTGAACTAGAATAAAAAGATACTTCCTCAACACAATAATGAACTCAAACTCTTGTGATAAAGGATTTCTATTAAAGTCAGAAGCAAGACAAGGATGATTACTCTAATCTATTACTAAGTATTGTTCTGAGGGTTCTAATGGATGCAGTGAGAAAACTGGAAAACGAAACCAAAGGGTAAATGTTGGAATGAAGGATTCAAAATTATCACTATTTGCAGGTTATGTGATTTTCCTATATACAAAACCCAAGAGAATTAACTGAGAAGTTATTAGAATTTAAGAGTTCTATAAGAAGCTACTTTCCCTGGATGACAGCTATAACCAGAAAGAAAACTGAATGGAGAAAAAAATCATTTAAAATAACAAAGTTACATAAAATTTCCAGAACAAACTTCACAAGAAATTAGTAGGGACTATAAGAAAAGAACTACTACCTTCTTTAATAGACACTAAAAAAAAAAGCAAATAAAGAGAAGACATGCATCGTTTCTGAACAGACTTAAAATTCATTTGTGCAAATGTTTTAAAAATACCTACTCTGTGCCAGCTACTTTTCTAAGTCCAAGATGCTATTCTAGGATACAGCAGTGAACAAAACATACAAATATCTTTTTGCCCATGAAGCTTATATTCAAATATATGAAATTGTAAATTTATAAATTCTCCACCAAACTAATCTATTTATTTAATATAATCCCATAGGGGATTTTTGAGTATGGGGTAGGGGCAGGGGAGACTTGATAGAATAATTTTTAAGTTATTTTAAAAAATAATTAAGGGTATTTGTCCCATGAGATGATAAAACATGGGGAAGGTGTTTCTGAGTGTGCTATCAAAATAAGAACACACAAAGGAAAGTAACAATGGATTCGGCTGCATGGAAATTAAAGAGTTCTATAAGACAAAAACATCACGAACAAAACAGGCAAAGGAGAAACTGGGAAAAAACTGCAATATATCTGGCAGATAATAGGGAAATAGTCCCCATTTATAAAGATTTGGAAATTCGTAAGAAAAGAATACGCGGGTAGGAAAATTGGCAAGGATTTGTTGTGACAGGCAATTTACTACAAAAAGAAAATCATCCCAGCATGTATATGAAAATATATCCAACATCCTAGTGATCAAATAAATGCACATTAAACACAGATAAAGGACTATTTATCACCTATCAAATCAGAAGGACGAAACGGATGGTATAAAACATACTACAGATCAAGGGGGGGAAACGGGCGTTACACTGCATTGCTGGTGGGAATGTAAATTGGTTCCATCTTTCTCCAGGGTAATGTGGCATTATGCGTTAACGTCTTTAAAACATGCAAATACTTTAATACAGCCATTCTACTTCCAGTCATTTGTCTTTAGAAAATGGTCATAGAATAAATGAAAGGATTTATGGCATTTTTTTGTGTTTTTTTGTTTTTGGCACTGTTGTTCATAAGAGCAAAAAGTTGTAAACAACTTAAAAGTCTAAAAATGGGAAATAGTGTAAAAATAATCTATGGCATATTCAGTCATACCACAGAATAGCTTACTCTCACCAAATGTAATATTACAGACTCAAGTTTTATTACATGAAAAATTAGTCAAGATATGTTAAAGCTATCAAATTTGCATGTATAATACGATTCCATTTTTGTTTTCCTAATTTATATATGTTAAGAGAGAAAGGCTGGAAGGATATACACCAAAATACTGAAAATAGTCAGTTTGTAGTTATAAGAACACAGGCCATTGATTTTAATTTCCCCTTCTTGATTATTTTCCGAATTTTTCATCATAATCCTGTATTTATGTTGTTGAGGGAAAGTGGGGTTTTTTTAAAGATTTTATTTATTTATTTCACACACAGAGAGAAAGAGAGAGAGAGAGAGAAAGTTCACAATAGGCAGAGAGGCAGGCAGAGAAAAAGGGGGAAGCAGGCTCCTTGCTGGGGAGCAGAGAGCCAGACATGGGGCTTGATCCCAGGACCCTGAGATCATGACCTGACCCGAAGGCAGAGGCTTAACCCACTGAGCCACCCAGGCGCCCCGGGAAAGTGTTTTTTGATGTTTATTTCTTCAAGGTTGTAGGCAGAACTTGAGAACCCAGGTAGAGGGTTTCATGTCCAGCCCTGGCTGCTTGCGTCCTTGTCTATGGAGTCAGGTTGGCCTGTCCTGTGGGCACCAAGATACTGGCTTCAACAGCCTCCTCCCACCCCTACCACTCCATCTGCAAGGGAGTGGCTCCAGGAGGTTGAAGAAAGAGCAGTTTGCGTCAGGGGCTGCTGCTAGCACACGAGATTGTCCTTCAGTTCTGTATCCACAGCTAGAATAACAGGGAGCAGAATTTGCACTCTCCACTCCTGGGTCCTCAAGCAGAGGCCATGTGAGAAACTTGGAGTTACAAAGCTCCTCCCTTCTTTTTAACCCACTTGTGAAGGGAGAAGGAAGAGTCACATAGAGAGGCTGCTCTGCCTCTCAGAATGGTGACACCATGTCATCCTGTCCCCTCCCCCAACAGAACCAGAAAGAGGTTTTCCCGTAAGACGGCATCCCCCTTCTACTTCTGGGCACCAGGAATAATTCCCCTGTGGGTCTTTAAAGCTAGCAGCATCAGAAGCAGAGCCAGGTGCCTCTTTGGCTGCTCCTCCAGGTCGGCTAACTCAGCTGCACCACTCACTCCGTAGCCTGGCAACCAACCCTCTCTTCCCCACCTCACTTCCTCCACCTCTGCTCCTGGCAGCTCCCCAGCTCCCCACGTACTCATGGAAGATGTTGGGAAGACTGCGTGGGAGGTGCTGGCCATGAAGTCCGCGATCTGCCGCAGGGCCCAGATGTTGGAGGAGTTGTTCCCCTTCTTCATCTGTTCCTGGATCAGGCCTTCCAGCTCCTCTCTGAAAGACTGAAGCAGGCCCCACGGTGCTGGTACCCCCAGTGCGTCTCATGGGAGAGACTTAGGACCCCTCTTGAAGGAGCCCACCCCATCCCCTGGGTCAGTGAGGCTAGGGCCACACATGGGATCCTTAGGCCTCAGAGGACATTGGGAATTCCACTGGGACCTCAGGAGTCTCCGCAAACTGCTGTTTGGGAAGCAAAAAAATGTCCTGTGGGCAGTAATCCAGACTCCAGGTCCTCCCTGGGTCTAAGTGATACTCAAGAAGTCCCTCCTACTTCTAACCCCCCAACCCCGGCCATCAGACATGGCAGGGCTTCACTTTAGTCATTAAGAGACACTTTAAAAAGCAGAACTGGATGAAAAGGTGTTCTATCTTTCCTGTCCATCAGCCATGCCTATGGTCCTTCTGGACCTCAATTTCCTCAGATATTGAAGGATGTCCTGTCCTCCCTGTCACTTCCACTTCTATGTCCTCCTGCTCTAAGCCTGGCTTTTCAGACCATAAATAAGGCATGCCTGTCCACCAGGTGGCAGCAGGGAACACTGAGAAGGAAACGGGGGTGGGGCGGGGGGTGGGGGGGTAGGGGGGGTGGGGGGGTGGGGGGAGTGCGTTCCAGGTATTGGTCAGTCTATAAAAGGACAGAAGAAACATGAACTCCTTTTGTCCCACTTCTTACCTGAGAATAGAGTCCTACCCATTCAGGCCCGAAACTTGGGTTGGTACTAACTCTGCCACTTCCGTCACACATGTCATCTCTCCTACTCCCACCCTGAGTTTCTCCATCATCCCCAAAATTTTAGTCCCTGCCATATTCCTCCAGGCTCCTCACACAGCGTCACCTGTCACGGAGACTTCAGGCGCATTACTTCAGTGGTCCTCTGTGAAGTCTGAGCATTCACTGTGTGCTCTCAAACAGAGTCACACATGGCCCACCTACGTGTCCTGTCTCTCCAAAGCCCAGTGGGGACCGAGGCAGAACCCATCTTGGCAGGCACCTGGAGATGCCAGCTCCATCCCTAGCTTCCCAGCCCCTAGTATCATCCTGAGGGTCCCCCCAGCTCTACTGGCCTCACACTCCCATTGCCTCCTTCCACCCTGCTCTTCCTCTCCTCACCCAGGGCCTACATCACCCTCCCACTTCAGCGGTCCATTGGGCCCATGCTTTGTTCTTCTCAAAGCACCACTAGCCTCAAGGATGAGGTCTGTCTCCATGCCATGCAGGTACCAACTGACCTCAAGTCTGGGGCCATGCCTTGCCCTCCCTTCCCTGGCCCATAGCACCCTGAATCCTTCACTCGCATCACCTCCTGGGGCTTCCAGACCCTCTTCACCTCTGCCCCATGCGTGTCAACCTTACAGCCCCCAAAGTGAGTTCTTTGTGGTGTTCAAAAACGGGGGCCCCAAGCCTTCCACGTGGCACTCCTTGCTGCCCTCCGGTTTACAGGAATATCCGTTAGTTCATTGTTACAAATTTGGGGAAGCCTGGAAACTGAGGCAGGACTCCTGTCTTTCGGACCCACCCCCTCCCAGTACCAAGCCAAACCGCCTGCACATAAACCAGGTTTTTGCCATCTACGAGTGCCCAAGGAGAGAAGGAAACCCCCACAGCGCAGGGCCCGTCTTGCTCAGCCGGCTTAAAATTGCGGCAACACTGAGCAAGTGGAAGAGGGGTTGTTTATCTTTCAGGTTCAGCCAGACCAATGGGCGGCGCCGCCTGCTCCCCTGCCTCCCTCCCTCCTCCTCCCCCGCCCGCCTGGGGCGGACCCCACTCACGGGGCTCTCCAGGATCATGGTGACGCGCTTCTTCTGCTCCATCAGGTTGAAGTCCTGCCGCAGGTCCGCCGCGCGGCTGCGGAGGCGCAGGTACTCAGGGTCGTCCTCGGAAAAGCGGTCCACATACTGCTGCCCCTGCGGGGGCGGCGGGGAGGCAGCCTCGGGGACAGTCTCTTCACTCATTGTCCTGGTGGGCTTGCAATCCGCTCCTGGAAGCCTACGGAGAAGGCAAGAGGGAGCGCCGGTCCCTGTACAGTTTCCTCCGGCGGAGGGGCTGGATTTGAGGGATTCGCGCGGCCCGCGGCTCTTTCCTGGAGGGTGTGAGCGGAGCGGCGGTGGAGGGCAGGGCGCCGACGGCTGCTGGTCGATAGGGGGCGCCAACACACCATCCGACCTAGTGAAAATGGGGCACAGGCGCGCGGGCCCACTACCGTTGCCGGGTCTGCCACTCCGCAAGCAGGACCCGCATACCTTTTGGATCATTTCTGTGCTGCATACCTACGTAGTGTAAAGCTGTGTATTGGGCATCAGTACTTACTAATGTACTAGATCTAGACCTGATCCCTGGAATAAGGACGAGGGCAGCCTCTGGAGAGTTGGGCTGCGACCCCTATTTTTTCTACTCAAGCATGCTTTTTCCCCCAAGGCCTGATGTGAATGAAGGAATGTCTTCTCTTACTACGGAGCCCTCCTGAAGAAGCAGGCTGCTGCTCCAGCCTCTACCTCCCAGCTGTGGGGCTTTGGGCACACCAGTCTCCTTTTGTGTGTCAGGGCCACTAGGCCCTCCAATCTGGGTTATGAGCCTTCAACACCCAGGGCAGCCTGACAAAGCCCTAGCCTTTTCCCTGCTGTGTGATCCCCTTCTCAGCAAAGAAAGGCAAGTGCCTTGACTGAACAAGAATTAGCTTTTGAACACGAGTAGAGAGATGCCAACAAAAGAGCATTACAGGGGTTCGGGACACATGGCTTTCATCTTTAACCTGCCCTCCCTCACTTTACCTCTGTGAGCTCACATTTGCATTCCACGGGGATGTGGAATACTCTCTTGTTCTCTTAGAGCACTCCTGCCTCCTTGTCCTCATCTGTTCTTCCCCCTTGGCCCATTTGGTTAGCCCAAACCTTGACCTTCCTTACAGCCAGCAGTTCATTATACAAGAGGCCTTGCTGGCAGCCAGTAAAGCATAGTCTTGTTGTCATGGAGCTGTGACCTCCTTCCATGGAGGGATTCTACCTTCCAACTTATAGTGCCTCTGAGTGAGGCAGGTGGGTGAACCACTAGGTTGTGGGAGCAGTGGGAATCTACCCCATCAGCCCCGAATGCTCAGGTGATCTTTCTTCCTTTCCCTCTTCTTTCATTTTTCCCCCCTCCCTCCATATCTTCCTCCTTTCCTTCCTTTCCCTTCCCTTGCCTTCCTCTCTCTCTTCCCCTTCTCTCCCTTTCCTTTCCTCCTTTCTTCTTTCCTTCCTTCCTTCCTTCCTTCCTATCTTTTCCCTTTTGGGGAACAGCAAATAGCACATTCAAGGGAGGGCACATGTACGGAGTCCCTCAACTAATAGCCTGAACCCTTGACCTAGAACAGAGGTTCTTAAACCTGGGTGCATGTTGCAATCCATTGGGGAACTTTAAAAAGTACTGATACCAAGGAGTTTAGTGTTATTAGTCCAGGGTGTGACCTAGACATCATGATTTTTAAAAGCTCCCTGGGTGATTCCAACAGGCAGCCAGAGTTGAAATAGCACTGGCTAGATGTTAATAGTTGTACCGTGTATTTGATGGTATCCATTCCAGATGTCGGCCATTTAGCAAGCCAGCCAAAGATGGCACAAACCTCATCTTCCAACACTACTGCTACTTCCCATGGCTGTCTAGGCCCCATCCTTCAATCCCAGTCACCACCTGCCACCAGCCACTTGACCTGAGACAGCAGGAGTGCTCCAAATGACACCACAACCTGCTTTTGCGAGTCTGCCAAACTGTGACATCTCATCTTCATTCTTTCACTAATTAATCATTTCCTTATGAATGCCCTCACCAATGTCTCCCAACCAGCACCATGCCTACCGGTCCTGTAGATGAAATATTTGCCTGTGAGTGATAGAGTATGGAGGAGGCATCTTCTGGAAGTGGCAGCTTAAAAAAAAAAAAATCTCTAAAGAAAGATTTGAAACAGATTTAGAGGTTGCTAGAATGGTTGAAGTTGTACCTAGCAACACTCAAGCCAGATTCTTCATCTAAGTGGAGAAAGAGTGATTGAATCCATCAGGGATATTTCCAGTGGAATTAGCTCTGGGCTAGGGTCAGAGTCTACAGTATCACTCTCACTCTGTCATTCTCTAGCTTCATGGGCTTGGGCAGTGGGTAATTTTCCTCTTTGGGTTTCCTTTTGTCCATCTCTAAATGAGGGAGTGAACAGAACAGACTCTGGAGCCCCTTCCAGCTCTACACTATATGGAGAGAGAGAGAGATTTGTGTAGAAAATGCAGAAGAATGGAGGATCTGGGTTTCCTGGAGCAAGAGGCCTTCCTCCTACATCCTTGTCTCCCCAACCCTCAGTCCAAATGCCAAAATGGGCAGCTTCAAAGAACACACATGACCTACTGACATTTGCCTTGTAGGTTCAAGCCAAGCCCCTGTGTATGGAGCGAGTTCAGAATATTTCACCTCCACCATGCTGTCGGCCAGCCTCATCCCTGCAATAATAAGCAGCGGTGAGGGATAGCAAGGACAAAGACAATGCATCAGAGCTAGGCAGACATGCAGTCACCAGCCAGACTCTCCTGGGCAGACAGCGCTGCAGACATTTTTCCAGAGGCACTGCCCTTCCTGTTTAAATCTCTTTAGCGCTTCTGTAGTCCTGATCTTTGATGTTATTTAAAAAAAAAAACAAAACAAGCAATCTCCCAATGGGTACCATGGATATGCACATGGGGATGAATGCCCTGTGTTCTCATGGCTCCAGGTCCCACCAGCTCCAGAGCCCCCTGAACTCTCAGCTTCTCTGGGATTTGGGTCATTTTGGCCAGTACAGCCCAGTACTGAATGTTTCTAGCCTAAATCTTTTCTATTTCTAACCTAAATCTTCTTTCCTTCCTCTGGGAATGGCTGCATTCCCAGGAATGGGTCTGTGAAGGCCTGAAGTAGCACTTCCCTCCCTGAAACACAAGGAACAAAGAAGCCCAGGTCCTGCTGGGCAGGGAGCCCACACCAACATGTACCCTAGGCCTGCCTGCACTTCTCAGAGCCTATCCCCAGATGGTTACTCCAGATGCTCCAATGGGAATGGGGTAGAAATTGGAAGCCTTGACACCCTCACCATGACACTGGGGCCCACTCTTTGACTCTGTGAACCAGGGGCATCCTTTCGTGCTCCTTCCTTCCCTTCCAAAGTGTTGCATAGGTGACCAACGTTATGTGCAGTGTGGCTTAATGGTTAAAAGCATGGACTCTGGAACAAGAAGACGATGAGTTCCAATCTTAACTATGCCACTGTGTTGTCTTGCTGGGTGAGTTACTAACCTCTTGTGCCTCGGTTTCCCTCTGTATAAAATGGGATTGAACTATTTAGCTACCTTTTTAGGCTGTTGTGAGGATGTAGATGAGTTAATGTATGTGAAGTACTTAAAACAGTGCCTGGTGTGTATCAAGTGCTATTAAGCATTTGCTCTTATTATGTGTCATTTAGGGGCTGGAATTATCATAGCATTAGGAACTCGAGTAATGAGAGGCTCATGATTCAACTGTAAACAGGTGCATACTCAATGACTGTAATTACATGTTGTAGTCCAAAGAACTAATTCAATCTTGAGCTATATTAACAAAAAAAAAAAAATCCAGAAAAAGACTCATGAGAATGACTAGTTCTCTGACCAAATACTGGGAACATGTCAAGTTGGAGATCACAACAAAGAGGATAAGCAGAGTGGTGAGCATCAGAGGCCACTGCTCGACGGGCCAGGTCTGATATCTTAAAGAATATATCTGGGGGCACCTGGGTGGCTCAGTGGGTTAAAGCCTCTGCCTTCAGCTCAGGTCATGATCCCAGGGTCCTGGGATGGAGCCCCGCATCAGGCTCTCTGCTCAGCAGAGAGTCTGCTTCCTCCTCTCTGTGTCTGCCTCTCTGCCTACTTGTGATCTCTGTCTGTCAAATAAATAAATAAAAATCTTTAAAAAATATATGTATATATATATATCTGGTCGTTCTCCCCAGTTTCTGGCACAGAACTTCAAAAAACCTTGGTATTTCTAAAGTATCCAAAAAAACATTAGGAAGGTCTTTTGTTATTCATGATGAGCTCATTTCATGGAACCTGAATCCATGCTCACAAGTTGACTTATGGTGGGCCCTTCGATGTTTCAAGGGAGGGACTGACCACCAAGAAAGACTAAGCACATGGTTACAGGTTTGGAACTTCAGCACCCTGTCCCCACAAACCATGGAGGACAGGTGGGGGAGGGGCTGGAGATTGAGTTCAAACAAGTTGCAGTTGCTTTAAACCATTATGCCTAGTAGTAATAAAGCCCACCATTAAAAATATCAAGGCTTGGAGGAGCTTCCTGATTGGTATGCTGGGGTGGTGATGCACCCAGATTCTACAAGGAGGGGGCACAGAAGCTCTGCTCTAATCCCCCCACTTTCCCCAGGCCCTGCCCTGTGCATTGCTTCCGTTTAGCTGTTCCTGAGTTGAATCCTTTCTACTAAAACTGTAATCACAATTCCAGTGCCTTCAGTGAGTTTTATGAGTTGGTATAGGGAGTGAGCGACTAAAGGGCAGCATGGGGACCCTCAAATTTATAGCCTAGTGAGTCATGAGTGCAGTGGCCTGAGCACCCTACTTGTAGCTTCTGAAGTGGGGGCAGATTGATTGGTGACCTCGCCCTTTAACTTGTGGTAGTAACCTGTGTGGCCCCTAACTCGGCAGTGTCAGAATTGAGCTGAACCGTAGGACATGCATTTGCATCAGAGAATTGGTGGTAGAGCAATACTAGGCAACTTCTATTCATGATTTATTTTCATTCCTAGGACTACTTCATAGGGCAGATGTCATTGTTGCTGTTTTACAGATAAACTGCACTGCAGAGAGGTTAGCTAACTTGCCCAAGATCACACAGATAATGATGGAGTCATGGTCTCAACCAGGATTGTCTCTGGCTCCAGACCCTCCTGCACTCCGGCACTCCACTTGTCCCCAAATGTCTGCTGGGCTGCCATGTGGAAGAGAAACTGAGCTTATTCCTTAGAGCCTCCAGGGCCCACAGGAGGTAGAAAGGATTTAGTGGAGGGTGCAACGGACAGCTTTGCACCAGCAGGAGCTGCTCGGGCACAGGAAGATGGGTCAGGCAGCCAAGGCAGGCAGTGCACTCTCTCCTCAGAATCAGGTAACTCCAGGATGCTGTAGAAGGGCTTCTGCCCCCACAGGGGGTTGTACTACCGCCTTCTAAAGTCCTTCAGATCCCATGGTAGCTCCACAAGTCAGCAGGATTGGGGGAACCCATGGCAGTGACTCCCCTAATCCTGTTGGTGACTGGAAGCTCATCCTCGTGAGACGGACCCAAACAACAAGTGTGCCTCACCCCCCACCATCACCAAAAACTGCCAACAAATTACCGGGAGGCTGGACCAGCCTTGTCCCAGGCTGCTGCTTCTCAGTGCTCGGCCCGTGCACCTCTCTTCGTTCTCAGGGACGCCGACCACATCTACTGGATTTCAAACATCTGGATGGAAGCTGAGAGACACAAACAACGAACATGAGGGTCTTGTGTGCACCACCAGGGCTCCTCACCCCGGTTTTGCTGATTTATTTTCAGGACTGCTGAGAAATTCTTAAAAATAAACTAGAAATGAAATTTTATTTTAAAAGCAAATTATGTCTATGAAAGGTACAGAAATCTTCATTATCTTTACGAGTCAGACCAAAATTCTTTTCAAAGAGAGGAACTGGAATATCTCTTCAGAGTCCTGGCTTTGAAGACGTGAGGAGAGAAGCTGCTCTCCACAGAGGAGCAAGTAGGATGTGGAACTCCTGCGTGAGCCCAGAGGGCTCCCACCTGCCAGACTGGAAGGCATGATGACCCCTTCCTGATACCACCCCCCCAGTACTTCACTAGTTGCTACACAACTCACAGACACCGGTATGAGAGTGTTTTGGGGAGCTGAAGAAGCAGAAACAGAAGCTGCCTGAAGGATATCACACCCCAGGACAGCGGAAGGGTTTTAGAGGTGCACAGGCCATCAGTTGGATTCAAGACAACTTCACCAAGCATTAGTATCTTACAAACAGGGATGAGTTACTACTCTAAAAATACTGGGGATCAAGGTCTTCAAAGGGTTAATTGTTAAAATATTTAAACAAACAAAACCACAAGAGATAGTTTTCCATTTGGGGCACTGTGTTGCTCAGAGTAAGGAGGCCTGTCTCCCCCAGGGCTGGCAGCATCCTGGACACCAACTCTTATTGCTACATGGCTCTGGGGCCAGGCCCCGCCCATCCTTCCACACTGGCCAGTTCAGCTCCATCCCTGATCCAGCACTGCCTACAGCGGAGCATCTGGAAAGACTGGACTTCCCACTGAAGGGCAGAGAGAATCCATCATGGTCGGTACGGTGTGGCTGAGGAAGGCCAGGATACTGCATGCCCACTGAGGCACAGCTTCCTTCTCAGCCCAGCCAGGACAGCCTGAGCCCAGTCCTGATGCTGAAGACTCTAGTCAGGGACCTGGAAGCTGCTTCCATAACCTCTTCTCTATGCTCTGCACATCCAGCTGTCAGCTGGGGTTCTCCTCCCATTAGTCTTATTTTTAGCTAGAACAGGGTCACAGGCACAACCTCATGCTGCTTCTTTCCAATGCCCACCAACAGGAAAAGGACCCCTCCTTCCCAGGGAGCCTGGCTGGCTCTATGCAAGGTTTACTGACATACCCTTGGATGCTGTTCTTCTGAGGGGTGACCAAGGCTGTTCCCTAAGGACTAATTCTGCAGCCTTGTAAGTTGTCTTACCTGAAGCACCAGTTTCTTCCCCTTCCCCAGCAGCCTGTGCCACAGAAATATGAGGTTGTCTCATGGCCATAGCTTGCTAAGATTTGGATTTTCAGAGTCTGAGCTATTTCTTGTGTCCACGGAAAGAACTAATATTTTGCCCCCAGAAGTGTCCTGTGCCATTTTGTAAGAAGACAGGCAACTGTCCCCCAGTATACAGTAGAAGTATACAGTGAACACAATAATTCCCATCCCAATTTCTACTGGTGTTGAAATTCCACTATTAGAGTTTCATTCCTTAGGTTACAGTATTATCCCCTGATTAAAATGAAAACACGTCTAAGAGGTATCATAGGCAAATGTTGTAAAACATTCCCCTGTGGTACCAAAACTATCAGATCTCTGATTGCACAGTCAGGCTAAGCAGGGCCAGGACAGGCACCAATTCTTTTTTTTTTTTTTTTTATAATTTTTTATTTTTTATAAACATATATTTTTATCCCTAGGGGTACAGGTCTGTGAATCACCAGGTTTACACACTTCACAGCACTCACCATATAGGCACCAATTCTTAATGAGAAAGAGACATGATGCCAGGGCCACTCCAAAGGGTCTAGCAACTGGGGTTGAGCTGTCACCCTGGGTGGACCTTAGGGGACCTCGGTGTGATAACCCTCTGAGCCTGTACTTGCTGCAGTGTCGAGGCTGGCATCACCAGCCATTCAACCTTTGGTTTCCCCAGCATGTGTTTCGAGAACCTACCTTCCAACCATTCACACCCCTGGGACAGAGCTAAGAAGCAAGCAACTCTATATCATGAGAAGAGCAGCACCCACCCCCATGGTGCTTGACACCTCCCGGGAGTCCTAACATCTCAGGCCCACCTGTTCCTTTTTCTCCATGTCCAGTCAAGCTGGGCTGCAAGGTGGGAAGAGTTGGACATAGGATCCCAGCCCTAGATGGTCGCCCACTAGAGTGTGAACATGGACACGTCACAGATGCTCGAGGACCTCTGCTCAGTCAGATATTCCACAGCCACTTTAAAACTGACTTCTCAGAACCAGGCTACCCAGAGCCACCAGAGCCTCCCTCCCCTAGCTACTCCCCCCCAACCCAGCAAGGGTTGGTGGAACCCGTCCCACCAAGGGTTGTAGAATGCAGCCTAACTCCTCCCTTTCTTGCCCTATGCACATTCTCTGTCACCAAGTTCTCTGGTTTTCTGTCCACTAAATACCTCCCTACCCAGAACACAAGGCGCTGAATCATGCCTGCCATCTCTCCATCCCTTTCATGGTCTGTGCAGTCTTTCCTCTCTCATATCCACCATCCAATCAGTGGCCAGAGTTATTGTTCTAAAGGTGCAAAACTGGCCCATGCCTGTCACCACCCTGCTAAAATCCCACCTGAGGCTCCTATCACCTGGGGAGTATTCCTTCTCTTTCTTTTTCCCCAATTCCTGCTCCTCTAGCCAAAACTCAGTCAAATTTAGATTGCAACAGGTATCCTTTTTACATTTATCAGATATAGTTTTAATTCTCAATTTGATTTTTCAAACCAAACACAAGCTCCATGCTGGAAATCCAAACCCATCCATCCCCAATCGGAGAATGGGGGGCATGGAGGGGGCCCTCCCTTTTCTCTTTGCCCACCTCCTTCCTCTTTAGGATTGCCACCCTGTTGAATGCTATCCTGACTCTTACCTGGCACACAAAGTCCCACGAGTATCTCGGTGCCCGCCCCCACCCCACCTGCCTCTCTTGGGTATTCTGGGGCTATTTACAGGACCTGGAAGGGACCAGGCTGGTTCCTACCTCTGTGCCTTTGTCCATGCCGATCTCTGCCCAGAGAACACTTTCCCCTTTTCCTTCTCCCTTCCGTTCAGGCTGTCCTCTCCTCCTGGAAGCCTCCCACCTCCCCCTGTCCCTTTGGATCTCACATCACCTTCACTCACCTCCTTTGTTTCACGTACTATCTGACAGCAACAGACTATTACCATGAGCTCCTAGCAGGCAGGGCCTGTGTCTGTGGCACTCCTCTGTTCTTCATGCTCTGCCATAAGACCTGGTGTCAGGTAGATGCTGAATGGATCTCTAGTAACAGTGCATTGCAAGTTGGGCGGGTTCTGCAAAGCAGCACTGGGGCCCCCGAGGGGAGAGAGGCCCTAGGGGAGCTCATGAAACCATGTGGGGAGAGAGTTCCTAGTAAGGTGCCAAATGTTGGTAGAGGTACGCATGGTAGGTTCCTTAGTGCCCAAATCTCCTCCTTTAAAACAAAATATCCTTTTGTTGTATGACCCCCAAATGGCTGGACCCTCTCTGGCAGCTATATTCTTCTTGCCTATTTGGAAGCAGAATTCCAGCAATCGAATACAACTCTTAAACTAACAAATCCAACTTCACAATATAACACTGATTATGGGGAGACAGAGGAGAAAACAATAGATTCCACATGCCATCAGCTGCAACCCCTTTGGTCCTCCAAAATTCAGCTGTGCCCCCTTATCAGTCTATTTCACCTCTTCCCTCCAGCAACCCACCTCTGCCCCTGCCCCAAGACCCTCAACTCTTTGCTCAGGGGAGCCCTGTGGCTCCCTCTCAGGATCGCCAGTTTGCATCCTCACATCCTTGACCCCTACTCAAGAAATACTCCAGCCGGGATGCACCCTCCTCAGAGAGCAGCTGGGGAACGCAAATCATCACTCAGTCACAAGTCATTTTCCCCCCTGTCCCACTGAAGACCAGATATATGTAATCACTGGAGTATAAAATTATATTTCTATGGATCATTCCTAGCAGCTATAAAAGGAACAGAAGGTCTAGAAGGAGAGTAACAGATGCCCACATTGTGAGACTCTTTATTAGAAGCTGTGGAAGCTCCATGTGTACCTAAGAGAGTCAGGTGCGTATCTCCTGCCCCGCCCGTGGGAGGTGTCCCTACAGGAACGGACAGTCTGAGCACACTGAGCCCAAAATGGAAAGATGCTGCCAGCGATTGCTCTCAGCTACCCCCACCACTGCCATGGGCATGGCCTCCCCCCCGAGTGGTGCCAGTCTTGGAAAGCCCCTGGCCCCCAGCCCCCGGCCTCTCAGCACAGCGTCTGTTCCAAGCCTTAGACTTGGAGTCAGAACCCACGCTCACCGATCCTTGAGACTTCCAGAAGGGAGAGAGGAGACAGTTGCGGCCTTGCTGTTACTTTCCAGAGTAAAGGGAACCTGCCAAACAAGAGGTTGGACCACACCCTGCCTGGCATATTCAGATAAAGAGAAAGCTCACGCCTCTGCAGGGCGGGATTCTGGGGGAAGCCTATCATGAGCTTCTTCACACATTTCCAAATTTCCCAAGTCCTGCTTTAGGTATCAACGGCTGTGACCATGTAGGACAAAAATAGTTTAAAAGAAGAAAGGGAGGGGGCACCTGGGTGGCTCAGTGGGTTAAAGCCTCTGCCTTCAGCTCAGGTCATGATCCCAGGGCCCTGGGATCGAGCCCCGCATCGGGCTCTCTGCTCTGCAGAGAGCCTGCTTCCTCCTCTCTCTCTACTTGTGATCTCTGTCTGTCAAATAAATAAATAAAATCTTAAAAAAAAAAAAAGAAGAAGAAGAAGAAGAAGAAGAAAGGGAGAAGGAGGAAGGAGAGAAATGGTACAGTCTCCCTCCGTCCATCTCTGGAACCCCTGGGCAGGAGGAATCCCTTAACCCCCAGACTGCTGCAGGTCTAAGAAGTGCCCATTTCTGAGCATCCCTGACGCATCCTTTCCCAGAAAAGTCCAGGGAATTTTAAAAGCCTTCTCCTAAAAGACCCCAGACCTAATGGTTGGTAGGTACTTTTTTCTCATTCTTGTATTATCCAGAAATTGCACTGCTATGGAATGAATGGACCCAGGCTTTTCTCTCACCACTTAAAATCAGTCCCATTCCCTCTCACTGGACAAGCACAATTATTTGTGGAGTATCTACTCATACCCAAGAGTAAAGCAAGTACTGGAATTGGGCATGAGTGGAAAGATTTCCAAAAGAAGTGAGATTTGGCTCCCGCCTGGTAGAGAGGCCCAGAGTCATTAAGGTGAAAAATATGAATACAAATAAAACTGTGTGTGTGTATAACAAGCATTGAACACATTCATTTCAGACCATCTCTGAAATGATGGTGTATATCTGTTTATTTCTCTCTCTCTGTCTCTTAATATATATTTTTTCCAGTTTCCTATATATATATTTAAAGATATATCAAATATATACATTTATTTTCAGTTTCCTGTCTATAGATATGTATATCCTATATATACACATATATGTATATAAGTATTCCTGTATAATCATACACACACAAGGAAACTGAAAATAAATGTATGTATTCAATGTTTTCAGAACAGGAGACTGGAAACCCTGAGTCTACATTTATTTTTTTATTTAAATTCAATTAGCCAACAAAGAGCACATCATTAGTTTCAGAGGTAGAGTTCAGCTAATCATCAGTTGCATAGAACACTCAGTGCTCATCACATCACGTGCCCTCCTTCACGCCTGTCACCCGGTTACCCCATACCCCCTACACCAGGATCCACATTTATGAGGACCAAAGTTCTGGGTTAGATCTTGAAGGAAGCCATTATTCAATCAACAAAATTCAGGCTGTTAAACCCAGATGGGTAGGGGTGTGCTGGGCCCTTCTCAGCACTGTAGTGCAGGGCTCACTGCACTGGCTTTCCCATGTGGACCTGGAGGCTCCAGGAAATGGAATGACCTGGTTGGGGCTATAGAGCTATTCAAGGGCAGAGCCTAGTTTGAACCTATTTGGTTCCAGACCCTGGTCTCGCTTGCCACTTCACCAAGCATTCCTCCCCTCCATCACATGCAAGAGACCTGGTAGGAAGGTGGGGAATGGAAATCAGCAAATAGCTAAAGCCCGAGGTCCAGGCTTCATATTCTTTGAAGAAGCCTCAAGGATGAAGCCAGCCACTTAAAGGATAATTCTCATTCTGATTTCTGGCATGGGGACACCAAAGAGTCTAATTCACAATCCCTGCTCTCAAAAGGCCCATGATGCAGCTGGGGCAAGGTGTGAACCATAGAGAGATCACTACAGTATTGGGGGCACAGAGCTCTGGTAGAGACTCATAAACCATGGGGTTCCAGGGAGGCCCCAACCTTGAGTCTCCAGCGTTAAGCTTTAATCCACTTGTTGGATATCTCTGCCCAATCATAAAACCACAGCTTCAATGAAGGGGAAAGAAACGGGGTTCAGGAAACCCTGGTGATGCAGAGGCAATGCTGAGGTAGCAGGAAGGCCTGGTTCAGGCTTTCACTCAGTCCCTTCAGTGAAAAGGTCAGCCAAACTTGCACACTCTGTGGATAAAAAGGTCGTCAACAAGACTGTCTAATTGAACAGACATTCCCTGGATTCAATGTTCCACACCTCAGGCTGTCCTAGAATCCAGTCACAGATACTTCTAAGCAGTCAGCTTTACCCTTCACTTCTGGCAAGACTGCACCGAAGACCAAAAGATGCTGTATTTTGAAAAGCATCACCTCGGTCAAGTTCAAACATAAAACAGTGGGTTCTGCGGTTCTGCTTTTTGACCTAATCTGAGAATATTTTGTTCTTCAGTAGGAAGGTGAAATATAACCCACTGAACCATGTGGCAGGATGACCCTTACCCACCAGTCCCATTTCCAGCCAAGAAATCTAGGAAGCAGCTATGGGATGACGTGTTCTTCTGTGTCTAGTAGAATAAAGTTCATCCTAGACCACAGAGGTGAAAACAAATGCTTTTTTAGCACATTCAGGTCAGAACTGTTTTGTCGGCAGCGTTTCCCTAACTGGGCAAAAGAGAAAATTATAAGAACACCTTGCATCTAGAACTAGAAAGGAATCTGACACCATCTCACCCCTCTCCAGACGAAAGAAGCTATAAAAATTCACAACCACAGTGACACTCAGGCCTTGCTGAGTTGGGGTGTGGGAAAGAAGACTTCACAGGTCCAGGAAGAAGGGATGGTAAGGAAATGTGTTAAAGGGTGAGAGGGTCTAAAGGCTCACACGGGAAACTCTACTGGCCTCTGGATATCCATGCAGAGATATCCCCAAAGCCTGAGAATAGGGGTTCAGACTGTCACAGAGTGTCAGCACTAAGATAGAAAAAAAAAACAGGAGGCATGCTGTTTGACCTTCTCCGCTCTGTGATCCTCCCTGTGATTCTATACGGCTTGGATTTTATTGTGAAGGTGTTAAGGAGGAACAATTTCAACTTCTCTTCATATCTGTGTGTGTGTGTGTGTGTTTGCATCAAGGACAATGCCATGTGCTCACCAAACCCACTGCTCTTCCTCCTGAGTACCCAATTTCCCAGCGCCCCCTCTTTCTTCTTGCAAGGGCCATGTGGAATGTAAGTCAATGGGTTATAAGCAGAAGTGATGTGCATCACCTGTAACCCAGGCCATTAAGAGCAGAAATGCCTTCTTGCCTCTCTCCTGGATGCAGAGGGTCCTGTAGAAATTCTGGGGCCCTTGGGGATAGTGCAGCCACCAAATGGAAGGAGCCATGGTGTCCCTGAAGGCAGCCCACTGAGCATCTGATTGGAGATGCTGAGCTTGCTCTTACAGCAGACAGCCTACCCTGAACAACATAGTCATCTTTTTTTTTTTTTTCCTTTTTAACTTCAAGATAGTCTCCCATTAACTTAATTCTGATGTCTCCTTCAGGATCACCAGTTACCAGTTATCAGGATGCCGAATCTCTATTCTCTAAATTTTTCATTTTTCCTCTCATTAGTCTTATTATTGACACTTTCCTTGCATTCTGACAGTCTGTCATTACTTCCCCCTTTACCAACGTTAATTCTGTGAACGAGTGTGTGTCTCATGATAGCATGGGACATATTATCTGTGGCACCCTTTCCTTTATGTCCAGTTTCCCCTCAGCCCCTTCAGGCTAGGCTGTCCTCTCCTATTTCTTAGAAGCTGTGTCTTTTTGTACTGTACAGAGGAAACCAAGTCACGTTCCAACTCTTTTCTTGTGATCCCTATAGCAGATTATTACAAGAAGCACGTGCTTCTTTCAAGTGTCCCAGATCATCTGTATTCCTCTGAAGTGCTGTTTCTCAAGACACTTCTAATTGCTTTTCCCTTCCCTTTATTCTCAAATAAGATGAAATCGAGTCCCCTAAGATACAATACATAGGGAAAATAGTTTCTAGTAAAAGGTGATGAGGAAACCACAGGTTTGCTGAAAATAGATGTGGTGTACATACAATGAATAGTGACTTTTAATACCATGTGGCAATTTCTGTACTAGCGGACCACAGTAATTACTTTAATAATCAGTTCACATAAGATCAAAGATATAAAAGGACAATTATCAAGGAAAACAACCCAATCCTGCATCTAGGTTATAAAATGGGTACTCCTTCAATCAAACTCATTTCTAGGCAATGGGTCTCTTAACATCAGACTTGAGGACATAAATAGGTGAATCCACAAATCTTAAAATAGGACCTCCTGCTTCATAATTTCCTGAGATCCCATAAAACTACTGATAAGATTTAGGAAGAAGGGAATGAAAGATAAGCATCATGGCAATATCAGATCCTGGACACTCAGTCAGCTTCACTCCCAGGATACCTCCTACTTGAAGAAATGACATGGGAAGCTAGTCATACAGATGAACACAAGGAAGACTTTTGAGTCGGCCTCAAGTGAAGGCAGAAAGATACAAGCCCAGGTATTGATTTGACAGTGAGAGGTGAAAATAAACATTGGCATCACTGTATTTCTTCAAATCTAAGACACCACTGGTTGATATGCTGTTATTTTTTTTTTTAAAGATTTTATTTATTTATTTGACAGAGAGAAATCACAAGTAGGCAGAGAGAGAGAGAGGAGGAAGCAGGCTCCCCGCTGAGCAGAGCGCCCGATGCGGGACTTGATCCCAGGACTCTGAGATCATGACCTGAGCCGAAGGCAGCGGCTTAACCCACTGAGCCACCCAGGCGCCCCGATATGCTGTTATTTTAGGTATTACTAGAAGAGGAAAACCACTGCCAGTTGTAATTGTATGTCATCATTAATTGGAAGACACATCCCAATTTCAGAGATGCTGACATGTAGGGAAAATGTGTACCTTAGAATTAAGGAAGTATGGGGTGCCTGGTTGCGTCAGTGGGTTAAGCGTTTGTCTTGCTCGGGTCATGACCCCAGCGTCCTGGGATTGAGCCCCGCATCGGGCTCCCTGCTCACCAGGAAGCCTGCTTCTCCCTCTCCCTCTCCCACTGCTTGTGTTCCCTCTCTCGCTGTGTCTCTTTCAGTCAAAAAAATAAAATCTTTAAAAAAAAAAAAAGAATTGAGGAAGTATGGAAACCCAACTTAGAAGCTAGGTCACCAACTTTGGGACTGCTCTTCACATATGGGTGGCAGGTCATCTACCGGGTCAGGAAACCAAACTATGGGACAGGAGAAAGAGGCCATGAGGCTTTAGAAGAGGCCCGTGAACCCTGACCCAGGGTTTTTGGGCAGACGAGGTCTGTTGGCTGCCAGTCCTGCTTCCGCCAGGCAGTGATCCTATATTGGCGGCCACAAGACAGACTGATGTGCCCAACTGCCAAACATATTTCACTTCGCACACACCCATGTCCTTCTGAGGAAGCATCTTCCTCCTTCGTGAAACAGAAGGATCATGTCCTAAGGCTAGACCAGACTAGGATGAGAAGGCCAAAGCTTAAAAAAAAAAAAAAATTTAAAAAAAAATAAATTAAAAAAAAAAAAAAAAGAAGGCCAAAGCTTAAGAGACAAGATGAGACAAACATGGAGATGAACCCTGGATTTCTGATTCACTGAATGGATGAAAACCACTGTGGCTGGAAGCGTTCTCCAGAGGGCCTAGCACACGGTAGGTGCTCAACAAACGCTAGTTCCCATCTCCTATATCCTCTCTTTCAGAAACCTCCCAGATTTGCCATGGAGATCTGCATTTTCTCAACTGAGAGTAGACATATTTGAGGCAAAGAGGGAAAATTAACAATTATTGAAGGGGTGGGCGGAGTGGTAAATAACTCAGTAGAAGCCCAAAGCTGTCTCCCTATACCCAGGGAGCTGGCTCCACCATACAGCCTTGTGGCTAAGAATCCAGATTCTGGAAAGCATTAAGGGCCGTGGATCAAATCCCAGCTCTGCATCTGTCTAACTGTGCATACTTGGCAAATTAATTAATTTCTCTAAACCTCAGTTTCTTGATCTGTACAATGGCAAGAGGAATAGAATCTCCTCAGAGGATTATATAAAATAAGATATGAAAGCACAGGGCCTAGTAAATAATGTGAGCTCAGTAAATGTTAGGTGCTACTATTAAATCATTCTTCCTGTGGTCTATTGACATTATAACAACTGAATTTTTAAAATTGCCGTCTGGATTCCATCTTGCCAGCAAGCATATATTTGATGGCTCACTGCCCCATCAAATGTTCTCAAGGGAATGTCAATGCATCTGTGAAACTCAGCTTAATAAAATTAGGCAGGTTATATTTGCTACTGAATTTCTGTACTAAAGACACAGGTAGATTTTGGGTCAATGGGCAGTTCTAAATGGTGGGTTCCACTTCTCCATCAAGCGGGTAAATCTAGAGATTCCAGTGATGTTACGATGCTCCTTGCATCACAGACAAGACTGCTTGGACTGGTTACAGGTTTTTCCAGCTAATTCCCTGACCTCCCTGACCTGGCTATTTATTACAGGCACAGAAAGCTGTGCCCACCGATCTGATATGCTTGTGCCTTGGGAAGGGAGGACTTCGGGCCCTTGCTGGCAGTCGAGCTTAGAATCCAAAGAAAGGGGTGAGGTTTTCAATCTGGGAAAAATAAAAGTGGCAAAGGATTGGAAGCCGAGGCAGAAAATCATGGAGGGTATAAAGAGAACAAATATAGGGGGAAAGCCCACTGCTCGTCACTCAAAACAAAAGGCATTTAAAGCAAATTAAGCAAAGTTTCACATATGGTTAGTAAATAAATGGAATGTATGAGCCCAAGACATGATCCATACTGAGAGTGTAGGAAGCCACACTAAACATTCACCTGAAAACGTCTTTGATAAGAAACACCCATAGGCATTTAGCCTGGGCAAGCTGTCTCATGGAAAAGTACACCTATATAGTGTTAAGTGAAAAAGACTTCGGGGCAGAATAAATAATAGCTGGGCGTCCCCCAACCTCCAGACACTATAGGGCAGAGGCAGGACAGCTGCACACCCTCCATCTTTGCCTTCTTTGTGCCCAGCCTCTCTGGGAAGTGGGACAAAGGCCTGATGACATCTCTCTCCTACCCCTGTGAACCCTCTATAATTTCAGAAATGTATTACATAATTTCAGAAGTGTTATGATATGGCAAAGCACGCAGATTCTGGTGAAGACTGCCTGATTTGTATCCTAGGTTCACCTCTACTAGTTGTGAGATTTTAGGCAAGTTACTGAACCACCCCATGCCTCCTCATCCGTAAAGTGGGGACAGTGATTATGGTAGCAACCCCAAAAGGTTGTTGCCGTCAAATGGATCTGTCCATGAAAACACACAGGACAGTATCTGTCACAGGAGACACATTCAATAATGCTGCTATTACCTGGTGGCTGTCAGCAGCATGAGTGAATCCAAACACCAAGCTGGACCAGCTGAGCATGCAGCTTAGAAGCACGGGAACATTCCAGTGGGGTCTGTAGTGGGTTGAACAGGGACACCTCAAAAAATATGTCCATGGCTTAACTCCCAGAACCTGAGAATGTGACCTTATTTGGAAAAAGGATCTTGAACAATGAAATTAAGAATCTCAGGATGAAGTCATCCTCAATTATCCAGGGGGGCCCCTGGATAATTCACTTATCCTTATGAGACACACAGATGAGATGGCCACATGAAGACAGGCAGATATGGGAGTGATGCAGCCACAAATCAAGGAAGACCCAGAAGCTGCCAGAAGCTGGAAGAAGCAAGGAAGGATACTCCCTTACAGCCTTTGGAGGGAGCACAGCCCTGCTGACACATTTTTTGCACCTCTGGCCTCTAGACGTGTCTCAGGGCTACTCCAACCTTAATATGCATACTAACTGCCCGAGGATCTTGCTAATTTACAGGTTCTGATTCAGCAGGGGTGGAGTGAGGCCTGAGATTCTGCATTTCTCAGAAGCTCCTAAGTGATGCAGTTGCTGATGGTCCACAGACCATGCTTTGAGTAGCAAGGGTTTAAGAGCATATTGTCACCAACAGCAGCGTGATGACAAAGGGGATGCCTGGAACAAAGGGACAGAAGTTACAGATCCAATCAGCCACTGTGACAGTAGATGAGCCCCCCCTTTCAGCTGGAGGATAAAGGGCAGAAGCAAGTCACTGAGCTCTGCTGGCATGTCTCCCTAGACTCGGTCGATGCTTCTGAATTGAACAGCAGCTCAGTGGGGCAGCACTAATGGGTTCTGACTGCTCCCGTTCATCAGTCTCTAACAGGGTCAACCAAGAAGTGGTCTCATCCTTTTGGATGAAGAGAAATAAAAGACAAAAACAAAATATGATTTCCTCATCCCTGGCTTATGGAAGGCCCAGAATAATTCCTAGTAGAATGGAAACTTTGGTGATAGAATCCCAGTTAATTTTAATGAACTTGGTGGAAACTTACATGTCAGCACTTTGCCCTATATTTTTAAAAGATTTTGTTTATGTATTCATTTGAGATTGAGAGAAAGAGAGTTGGGGGAACAGAGGGAGAGGGACAAGCAGACTGCATACTGAGCACAGAGCCCAACATGGGGCTTCATCCATGACCCCGAGATAATGACCTGAGCTGAAATCAACAGTCAGGCACTTAACTAACTGAGCCACCCAGGCACCTCTGCCTTATTGTTTTTATGGAGTGAAAAATGCTTGGTCCGAAAAGGGGATGAGAACTTGCCAGTAATGTAGCCTGGGCTCCTATGTGTGTTGATACTGAGAAGCTCAGGAGGGTCAACAAGAGAGGAGAGGCGACTGGTAGGTCCCAGGATGAGGCTGGGTGTGAAGCAGCTTACCCACTAAAATTTAAGCCGGGGTTTAAGGAAAAAAAAAAAAAAAAAAGCTGTTCCGCCAAGTCCTACGTAGGAATGGGCAGAAGGTACAGATGTTCCCTGGGCCTATGTTTTTCTTGTAACAAGGCTTCTTGTTACAAAGAAAAACAAGAAGCCTTGTTACAAAGAAAAGCACTAGCCCAAGAGAGTTACTTATGCTAGGCCAATCCACCAAAGCAGGGCTCAATACCTAACCTAACTGCAGTTTCAACCTCCCCCAGGAAATGTTATCTTAACTGGCCAGTCAGGAGTTTTCTGGTCAGCGCCAGTGATGTAATCTGTCACACGACCCTCATCGGTCAGGAAGGAAGATGAAGTCATCCACCTAATAAGACCCCCTGCTCTGTCCCCTAAGGCAATGTGACCTTCCCAAAACAATCTTTTCTAGTCTTTTGCTAGTTGTCTCGCCCCTGTTTTGCCTGTAACACCCTTCCATGTTGTACAGCTCCTCCAAACTCCTTTCTGTTTGCTAAATGGGATGTTGCCCGATTCATGAATCACTGAATAAAGCCAAGTTGATCTTTATATTTACTCAGATGAATTTTGTTTCTAACAGCCTGAAATCTCACTACTTTCATTTCCCACTGATCTCTTTCGCTAGCACCTCTCCTGCAATCCAATCTATATACACGGTTTTATCTAAAATGCTTCACAAGACCACCCAAGACTCCCCACTGTCTGTAGCTAAGATAGCCACGAGGCTTTAGATCACATACCAATTCCAGTGGATTTGTGGCACTGACTTAAGAGAGCTTGAGTCCTCCTCTGCATTCAATCTGAAAGGAGGAGATTGATTTTCTGGGTCAGCCACGGGCTCAGGGCACCGGGAGTGGCACATGGCCATTTCTTCCTGAAGAACAGGATAAAGTCATCCTGGCTCTCAAGCTACTCAAGCCAACAGTTCCTCCCAGTCTTCCTCTGCATGAAAAGCCCACCCCAGACAGACAGAACCACCCTCTACCTCACATCAGCCCCCAGCTCTCCTCTTCCCTTGGTCAAGGTCTCTCCATGCTCCAGTGCCTGATTCTTTTCCTCTTCTTGGCTCTGGCACCTCTCATTTGCCACCAAACTGCCATCTTTTCCTGCTACCACTCATCCCTGTATATGAGTCAGGACAAAAATGATTAATGCATGAGTGTTCCCAGCTTCTCCCCTCCCCACAGCCTCTTCTCCCTAAACTCCCAAGAAGGGCTCGCCTGGCCTCATTGGCTCTTTTGGGCTTCGTGAGGTAGAATCAACAGGGAAGGGAGCTGGGAGAGAAAGAGAGGAGGGACCTTCAAGGAAGCTGGTGGGTTTTTAAGGTCTTGTGTTGAAAAAGGAGCAGCAATATGAGGTGTGGGGGCCACGGGCCACAGAGAAAGGTGGATTTACAGGAGTTTCTGTGGTCTACAGATGCCCCATGTCACAGTCAAGAAATGCAAAACCATGAGTTATCATAAAAGGCTTCTGATTATTTATATCTGTCCTTGAGGTCACAGTCGCGCACTCATGCTGACCCTCATGGGACATGGCTGCGTAAGTATCATCCCCTTTATGCCTCCCCTGCTCTTTTCCCATATGGCTTGAGGGGCCATTCCTGAGCCTGTCTTCCGGGGTTTGGGGCAGACCCCAGAGTGGCAGAGTCAGGGTGGCCCTGAATGCTCCCCAACATCTTTACTCCACAGATTCAGAGTCTGAAGCCCAAAGAAAGGGGGGTCGGTAACCCCTCAAATTCCACTGCAGATAAAATGCCTGTGTGGGTGGCCTGTCCCAAGCTGACAGCACAGCGTGACTGCCAGTCCCCCTTCCCTTACCTTCCTCCCTCAAGCGGAGGTAGCCTAGTAAGGGGATTGCAAACCAACCCGGTTTGATGGGTACTGATTGAAGACACGCTAGGAAAGTGTGCCTTCTATGAAAATACATTAAACATTCCAGAGAAGCATGCTATGGACACTGACCTGCTGTGAATTATTTTATGATGGGAATCATAATTTTGCACAGATAGTAATCATCCCAGATCATGGGTGAGACACTGACTCCTTTGCCTTTGGGTTCAGCTCTCCAGTCACAGGTATGACCCATCTCCTATTTCCAATTTCTCATCTTTTCCTACCTTTGTACTTTCCCTGCTCCCCTCATCCACAAACACCATCCCTGAAGGCTTGCATCATCTTCCCTGCATAGAGGCAAGTCCAGTGCAGAACATGCTAGGTGCACCTTGGGAATGTTTGTTTCTGATGATGGGAGCAGGGGGTCTCATTAAAGACCATTCTGACCTTATTGGCCTGACGTGCCCATTGGCTCTCACTGAATGTCAGTGTTAAGGGGACTTTGGAAGCAACCTGGCCTGGGTTGCTCCCAGCGAATAATTCCTCAGCCCTCCCTGTTGACCATGGCAGGCTCCATGTCAGCTGGCTTCCTGCTGGGTTGGGGGCAATAGGAAGCACCAACCCAAGATGGAAGGAAGATGCCAGGGCATTTCTTCCCTTCCTCTCTGCTTCACGTGGCATCTCCTCCATGGCCCCTGTTCCCACCTGAGAGGCCACCATGTTCCACAGGGTGAGTGGCCCTGGCCCCAGGGCTGGGATAGTACCACTTTCCCACATTTTCCGTCCAGCCTCCTTCCTGGCAGAAGTGACCAACGGGGGCTAATCTCTGGGCTACCTCCCCGTGATCTGCTTCACCTTCTCCATTACCTGTGTAAATGTCCTCCATTACATGCCCTCTGCTTAGATCCTTAGAGAAGTTTCTATTTTCCCTGTTAGAGCCTGACTGATACACAGCCCAACTCCCTACCTCCCTTCATCAAACCTGTGAGAAAACTGAGGCCAAGAAAGTGTGATTCATCCAAAGAAAGACTCAGGGATACTTTGTGGTCAGTGTCTGGCCTGGCCTTCCTGGCTCTGCTCTCCTCACCTCTGCAGAAAATGTCAGGGAATGCTTTATTTTCACCTTTAAGTCAAAAGAGTTGCAAATCATTGAGATCAACAAGTTTCCAAGATGTGAATTCTAAGGCATAACCACAGTCCTTTCACAGGCCCTCTGGACGTGAGGAGTGATTCAAACCTTTCCTCTGAGGGATGGAGTCACATCAATTAGAGTAGCCAGGCTGTGACCACCGCCAGTCACCCTGGGCTTCTGTGCCTCGGTTTCTACATCTCAGGAAACAAAAGTACCACAAAATTATCCTTTCCAGAAGCATTTAAACAGTCCTCTTAATGTTTGCAGCAAAATTCAACTCCTTAGATTTTGGACCAGATGGATTCTCAACTCTGCAAAGTAGGTTTAATTTAATAGTTATTTAAATGCACCACATATTTTAAACACACAGTGCTTCTGCTAATTAACACTTCATAATTTCTCAGGAGTCCCATAGGCAGTTGCTACTATTTGTAACTGGTGAAAGATGTGTCAAGAAAATGAGTCCTATTCCCTTCTTGAATTGCAGTCCTGGGATAGTGTATGTGGAGGATATTGTCTCTTCCACCTCATGGAAACAAAGTGGTAGGAGATGAGGAGGGCAACTCCCCCGGGGCTGAGTGACAGGGACATGTGAGCAGAGCATCACCTCGGACGCTTTAAACACCGATGCTCTGCAAAGGGCCATTGAGCCCAGGTTGATTACATAGACACACATAAGCTCAACAGCGACCTAGTAAGACCTGGACATATGCACACACACACACACACACACACAAACACACACACACACAGCACCTGTAAGGAAAAGGCAGTTGCCAGGGCAAGATGGCCCCAGTCTGCATGAATCTGACAGGCAAGGCAAATGAAGCCACAGGTGCAGAGTGAGTGCTTGTGGCACTCGGCCCCCAGATCTCATCAGGCTGCCTAAACATCCTCATCCACCCTTCTGTGCCAGAAGTTCAATCATTCAGAGGTTTCTTAGACTAATGTCTCTTCCCTTTAAAGGCCAGGACTCCTGGAGGAGTTGACCAAATACTTGTTAGTCTCTTCCTACATTGGTGTGACCTCATGAGACAGCTGTCTTCCTGGAGCTTTGCAGACCTCGGGGGCTGATGGGTCAGGGAACCTGTAGGGAACATGCAACACTTAGGGGGATGCACTGGGAAGATGCAGGCTGCCTTACTTTATTGTACCAGGGACCCTGGGCACCTGAGGAGTCAAGGAAAGGTATTTTTAGAGGTTGGTGGGGCCCCAACGGGGGAGGAGGGAGCATCTACTTGCCCAGGGTTCTGCCTAGGATGACCCTATCTGCACCTGCTCCCACTCTCCACACCCACTACGACCTTGGTATTGCTTCTTCTTTGGGGGAAGAAGGAGACATGAACAAAAGGTTGACAATTAGGGAGAAGAGACTGAGTGTGACTGGGGAAAAGCTCATTGTGTGGAACTTATTTTCTGGAAATTCTAAAAATAACAAAGGACTAGAATAGGCTTTCACTTGTCACTTGGATGTTCTAAGAGGGAAGGGCCTTGTCTGATTTTGTTCAGTGCTGTATCCCCAGCATCTAGAATAGTGCCTGAGAGATGGAAGAGGCCCCACAGGAACTGGCTGAATGAATGAGGTGGTACAGACCAGCATGCAAGGAGGCACCCCCAGGTCCTTCCAGTGGCCTTTCTGATGGCCCACTGACCATTGTGGCAGCACAGTCTCTTGCTGGAGTTGTAGGTGGGTCTCTGGGGGAAAGGGAAATCCCTTGGCACTCCCCTACAGCTATGTATGCTGAGCTCGGCAGGCTTTCTGCTGTTCCCCGGGTCACTGCTTTCATTAGGCAGCATCTGCTGAATGGTCAGCCCACATGTCGCATCAAGCAACTGGGGCATCTTCCCTGCTGATGCCCATGACAGGAGGTAGGTGCTGCCCCAACCAACCTTAAACTTCCCTCAACCAAACCTTTCTGCCCTTCAACAGGAGGCAAGCTCTGCACCCGAAGAGACCGAAGGGAAACTCTTTGGGGTATATTCTGCCCTTAATTTTGGAGGCAACAATGGCAAAATGAAACTGCTGATATTCTGTTGTCCCAAGGTGATGTTTACGGGCCTCTTTTCAGTCTCCCCTCCCCCTCCCCGCCATGAGGTTCAGAGGATTAAGTGCTATACATAGCAGGTAAGAATCTTGCCATGATTCTGTAGGAAGGTAGGACAAAGTCATTTCTTTCTTTCTTTCTTTCTTTTTTTTTTTTAAAGATTTTACTTATTTGACAGAGAGAGAGAAATCACAAGTGGGCAGAGAGGCAGGCAGAGAGAGAGAGGGGAGGAAGCAGGCTCCCTGCGGAGCAGAGAGCCTGATGCGGGGTTCCATCCCAGGACCCTGGGATCATGACCTGAGCCGAAGGCAGAGGCTTTAACCCACTGACCCACCCAGGCGCCCCGACAGTCATTTCTAACCAAATGACGAAGTGGTACAAAAATATACAGTATGAGACTTACAGATCTTTATAATTTGCAAAATCATTGGTCAACAAATCAAAACCAGCACTGGGTTTAGCCAGTGACACTCCTACCAAAACACATCTACAAAAATCCAGCTTCACATGGAACCTCCTTGCACAATTCTAGATTCACAGTAAGTCTTCAAATTCTATCTGACAGAGAAACATTTGAATGCAATGTATGTCAGGACCAGCAGAGGCCAACATATGTATAAAACAAAGCTTTCCTGAGCCCTGGATATACACTTGATCTATACACCATACTGAGAAACCACAGCCCTAAGTGAGCACTCTAGGAGTTGTGTCCTGGGAAAGAGCCCTGGACAGACTCAAGAGCCAGAGGTCTGGTCCTAACTCTCTAACTAACTTGCTGTGTGACCAAAGCAAGTCCCTCAACATCTCTGGGCTTCCGGGCATCTGTAAAATAAAATGTGGGATAAGACAGCCTCTGAAGTTCCTTCCAGTACAGAGATGCTCTTTTACTGAGAGTCTGTGATTTGACTGACTCCAGTGGTGTTTCTGCTTGGTCCATGTAAGGGAAGGGCTGAGGTGGGCTTTCCCTTTCCCTGGTCATCCTCAGCTGGCCCTCAAAGATGTAGGAAATGTGGGTGGGGAAGAGAATCTGGTGGCATCCACAGAGTAGCAAGGTCCCAGGAGGTTGCCTCTAAACAAAGAACTCAGCCTAGGAATTCTCCTGCCAGGGGAGCCTTTGCCTGGGAGAGATGAAAGGAACAAAGGAACTTATACAGGACTTTGAATGCCACAGCTCCTCCCTTGGTTACTGGGAGGGGGGCATGTAAGAGCTAAGATTGAGTCTTAGTGCTTTGGACTTCACAAGAGGAGAGTCACCAAAACATCTCATGGAAAAGATGGTTCTGGCCCCTACCTGTCTGTTCGTGCATCTGTCAGAATCGGCCTCCCTCTGCTAATTAATTCCCATCTCATCAGTCACTCCTGGCACATAAGTACTCCTCACAATTTCTCATCTAAATTACCTAGCATTCAAGAATGCTGTGCACTGACACAGACACACAAAAAGTAAGACAGATTTGGACAAATTCGCTGCTTTTTATAAGCTCAGGGTCCAAGAGCCATCTTTATCAAATCTACCACAGGCTGCAATTTTGCAGATCTTTTTCCTGAGTTTTCTGGCAGCAGATGTTGCTTCTTGCAGGAGACGTGAAGTCACTGCTGGCATGTCTTCTCCCCTGTGATCTGCAGGCTGCTTTTTAAGGAGGCTTTAATAATGCATAGGAAGGGAAGGGTAGTGCATGAATTCAACACCAAACTGCTACCAAGATATGCTGCCTTGAAATCAGGCCTGGTGGGCAAAGCAAATGGGTAATTTTTTTTTTAATTTAAATTCAATTAGCCAACATCTACTATATCATTAGTTTCAGATGTAGCGTTCAGTCAGTCGTCAGTTGCATATAACATCCAGTGTTCATCACATCAGTGCTTGGTACCGTCCTTCATGCCAGTCACCCAGTTACTCCAACCCCCCACCCACCTCCCCTCCAGCAACCCTCAGTTGGTTTCCCATAGTTAAGCCTCTTGTGGTTTGTTCTTCCCATTCAGTGTTCCTTCCCTTCCCCTTTGAGTCTCTTTATTGTTTCTCATATCCCACATATAAGTGAAATCACATGATAATCATCTTTCTTGGATTGACTTATTTCACTCAGCATAATACTCCCCAGTTCCATCCATGTTGATGTAAGTGGTAGGATTTCATCCTTGTTGATGGCTGGGTAAATATTCAAAGGGATCAGCTTTTCGCCTGAATCTTCTGGTTTGTATCAAGAAAGCGTTTGGATCCCAAAGCTTTTTCTGAAGATGCCATATGACAAGTGTATGTTTGAGCCAATATCAGTTTGTCAAGTGCTGATTTTCATTACCTCCCAGCTGCCTGGCCACACAAATCTCTACTAGCTGAAGAAGGGAAAAATGCTTTTCATTTAGCCATCAAGAGTGCTAGATACATATTTGACTGACATCTTAAAACACGTTATCAAAAAGGTGTTGCCGGTCTGATAAAATATGTCAAGAATCAGAAGCAATGCAGTGGAAAGGAAGGGAAGATTCTATGTTTGGATTGCCAATGTGTAGATTACATAACTGATGTCATTGTGCCACCTGGGAAATGTATAATATTTTTAAAATACAGTAAGAGTTGGCGAGTTTTCAGAAATGGGTTGCTGCACTGATAAAGAAAGGATCTTCTTTCTTGTCCCCAAGTCCCAGTGCTTTCCACAGACATACAAAGCCCACCCCCAGGAGCAGATGAGCAGACTTTGCCTCTGTTGTCAAGGAAACCAGTCTGTTCTTAGCTCTAGAATTAGAAAGCCTGGGCCTGGCCTCAGCCGTGCCTTCTGCTCACTTCTCGACAGGGCCCGCCATCTCTTCCCCACTGGGGACACTAAAGACCATGTCACAAAATCACTAGCCCTGGCTAGTGGAGCAGGGGCTCCTTCCACAGCCCACACCAGCCCAACCCACACGAACAAATCTATGGGGGAGTGGGGGAATGAGTTCATCCACACCGAAAAGGACAGGACAATTGACAAGGGACAAGCGATTGACCCATGTTACCGGAAATGGCATAGGGAAAGAGGATTGACCACCCAATGCCACCCAGCACTTTTTCCTTCAAAACATCCAACCCCACATTTCTCCAAACAAGAGTCAGCCCCCTGGGATCCACCAATTGTTCCAACCTGATTTTCTACCCAAGGCAGCAAATAGGGCTCAGGGAAGTTTTTTGCAGGGGAAGGATCTGGGTAAATGTTCCCTTGTTTGGGAGGGGGCACTGGAGAGTCGGGGACAGGACAGGGATCTGGGGAGAAGGAGAGAGGAGAACCCCAATATTATTACCACCAGGGAAGTGGAATTCTGAGATAGAACGGAAACAGAGAAAGACAGAGTGAACTGCCTGCTGGCAAGAGAGGGAATATGATGACTGGTACCTTCAGGGATATGCTCTGTGATAACCAAGCATGGGGAATAAATTAAAGGGGCTCTAAAGGGGTATACATTAAGGACAATCTTGCCTGGAAAACAACCCATGCACTTGATCCTCTGAATTCCCTGAGCCAACACTGTCAGCTCCCTTTTCAGAAGTGAGCACACTTTACCTCGCATCATACCCATCTGGATACATGCTTCATCTGTCCTTTTTTTTTTTTAAGATTTTATTTTATTTATTTGACAGAGAGAGAGATATCACAAGCAGGCAGAGAGGCAGGTGGTGGTGGAGGGGGCAAGAAGCAGGCTCCGTGCTCGATCCCAAGGACCCTGAGATCATGACCTGAACCAAAGGCAGAGGCTTAACCCACTGAGCCACCCAGGCACCCCTCATCTGTCCTTTTAAACCAGGAGTCCTACAGACCCTTTTCTGACCCATCTCTCTACCCTCACAGCCCTGGAAGAACCACTTGCACATATGAGGCCTGATGTGGGTCTGCAGAGCTTTCATGATGAATGAATGCTTATTCTAGACACTGTGAAATCACCTACAGAAAGTGCTCACAATTTTGAAGTGATTGTGAGAAAGAAATTTAAGGTTTTCAACTCTCGAGTTCCAAGAGTATCAGTTAGGTTTTCACTTCCCACAGTGCTTTATCTGACTCTCCCAGTTACTGCAACTGCCTTATTATAACCGGTAAGACCACCGATGGTGATGGTGTTGGTCCCTGTCCACACAGGGAAGCTACAGTGAGACACCTGAACAGAGAAATGGGGAATTAAACGCACTCTCTGAGTTAAACCCTAAGAGTGTACACAGGGCTGGGGGCAGACAGACATAATGATTAACTGAAAGAGGAACTAAGTCCTTGTCCAGTAGGACTGGAGTTTAATCTGACAGTGTCATTGCACACCCATGTTAGTCCTGGAAGGATGGCACAGTCCTGAGGACACAATTCACGCAACACAAAATTCTAAAATATCTTGAATCCTTTGCTTAGATTTCTCAAGCACCAAGAAGAATAGAGAGTCTCTCCAGCAGCACTTTTAATCTTTTTAAAATTTTTATTAATTTTTTAAATTAACATGTAATGTATTATTTGTCTCAGAGGTACAAGACTGTGACTCATCAGTCTTACACATTCACAGCACTGACTCCAGCTGTACTTTTTCATCTCCCTTTTCCTCTCCGATTCACTACACTCACATACACAGTTACCACAGACCTTTACTCCCAAGTCTCAATCTCTTCACTGCCCAAAACTCTTCTGCCCCAGCCAGCTCTGCCTTAGTCCTACCTCAGGCCCCCCTCCTTTCCCCTCACTCTTTCCCGGACAGCGTCAACTTTATCATGCAAATTAAACCTCATTCAGTTTGTCTTTCCTTTCTCCTACCCTGCCCACCTCTCTTTCCAAGCCCTGGCTCTCTTCCCCCACCTTCTACTCCAGAAGCCAGGAGAACAGGCTTAATTAGGCAGTCAGTCATGGCTTTCCCCATCAGTAGGGTCCAACAGGGCAAGGGAAGAAGCTACGTGTACAGAGCAGAGTCTTCTTCAACTGTCAAGGAAGCAGAGACACTGAGAACAATCAGATAGATGGCAATGTCTTCAGCCCCCATCCCCTAAAGAAAGCCTGTGTCCAGAGGAAGGAGACCCAGACTGGCATGAAGGCATTAGGAGGGTCACAGAGCAGCAGTGGGATACTGGATTAAACAGTGGGCCAGCTGGGCAAGAGCTCAGAGCACTAATCATCAAGCTGCACGGAAACATCCTTGCACAAGTTAACACTGGTTTATGCAGAAATAGAGTGTCAGTTAACCGCTTGTTCACAGAAGCAGCTCTCACTCGCTGAGGTTTCTCTACCAGACTCCTCGCGTTAATGGTGAGATTGAAGCTGGTTCTGCTCCCGCTGATTAGACAGAAAACTTCTGACAGCTCCTTGATCGTGCTGACCTACAATTTTCAAGTATTTTTGCAAAATGCCCCCACTAGGCTTCCTGATAATGCATAACAGTTCCCTGAGGTCAGTCAGAACACTCAGCTGAAACTTCTAAACAAATAAGACAAGACAGAGTGCTACATACAGAGATAAGTTATTTAGATTATATAACGTCTAGAACTCTTCAAATGCCTTACAAGCTGCCTTGTTCAGAAAGTCGTAGTAAGACTCTTTACTTTAGACCTGTAAATATTTCTCCCCACTCTTGCTTAAAAAAAACATTTTTTTTTTTTTAATGAAATACTTAAATAAGTACCTGGCATCTGTGTGGCTCAGTCCACTAAATGTCTGCCTTTGGCTCAGGTCATGATCCCAGTGTCCTAGGACCAAAGCCCCAGCCTGGTCCTGCTGACCAGGTTCCATGCTCAGCAGGAGTCTGCTTCTCCCTCTGCCCCTCCCCCTGCTTGTGCTCTCTTTCTCTCTCAAATAAATAAATAAAACATGTAAAAAAATACTTAAATAATATCAGGAGGAAGGCAGAATCATTTAGTCCACCTAGTTTCTAATAACGGCACAATTCAGGAGAGAAAGACCATCCCTATTATAAAAAGGATACTTCCGGCTTGATATTATTTTGAAACATTTAATTCATCCAAGCTATGCTCTGATTCCATCTCCCTAAGAATTCTTCTGCAATTCAGCTTCTCACATCCATGTGAGGCCAAAAGAGAACAAGTTCTAGCAAACATACCATAGATAACCTCCAATCTTCACTACCATTCTTTAGAGTGGAAATTGTTATCCCCATTTTACAAAAAAGGAAACTGAGACCCAGAGCAATTTAAGTTTCTCAGAATCATACAGCTAATAAGTGGCTGAGCTGGGTTCATCTGATTCCAAACTCCAGTGTACCAAGAGGCATGCAATTGTTTCCATAGCTTGTTTATTTAAAAAGAAAATCAAATACTACTTGAGAGACCTATTTATAAATGAAAACAAAAATCTGGTGATAGATGACCAGAAATGTTTTAAATAATTACAAATACTATGAGAAATTCCAATTGAGGATGGTGTCTACCTAGTTCTCCATTACTCAGTCTCCCCCAGCTTTTCACTAAAACCCCATGTTGACTCACACACTAAATCAGATCATAATTCATAAATACTCCAGAAACAAAGACTGATAATTTGACTTGAGCCAGAACAACAGAGGAATATTTACTCATCACAAGACCTATGTTATTGAAAGGAGAGGCACAAAGAGTGACTGACACAGGCATCTGTCTTTGTCATTTGGAGGAGAGAAAGCTCATCAGATAGAAGGTGACACCTTATTCTTCCCCCACTGCCTGCCTACTGGCTCTGTACTCTCCAGAAACTTTAGCAACCTTCCCACTCTGATGTGGAGCTTTCCCTTGAGTGTCAGGGCCATTTCACACATATCATCACCGTGAGCACATCTTATGCTACATCTGTATCAGGACTGCAATGTTAGGCAAGCAACATGGCTGAAGACAGACACAGATTCCAATATTAAGTTAAAACCAGAGATTTGAAGACACAGATAAGAAGAGACTGTAATAGGATATGTGTGGGAGTCAGACAAAATCTACCTCTAGGCTACTTATAAAAAGATATATGTATGTCATTCAACATGATTAATAATCATTAGCTATCCAGGAAAAAAATAAATGTTACAAACAATGGATTACAACATTTTTATCAAAGATAACAAAATTCAAGATAAAGCAAAGATTATTTTATATATGAAGAGAATAGTTTCCACAATGAAAATATCATATTGAATGATTGATGTTATGCATCAAATAACATAGTATGGACTATATGTATGTATTTTGATACATATGTATATACATACATATTAGTTATACATACATATATACATGTTATATATACATATACCTGTATATATCAACAGCTGAGAATTGGTGAGAAAACAACAGGATCCAAATGATAATGGATGACACTAATATACTTCTCAGTTCATAACAAATTAAAGAGGTTAGAAAAGTGGGGTGGAGGGTACAAAAGCCTGAATAAGTTGATTAGACTTAAATGTATCTCTCGATATTCACATTCTCACAATACAAACTCAGGAGTCAATAGGTTTGGGTGACAAGATGTATACTGAACATTAATACTGTAAAAGCAATTTCACTGTAAGCATCAAGTACAGGGCAAAATGACTGTTAAAGAAAACAGTCCAGCAAAACATTTCTTCCTTCTAGGAGAAGCATCAGTAAGCCTGAGTGAGATAGTGGGGGTTTTATGGTTTCTTTCGGGGGGTTTTGTGTGTGTTTTGGGTCTGGGAACTTTTTTGATGGGTCTCTTAAAAAAACAAAAAGTGAGGGCTGCCTGGTTGGCTCAGTCGTTTAAGCATCTGCCTTCAGCTCATGTCATGATTCCAGGGTCCTGGGATCCAGCCCCTCGTCATCAGGCTCCCTGCTCAGCGGGGAGTCGTCTTCTCCCTTTCCCTCTGCAGCTTACCCTGCTTGTGCTCTCGCCCCTCTCTAACAAATAAATAAAATCTTTAAAAAAAAAATTAAATTCCTTCCTCCCTTGTGGTGAAGTAAGAAATATGTTACCCCCAGTTCCTGACACAGAGCTCTTAAAAGCCTTGTAATCTCTGGAGAATTAGGGGTGCTAGGAGCATCTTCTGTTCTAATACTTGGTCTTTGACCCAGGTTCCTGACACACAGCTCCTAAAACCCTTGGAATTTTCTGAGTGATAGGGATGATAGGCACATCTTACACGGAGTTTTGTTTTGTTTTTTTAAAGATTTTATTTATTTATTTGACAGAGAGCGATCACAAATAGGCAGAGAGAGAGAGGGGGAGAGGAGGAAGCAGGCTCCCCGCTGAGCAGAGAGCCTGATGTGGGACTCGATCCCAGGACCCTGAGATCATTACCTGAGCCGAAGGCAGAGGCTTAACCCACTGAGCTACCCAGGTGCCCCTTACACAGAGTTCTTAAATCCCTTGGAATTTTCTGGATTATAGGAGCATCCTTTGTTCTAATGAAGTGACTCTTGGTGGGCTTCAGGATGGGGGTTAGTCACCAGAAAGACCAAGGTATGATCAGAAGCCTAGAACTTTCAGTCCTATCTCCCATCTTCCAGCACAGGGAGAGGAGCTGGAAACTGAGCCAATAATTGATCATGCCTATGTGATCAAGCTACATAAAAATCCCTAAAATACAGGATTTGAAGAGCTTCAATGTTGGTGAATGAATCCCCATGCTAGGAGGGTAGCCTCTCCCAACTCCACAAGAACAGACACTCCTGTGCTTGAGACCCTTCCAGACCTCACTCTACGTATCTCTTCATCTGACCATCTGTATCCTGTATCATATCTTTCATTATATAATAAACCAGTGGATATAAGAAATTCCCTAAATTCTGTGAGCTGTTCTAGCAAATAATTAACCCGAAGAGGGGTAGGGGATCTCCTGATTTATAGCCAATCAGTAAGAAGTGTGCAGAGGCCTAAGCTTGCAATTAGCATCTGAAATGGCTGTAGTCTTGTGGGACTGAGCACTTAACCTGTTGTATCTGTTGCTAACTCCAGGTAGGTATTGTCAGAATTGAACTGAATTATTCTGTATTATGGAATTGGTCAGTATTTAAAAAACAAACAAACAAACAAACAAACAAAAACTACACATTTCATGTCAGAAATGAGGGTAAAGGAAACAACTTCCTTTTACTTATCAGCCTTGATGTGGAAGAAGATGGGAAAACAAAGGGATAAATTGTCTTGTAGAAAGAGTAACAAATATATCAGAAGTGGGGGGGGGCACCTGCTGTCTCAGTTGGTTAAGTGTCTGCCTTCGGCTCAGGTCCTGATACGGGGGTCCTGGGATTGAGCCCCACGTTGGGCTCCCAGCTCAGCAGGGAGTCTGCTTCTCCCTCTGCCCCTTCCCCCTGCTTGTGCATGCTCTCTTTCTTTCTCTCTCTCTCAACTAAATGAATAAAGTCTTAAAAAAAAAAAAAATCAAAGTGGTGCACCAGTACCATATGGGGAAAGATGGGAAATGCAAAAACAGGTGCACTGGGACAAGAACATGGCAAAGAACGGGGCCTACAGAAAGAAACAGACAATGACAAACCCCCTCTGATGGAGAATGGCCAATAAATTTCAAAAATCACTGATGCTGAATTGAATTTAAAAGTTGTTTCCAGCCCTATACTATAAATAAAAAACTTCTGTGTGCCTAATCCTTTGGTTAGAAGTCTGATATGCAGAAGAGCCTTGTGTTAGTGGTGCTCTGGGAGAAGAACAGAGAAAGGACAATGTTTAATGGGGGCAAATGTATTAACAAAGAGGGCAGCTCTTCTGGGAGGCAAGCTGTCAAGTATGACCGACACTCCTGTTCACCAGTATCTGTTTCCTCTCTACTTCCACAGATAGAAGAGGATAATTTCCCACACGCTTCCAGCTCACCACTGCCGATGTCTTCTTGGGATCAATGATCCCAGGTAGACATGCAGCAAGAACAAGAAAGTAAATCTCTGTTGTGTTCAGCCACTGAGGTCACAGAAGGGCTTGATACCACAGCATAACAGGTCTGTCATAACAAACAGTCTGACTAAGGTCATGGTCAGAACCACAAATAATATAGACTATGAGGTGGACCAAGAAATGCAAGTTCCTCCACCCAAAATGTCTTGCAGAATCTGTGAAAAGCATGGGCCTTCCCACAGTTTGTGGAATAGAGGTTTGAGCCATTTTGATTACATATTAAAAGAAAGGTAAATTGTATGTAAAAAATGGGCTGGAGATCTTGGAGACATTTGGATTACACATTGATGGAACATTTATAAAAATTTATTATGGGGGTGCCTGGGTGGTTCAGTGGGTTAAAGCCGCTGCCTTCGGCTCAGGTCATGATCCCAGGGTCCTAGGATCAAGCCCCACATTGGGCTCTCTACTCAGCAGGGTGCCTGCTTCCCTTCCTCTCTCTCTACCTGCCTCTCTGCCTACAACACTTGTGATCTCTGTCAAATAAATAAAAAAAATCTTTAAAAAAATTTATTATGAATCGGAATACAAAACCATCTCCAAGAAATCCTAAGAATTGAGAAAGACATATTCTCTGACCACAAAACATTAAAATTAGGTAATACCTTTTTTAAAGATTTTATTTATTTATTTGACAGACAGAGATTACAAGTAGGTGGAGAGGCAGGCAGAGAGAGAGGAGGAAACAGGCTCCCTGTGGAGCAGAGAGCCCAATGTGGGGCTTGATCCCAGGACTCTAGGATCATGACCTGAGCCAAAGGCAGAGGCTTTAAACCACTAAGCCATCCAGGTGCCCAGTAATACATTTTTAACCACAAACAAATTCACCTAGAGATCTTAAAACTCTCCCCTAAACAACATTTATTTGTTCACAAAGGAAATCAATCTGCAATTGCATATTAAAAGAAAATGACAAAAAGAACACTATATATCAATAGCTGGTGACTGAAGCCAGAGCCACATTTAGAAAGAAACTTATAGCCTTTAATATTTTTATTAACAAGAATGAAAATAAAATATCTAAGCATTCAATTTTAAAAGTTAGAGAGACTGGGGCTCCTGGGTGGCTCAGTCAGTTAAGTGTCTGGTGTCTTTGACTCAGGTCATGACCCCAGGGTTTTGGGATCGAGCCTAGTATTAGGCTCCCTGCTCAGCAAGGAGTCTGTTTCTGACCTCTGTCCCCTCCCTCTGCTCATGCACTCATTCTCTCTCTCTCACGCTCACTTTCTCTTTCTCAAATAAATAAAATCTTTTTTAAAAAAGTTATAAAGAGTAAGTTTAAGGAAAGAAGAAGCAAATTAGGATAATAAAAGTTAATGAAACAATTAACTAATCCAAGACCTAGTTATAAATAAATAAGACATATTCTTAGCAACTCAATAAAGAAATAGCTAATACACAAAATTGGGAATGCGAATGGGAACATATCAGTTTACAGAGAGGAAAGAAAAAATCTATGAGGACAGGTGCAAAGCCAGCCCAGCCAATGGGGCTAGGGGAGATCCTGAGAAAAGGGAGGAATATATGATATTACTCAGCAATGAACTTGTTTTGGAAAATGGCTGCCTGTTTGTGCTCAGTGTTAGCATTTAATTTGGCAACTTCCAGGAAGAGCCATATTTTCAACAAGCTCTATGCATAATGAGCCCATAAGAAGCACAGTTCTCAACACAGAGAACAACCCAATTCTGTTCTTTTGTTGGGAGGGAAGGAACAGATAACGTCTTCATGACTGGGCCATGGTGCATCATTGAAATCCATACTTCCCCGGATCCAGACAGTTGCCTCAGCTTCATACTGGCTCACAAAGTACCACTAGTTATTGGAGAGGGGGGAGGGAGCCACAGTCCTTCAGGGGAACAACTTGCCCCCAAGATGCGGTACAAGAGATCCGTGTTAAACTTCTGTAGATGGTAATGATCAAGGCCTTCCCTCTCCTTTCAGGGTGAGGTCAAGCCCCTCCTCCAGCTTGAGCCCTTTCTTAAAACCTGACTGGTAATGGTGAGCCCTAATGTAGACTATGGACTTTGGGTGATAATGTGTCCCTGTCGGTTCCAATCTCGTAGAAAATGCTGATAATGGGGGAGGCTAAACACATGCGGGGTCAGGGAGTATGCAGAAAACCTCTGTACCTTCAGCTCAGTTTGGTTGTGAACCTAAAAATGTTCTAAAAAAAAAAAAAAAAAACCTCCATTACAAAAACCTATTATTTGCAGCTCTGACTAGGCAACCACCCCTTATTGCCCTCCTTTGGCATTTACTAGCTTTCTCTCTCTCTTTTCCTTTTCTCTTCCCCTTCTCTCACTTCAGACCAGTCTGGTCACCCTAGAGTCAGGATGCCAGGATCATAATCTCAGCTCCTTCACCACTTGCGAACCCAGCTGTGGACTTGTAGGCAAATCAATTATCCCATTTTGACATCTCTCCAATCAGCAATAAAATGAGGATGCTGGTCTGTATTATAAATTTTCAAGCTATCCTGAGAATGTTCAATTTCTAAAGAAAGGCATAGGCATTCTATAAGCATTTGATTCCATCTGTTCTATTTGAAATACTATAATATGCCATACCTTTAATATCCCTAATATGTCTGGGAGTACCAATACCTTATGCTAATTCTTCTTTTCCATAACTTGTTTTCCTTCTGCAGATTGGAGAACTGCCTTAAACATATCCTAGGGACAGGAAAGTTCCGTTTCTGAGCTGGTGATTTTTTTTTTTTTTTTTGAGAGAGCAAAGCCTTTTCGTGTCTGCGCATATGAAAATGTACCATCAAGTACATCACCAGACAATATGTGCCCTGGGCCCAACAACACACCATGAACAGCTCAACCACACTTGTGCTTGGAGGCAGCTCCTGATACGGCAAAACTAAGTTCTGGGTGTTCCTATCTATCTTTAATTTATACACACTGTTTCATTTAGGGGAAGTGAAATAGTTAAACTGTTAAAAGGAGAAATGGATTGCTGGTTGAAGAGAGAATTTTATTTTATTTTTTAAAGATCTAATTTATTTATTTGACCAACAGAGAGAGAGAGAGCTCACAAGCAAGGGGAGCGGGAAAGGGAGAAGCATACCTCCCACTAAGCAGAGAGCCTGATGTGGGGCCTGATCCCAAGACTTTGGGATCATGACCTGAGCCGAAGGCAGATACTTAACCGACTGAGGCACCCAGGCTTCCTAGAGAGAGAATCTTAAAAGAAAATACGATGGTGCCATTTCCAAAGTGATCAGGTTCAAGGTGAAACATCAAGACAGACTCAACTAGTACCTACTGACCCTTTAACTCTTTTTGGCTACAGAACAGCAGTGAATGAAATAGGAGGAAGACCATAAAAACTCAAAGATAATAAAATGCAGTAGCTAATATCTGTCTTTGGAGCTCACCTTTCAGGACAACAAGATCCATTCAAGTTCTTGCTGTGCTTTGTAGCAAACTCTGATAAAATAACCTTAGGGTCTCTGCCATACAACATATATCTAGTGAGCCTAAAAATGAAGTTCTTGGCTACACTTACTATAAAAAAACATCTTAATGTGTTTTTAAGTTATGTAATATTTAAGTTTGACCATGCATGTTTAACATTGTCCATGAGGGAAAACCCCATGCTCTCTTGTAAAAGCTTATTAAATATTGGGACGCCTGGGTGGCTCAGTTGGTTGGACGACTGCCTTTGGCTCAGGTCATGATCCTGGAGTCCCGGGATCAAGTCCTGCATCAGGCTCCCAGTTCCATGGGGAGTCTGCTTCGCTCTCTGACCTTCTCCTCGCTCATGCTCTCTCACACTCTCTCTCAAATAAATAAATAAAATCTTAAAAAAAAAAAAGCTTATTAAATCTTATGCTATGGACCTTGTTACATATGTGGTAAGTGAAAAGCCTACTTTAAAAATATAACACTGCTGTCAGCACAGTCTCCCCAAGAATCCAAGACTATGCATTTAATGATTTAAGTGGGTCAAAATTATCACCACAAAGTCACATCTGTGATGAATTAGGTTCCAAAGTGTATTAAAAGGGACAAAATTGGTTAAAGTCAAAATTATCCTTGAGCATCTCAATGGTAATAGAGCATGGTTTTCTACGTATGGTCCCACACAGTAATGTGCATGTAATATGTACATTGTAACGTCTGACTCAAAAGAATACATACAAAATAAAATCTGGTCATATTTTTTACTGTTTTTTTCTGGGAGTTGGAATACTATGAGATAAATGTGAGCATAAGGAACTTCTGCTCTACAGGAAATGTTCAGTTTCTTTGACAGAAAAATGTGGGAACTTGTGGTTCTCTTTCTGCTGCTTTTTGGATATTACAATCACTCAGGTAATTTAAGGAAGAATACATGCTTTGACACACTTAACCTTAATACAAGAAGAGAAGAAAATATTTTATAAAATCTCAAATACATTTGTTAAATTTGGAAAGGTTTGTCAGGTTTATTTTTAAATAAACCTGGTTTCTGAACTCTTGCCATTTGCAATGACATGGATGGAACTAGAGAGCATTATGCTAAGTGAAATAAGTCAATCAGAGAAAGACAACTACCCCATGATTTCACTCATGTGTGGAATTTAAGAAACAAAACAGAGGAGGATTGAAGAAGGGAGGGAAAAATAAAACAAGACATAATCAGAGAGAGAAACAAACCGTTAGAGACTCTTAACCACAGGAAACAAACTGAGGGCTGCTGAAGGGGACAGGAATGAGGGGATGGGATAACTGGGTGATGGGCATTAAGGAGGACATGTGATACAGTGAGCACTGGGTATTACATACAACTGATGAGTCACTGAACTCTACCCCTGAAACTAATAATATGCTCTATGTTAATTAATTGAATTTAAATTTTAAAAAATAAGATAAAAATAAAACCCCCTTTTTTAAAGATTTTATTTATTTATTTGACAGAGAGAGATCACAAGTAGACAGAGAGGCAGGCGGAGAGAGAGGAGGAAGTAAGCTCCCTGCTGAGCAGAGAGCCCGACACGGGACTTGATCCCAGGACCCTGAGATCATGACCTGAGCTGAAGGCAGTGGCTTAATCCACCGAGCCACCCAGGTGCCCATAAAACCCGGTTTTAAGATTTAATTATTTATTTGAGAGAGAGAGAGAGCTCAAGAGAGAATATGAGTGGGAAGGGCAGAGAGACGGGAAGAGACAATTTCAAGCAGACTCCGCAATGCTCAGTGCAGAGGCTCACACGGGATTCGATCTCCCAACCCTGAGGTCACAACCTGAGCCAAAACCAAGAGCCTGATGCATAACTGACTGCACTACCCAGGCACCCCTTAATTAAACCTGGTTTTAAAAACCCAGGGGGAGAGATATCCCAAAAGCATGGTTGTAGCTTATTTAAAGCTATCCTTGTACACAAGCTATTAAGAAGGAGGCAACAGCTTTCAAGTCAAGGTTTTAATGTGACAAGCAAATTAAGACATTGTCTTTAAACACTCTCATCCCAGAATTCTTTGTAATATTTTGGAGACCAAATCCCAGAATATTAGCTTTTCATTACAATTTTTATTGCTTATTTCAAGGCAAGGTGCTGGTATATATATTTTAAATGCAAGAAATTATTCTGGGTTTATTTCTCTGACAAGAATCTTACTAGCTACCTCTAAAACATAACAAGAATACCCTAGTTTGCATATCCTATTTTTAATAAATCAAATGAACCTAATTTGGCAATTTAGGGTCACAATATTATCTGTTCACACATCATTCAGTATTGAAAAATGAAAGCACTTGAACTGAACATTCCAAAGAACACGTATTTGACTATTTTTATTTTATTTTTTTAAGATTTTATTTATTTATCAGAGAGAGAAGGGGAGAGAGCGAGCACAGGCAGACAGAATGGCAGGCAGAGGCAGAGGGAGAAGCAGGCTCCCTGCTGAGCAAGGAGCCCGATGTGGGACTCGATCCCAGGACGCTGGGATCATGACCTGAGCCGAAGGCAGCTGCTTAACCAACTGAGCCACCCAGGCGTCCCGTATTTGACTATTTTTTTTTTAAAGATTTTATTTATTTGACAGACAGAGATCACAAGTAGGCAGAGAGGCAGGCAGAGAGAGAGGGGGGAAGCAGGCTCACCGCTGAGCAGAGAGCCTGATGCGGGGCTCGATCCCAGGACCCTGAGATCATGACCTGAGCTGAAGGCAGAGGCTTAACCCTCTGAGCCACCCAGGCGCCCCATGTATTTGACTATTTTTAAACTGAGTAAATATCTGGGTGGAATAGCTAAAGAAAAACTTAATAGCATTGTTGGACAATTTGTAGTATTAAAAGCCCACTGAGAAGAATTATCTACCAAACACTAATGACTTTTTTTTAAAGATTTTTTAATTTATTTATTTGACAGACAGAGATCAGAAGTAGGCAGAGAGGCAGGCAGAGAGAGAGAGGAGGAAGCAGGCTCCCTGCTGAGCAGAGAGCCCAACACAGGGCTTGATTCCAGGACCCTGAGATCATGACCTGAATCAAAGGCAGAGGCTTAACCCACTGAGCCACCCAGGCACCCCTAAACACTAATGATTTAAATTGGCAGAGGGGTTTCTTCAATTGACTCCATCCAAACTGAACACTCGGAGAAAAGAAATGAACACTGTTGTTAGATGTTGTCAGTGATTCAGTTGAGGGAAAAAAGGATTTGGCACATGCTATATAGAAGGTACGCTGGTAAGCAAAACCAGGAAGCATCCTAGCAAGTATGAAAATTACAGTTTGATGTAAGAAATTGGCATTGGCCAGTAACGCAGAAACAATTGTATGCGTACCTGTGATTACTTCTTTTTAGGAGGGTACCCAACCATGACAGGAATACCTATACTTACAGATTTAGGCACCTAGCAAAGCAGGCTTGAGACAGCTTGCCAGGGGAAATGACCTCGGAGCTGATACTGTGAAGAAGAGTAAGAGGAAACAATGAAGCAAGAAGAACAGTGTGAACCACAGAGCCCAGGGGCAGGGCACAAGTGGGAATCGGGAGCTAGTCAGAGGTCACTGCAGTTGTCCAGGTGGGGTGACGGCCATGATGAGGCTTGGACTCAGGGAAAGGGGAGATGGGAAAAAGTGCATGGACTTGGGAATGTTCAGAAGACGCATGAAAAAAATCAAACAGGACTTGGTAGTGACCTGGTTGTGCCCTCTGGTCCTCTTAAGTTTCGGATCAGCTAAGGGAACTGAACCTAAGCTTTCGAGGGGAGCTATTAAAGTGCCCCACCTTACCCTTGCTATAGGTTTGGGTTTTGCTTTGCTTTGTTTTGCTTCTTCTTTCCATACCTCTTTTCCAGACAGTGCCACAAAGTACAGAACCAGAGACAGCAAATGCAAGCTGTGGGGAGAAGTTCTTCTGAGTATGGAAGAGGCCTTTAGATATGACAGTCCTCAGCGTAGCATGAGCCTTTAGATATGACAGCCCTCAGCGTAGCATGGCATTTCTAACATCCCAGCACAAAGCAGGGAAGCACCTGAGGGCTGTGCTGAGGGCCAAGTCCCCATCCACTGCCAGACCATGGCCTCAGAACACTGCCCCCCAGGAAGAGCAGCTGCTCCGCCGACTGGGAGATTGCCTGCCCCTCCCTCTTGGAAAAGCACAGCAGATGCTTTTTATATAATGTCCAATTATTCCAAAGAATGTCATTATTTTTATGATTAATCAGTTGCACATACTCAGGGACATATGTGAGATGGATATTCAAGGACAACAAAGGACCCTGCAGAGAGGAGATAAATTGAGTCTAGCATCTGTAGCCAATAGTGAGAGAAACAAATTAACTGTATCTATTGCATAAATATCCCTCCATGCAGATTATGGCCAAAACAAGGACTAACAATCTAAATTCATTGTGAAGCAAATCTATTTTTTAAATCTACAGGTTATGCAAATGGTGGGGAGAAGTCATAAGTAATAAATATCCCCTTGACAGAACACAAATAATAATGAGCCGGCAACTGCAATGATCACTTATAGAACAGCATCCAATAAATAAAGTTTTTGTGCTTAAAAGGAGTCTTTCAAGAAGGAATCAAATCAAGCTGGAGTATTCCAACTTGCTTTGTAAGGCCCAGCTCAAATGTCAGCGCTTTTGTGGCGCTTCCTCTGATCTCTTGAGCAGAATTAACAGGCCTCTCATCCGAGTCCTTACGACACTTGTCAGCGGGTAGTGGGATTATTATCATGGGGAGTCTCTCTGGTGGTTCTCTACTATTTCAGCACCTGCACACAACTCAGCTTTCTTCTTACTCTGGGGCCTTAAAGAAGATGCAAATGTGAAAAGCTCTAACAGTAGAGCTGGCAGATGCTAACATGAGGGAACAGTTCATGGGGCCAGGCACTAACCCCGTGCAATCATTCCTTTCATCCTCACAATGACCGCAGTGAAGTAGGTCCCACCAAGAGGAGTAAACCCAGCAACAGAGGTGAAAAGATGTGTCCTCAGTCACACAGCTAGTAAGTGAGGACCATCAGGTTTCTAAGTCAGGCAATCCCATTCTTCCACCTTGCACACTGCAGGGAGATGGGAAAGTGCTGGCCTGAGGGTCCAAATACCTGGGGTCAAGGTCTTATTCTGGTAGTTTACTAGCCGTGTCATCCTACGGTACTCACTGGATTCCTTGGCCTTGAGATTTCCCTGCAAGCCCAGAGTTCCAGGTCTTATCCTCACCTCAAGGATAGCAACTGTCCCTTGAGGGTCTCGGCCTCCCACCACTGAGTACAGCCTGTGGTTACTGGGTTAGCATCTGAACCAAATGTTTTTGGATGGATTTGCCAGGGCATCCTTTCTTTCCCGTGCCCTTACTCATCTCACAGCTTTTGGGCGACATGCTGGGAGACAGCAAAGGTTTAGCAAATAGGCTCTGCTTGCAGAGGTGGCAGCCCTCTCCTGCTTGGCATCACGGTTACCCTCAGACCTCTGCCAAAGCCCAAGACTATCAAAAAGAGGACCAAGATGTTCCTCTGGCACCAGTCAGACCCATATGTAAAAATTAAGCTCAACTGGCAGAAACCCCGAGGCACTGACAATAGGGTGCACAAAAGATTTAAGAGCCAGATCTTGATGCCCAACCCTGGTTATGGGAGCGACAAGAAAACAGAGCACAGGCTGCCCAATGGCTTCCAGAAGTCCCCAGCCCACAGCATGAAGGAGCTTGAAGGACTGCTGGTGTGCAACAAATCTCAGTATGCGGGGTCTGCTGACAATGTCTTGACCAAGAACCATAAGACTACTGCAGAAAGAGCAGCCCAGCTGGCCCCCAAAGTCGCCAATCCCAATGCCAGGCTGCGCAGGAAAGAAAATGAATAGACAGCTTATGTGCACATTGTATTTGTGTTAATAAAACCAGACAACTACCAAAAAAAAAGAAAAAAAAGGTTTAGCAAATGATCCCTGAAATCCAGAACTAAGGCTCCAACAGTGGATTCAGACAAGGAAGCCAAGTCTTGAGATATAATCCTGAGCCTCAGGGCACGAGCTCCTCCACCATACCCCAACCCAGTCACTCAGGCAAGAGAAACTCACCCTGGCGTCTGCTACATCACCCTTCTCCTTATACCTTCTATACACATTTTATACTCCGGGGACAGTGTCTATGGGTCAGTGGCATGGGAACCACTTACAATTTTCAGAGCGACCTTTCTGAGACATTACTCTGTGATAAATAAATCATTTCCTTTGCTCTCAGGGGGATTACAAATTCTATTTTTTTTTTTTTTCTGAATAGTATGTCAACTACCAAAAGAGTACAAGGGCATTTGTTCCTTTCAGCTGCTGCCTTTGGATAGGTCAGTATAACCGGTGTTTTGTTAGAAATGTATGATGGCATAAAGCTTAAATGGTTTTTGCTGAAAGGAAAAACAGGTGTTTTGACATTCCAGTTTGGTTACCTGCACCAAGAATGAAGGAAAGATCTTGTACACATAGCAGAGAATGGAAAACGGCCCCATCTCCATGATTGTTTTTCCCAGGCCACTAAGGCCCTCACTTGCAAAGAACATTGCTGTTCTCAGGTTTAATGACCTGATTGCCTCACCCTGTGGGTCCTTTCCTCCTCCTCACCTAACTCCAGAGGTAAGATTAGAAACACCACATATTCAAACAAGATCAAAAGGAAACCTTTTGGGGTGCCTGGGTGGCTCAGTGAGTTAAAGCCTCTGCTTTTGGCTCAGGTCATGATCCCAGAGTGCTGGGATCTGCTCAGCAGGGAGCCTGCTTCCTCCTGTCTATCTGCCTGCTTCTCTGCCTACTTGTGATCTCTGTATGTCAAATAAATAAATAAAATCTTTTAAAAAAATTAAAAAAGGAAACCTTTTTTAGAATATGCTGTATGTTTCTGTATCTTTGACATTATAGCCTATTGTATTCAGGCTAAGCTATGTTATGCTACACTAGCTAGCCTTCTTTCTCCTGGCCTGTGTGTTCTCCCTGACCACACAAAGTAAAAGGGGGGAATGAAAAAGAGTCTTATTGCAGGCTCCTCCTGCAATAGGCTTCCAATTGCAGGTCCTACCTGGGAACGGAGGCATGCGCTGTGGAGCCCCTGGTGATTAGAATGAGTGCTGGCAACAGTGATCATTGAGAACCCTGGCAATGACAAAGCCTCTTAAGTCACAAGACAGCATCCTTGTCTCAGAGAAGGTGGAAGTTTCCCTTTTCACTGCTTTAAATGTTGGGCAGAAAAAATGGTGATGCTTCTATGATACATTCTGAATGTATTAAACAGGGCAGCTATATATTTAAGGGATTTGGGGTCATAGAGAGGGAAGCTCCAAATTCCATTAGAGCACATTAAAGAAAATGAAATTAGCTTAGGAGTGCAAGCACACATCAAGCCATTAATAATTTAAAAGGCACTTAGGGTAGCGTGGAGCCATACAAGTATGGGCACTTCAAACTTCCTGAGTTGAGCTGAACTAGAATGCTTGGTAGTATTAAACTTGGAGGCTGGTGGGAAACACTTAGCACTCTATAGGAAACACTCTCTAGTGAGGGACACTGTGGACACACCTTTAAAAAGAGTGATCTCTTGGTCACTAATGCCATGGGAAATTACGTGTGTGGCTGTCCCAACCAGCTGCCTAGGCAATATCACGTCCCTTCCTCCTTCCTAACAAAAACTCAAATTCATCCAAAGTACACTGTATCCAACAAAAGCCCCTGCACTTCTCAGCCTTCCCTGAAGCTGGAAGCACGATATAATACATTCCTCATAATAATGTGCAAGCAAAAAATCTGCTGGGAATTTCTGGGAAAGCCGGGTTTCCTGATAGAAATGCTACTGCTTCTCCCTCACCACTTCCTACTTCTGACTGGGAGGTAGTTGGGAGATTAGAAATGGAGTACCTGGTTTGCAAACATTCAAGAGAAAGAATCCACTTGCTGAGCATGGCACAGCAGAGAGACAGAAGGAGTCCGATTTACTGGTACCATAATGAGCCAGTGTCAATCCCAGACTCTGACCTCCGAACGTTCTAGATGAGAGAAATAAATCCCTACTAGACTAAGCTACTGTGGTTGGCTTTCTTTTTCATGAGGTGGAGGCAGCCCTTAATCAATATAGAGACACAGACAAAAGTGCTCCCTGTCCTATAAACTTTGGAATTGGTAAGGTATACACAGGTCCTGGTTACAGGACCTTTCTCAACATTTTTTATCGTAGGTACATCATGATGCTTCAAGAGGAGAGCAGGATACAGTGTCTCCTGAAGTTTCTTGACCATTGAAACTTTTATTCCATGTTACATTTCTTGAGAATTGTGTTCTACCAGATACACTTTGGAAAACAGTGTTTCAGGTGCATCTCTCTCTCTGTCTCTCTCTCTGGACTAAAAAACAAAACAAGACAAAAAAACCATGCCTTTCTAGAGCATACAAACATAAATTCTTAGCAAAATTTAAAACATAAAATCACTGTAGCTTTGCATACTGGATTAAATGGCATCTCCCCAAAATTCATGTTTAACTGGAACCTGTGAATGTGACCTTATTTAGAAATAGGGTGTTTGTAGAAAATTAAGAAGTCATAGTGGATTAGGATGGGCCCTGAATCCACTGATGGAGATCCTTATAAGGAGGGGGTGATTCAGGTATAAAGAGACACAGAGGATACACAAGCACAGAGGAGAAGCCTGTGTGATGATGGAGGCAGAGACTGGAGTGATGAGGCTGTAAGCCAAGGATACCCAGCATTGCTGGTAACCACCAGAAGACAGGAACAGGCAAGGAAGGATTCCTCCCTTAGATCTTCCAGGGGGAGCATGGCCCTGCTGACACCTTGATTCCAGAAGTCCAACCTCCAGAACTATGTACAAATAAATCTGCTGCGTGAGCTATCCAGTTTATAGTATTTTGTTAAGCCAGCCTTAGGAAACTGATATACTTTGTGACACTGTAATAAAGTTTAAATCACTGTAAATTTTACCTATGTCCAGGATGAGGATTAAGGATCTTCATGGATGGAGGCCTGGCTCAGCCCCATTTGTCTCCTCTACCATACTTAAGATTCTTACAAGGAACTTAGATTCTTCCTGTCAAGATACCAAATAGTATCTTGAAAACTCTGACATTAAAAAAGGGAGAAATTGGGGTGCCTGGGTGGCTCAGTGGTTAAGCCGCTGCCTTCGGCTCAGGTCATGATCTCAGGGTCCTGGGATCGAGTCCCGCATCGGGCTCTCTGCTCAGCAGGGAGCCTGCTTCCCTCTCTCTCTCTCTCTGCCTGCCTCTCCATCTACTTGTGATTTCTCTCTGTCAAATAAATAAATAAATAATCTTTAAAAAAAAAAAAAAAAAAAAAAAAAAAAGGGAGAAATTGACATTTAAAGAGAAATGTCCTGAAGAACAGCTTTTCAGGAACCCTGGATTTGCCAGTAGTTATGGCCTTACCTTGGGTCAGTGTCTTGTTTTCTCTTGGCTTTGTCCACTCTCTAGAACTCCAGGGGTGAACTGGAAGGTCTGCATAGCCCCTTCCACTTTGACATACTGGAATTCCAGGGAGCATTTCATATATAGGAGATCTGCCACATGTTCCCCAGAAACATAAAAATGGCATGCCCTTGCTAATAGTGAGGGCTTCTTTAGAGCATTCCTGAGTTCATTTATAGGTAAGAATCTTACTTCCAAGGATATATGAACTGAGCTGGAGAAAGGACTGCACTGTTATATTTGGTTGTTTGGTGTAATATCTGCCTTGGCATATGGAAGTTCTAAAAGAGAGGAGTGGTTCTTTAGAGAAAGGTGTAATAAAAATCACTAGGATAATGGTGACTGTGTGTCTCCCTCCCCCACAAGAGAAACTCATATTAAAGTCAGGCCAATTACTCACATTATGAAAGATGTCTTTATAGGGCTCCTGGGTGGCTCAGTTGGTTAAGCATCTGACTCTTGGTTTTGACTCAGGTCATGATCTCGGGATGGTGGGATAGAGCCTGGTGTGTCGGGCTCTAAGAGAGTCTGCTTGAAGATTCTCTCCCTCTGCCCATCTCCCCACTCCCTCTCCTCTGCATAAGATAAATAAATCTTATTTTAAAAACAGATATCTTTATGTCTTTATTTTACCAACAAGTTTACTAAAGATTTCCTTTAAAAAGAACAGTATAACAAACTAGTGGCTCAACCTGTTCTAAACAACCCTTGAATCCTTGAGATTTTTCTTCATACGAAGTTCTTCCCCTCTACTAGATCATGTAGGTTGTTTGTTCCTGAACCCCAGCCACTTCCCATCGTAGGTTATAAGTGTGATAACCAACATAGAGCACCACACTCTTGAAACCGATCAATGCAAATGAAGCTTAGCAAAGGAATCCAATGCAAATGAAGCTTAGCAAAGGAATCCATCTTGAAGTTTAAAGGCTGTGTTCTCAGTGTATCCTATAGGTTACGGGAAATGCAGGAGTGAAAATAAAAGAATCCCTGCGTTGCACAAGGACATTGCAAGACACAGTGTCTTTGTAAGGTGCATCATGATATTATAATTATCAGACATAAATATTTTTAATGTTTTAAGTGCATTTAGCCCTTGCCAAAAATGGCTTGAGAAAGCTAAAGAGGCTATAAATTCTGTAGCATGCACACCCTTTGGACATTTGCCTATGGATATTTGCAATGTAATTTGTACTAAGCAAGGCCACAGAAACTTAAGATAGTGCCTCCCTAATTCTCTAAGTATATAGCCCTGTTGACTACCATATGTACAAAAAAGGAGACGAACAAACCAAAGGAATGAATAGGGTTTTTTAAGTCATAAACTGTTCATTTATATACTGTTACCTAGAAATAAGTTTTCCTTATCTACATAATGAGATTAATAATACCATCCTCCTTATAGGGTGGTTGTGATCATCAGATTTTTTATATATATAAAAACAAATATACAATATTATCGTAGCTCAAGCTGCCATAACAGAATATTATAGACTGGGTAGATTATAAAGAACAGAAATTGATTTCTCATAGTTCTGGAGGCTGGGAATTCCAAGATCAAGGTGCCAGTAGATTTGGTGTCTGGTGAGGGCCTGCTTTCTAGTTCATAGTCAGCTGTTTTCTCACTGTCCTCACATAGTAGAAGAGACAAAGGAACTCTCTGAGGTCTCTTTTATAAGGTGATTAATCTCATTATTGCAGAGCCTCACGACCTAATCATCTCCAAAGTCCCCCACCTTCAAATACCATAGAATTAGGGATTAGATTTCAATATATGAATTCTGGGGAGAAATAAACATCTGGTCTATAGCAAATCATTAACACAGCCTGATATGCAGAAAGTGCTCAGTAAAAGTCAGCTACTACTTTTCTCATGGAGCCAAGTGAAATATTTGGGATATGTTTTAGAGGACTAAGCCGATAGAATTTGGATAGATTGGTTAGAAAAGTGGCAAAAAGAGAGAAACCATGGACAATTCCAAGATCTTTTGGTAATGAACAATGGGGAGGATGATCTAACACAGAGAAAAGCAGGTTTGAGGAAAGAAATCAAGACTCCCCTAGGGCCAGGTTAGGCTTGGTCTGAGTTATCTGTTAGACATCACATAGAAGTGTCAAGGAGGCAGGTGGGAATACAAGTCTGCAACCTCACTGATCAACACTACTCAAAATAAGATCCCAAGGCCAGCAGACTCAGCATCACCAAGGAGCTTGTTGGAAATGCACCACCTTTGAGCAATGGAATCAGAACGTGCATTTTAACAAGATCCCCAGGTGATCCATATGCACAATGAAGTTTGAGTAGCACTAAGCTATAGAGTTGTGGGGAAAAAAGAGACTAGATTCATCAGCATATACACAGAGTCTAAAGCTAAGGCCTGGATGAGCTTCCTGGGTGTGTGTGGGGGGAGCAGTGTGTAAGGGAGACTTGTGGCCCAGAGTAGAGCCATGGGACTCTCCCACATTCAGAGGTCTCGTAGAGGTGAATAGAACCTCACAGAGGAAGAAGAGGAACACCCAGAGAGGCAAAGGAAAACCAGGAGAGTGAAAGGTCCCAGAAGGCCAAAGAATAGAATGTTGCAAGAAGAGGTTCATGTTGTTGAAAGCTGCTGATGCATCAGTAAGATAGGAACAGAGAAGAGGCCATTAGATTTAGCAACAAGACCATTAATGACCTTGACAAGAGTAGTCTCAGTAGCACAGAGAGAACAGAAGCCCATGTAGAGACAATGGGGAAGAGAAAGTGAGACACCGAGCAAGGCAATTCTTGCAAGGAGTTTTGCTGAGAACATAAAGAGAGAAATGGGGTAGCACCTGAGATGCTTAGGTAAGAGATACTAGAACATGCCTGAATGCCAATGGAAACGTTGCAGTAGAGAGAAAGAGAGAAGCCAATGATGCAGAAAATAGAATGGCCAATTGCTGGAGTGTGGTTTTTAGAAGGTGAGAGGAACCAGGGCCCAGATCCCAGAGAAAGAATGGCCCCTGATAAAAGCAGGGCCACTCTCCTCATTGCTTCTGTCTCTCAGTAAATTTGGAGGCACCCAGCAAGGTGGGTGAGAATGGAAGGAAAGGAGATTTAAAAAAAAAGGGGGGGGGGGGCGCCTGGGTGGCTCAGTGGGTTAAGCCGCTGCTTTCGGCTCAGGTCATGATCTCAGGGTCCTGGGATCGAGTCCCGCATAGGGCTCTCTGCTCAGCAGGGAGCCTGCTTCCTCCTCCTCTCTCTCTCTGCCTGCCTCTCTGCCTACTTGTGATCTCTCTCTGTCAAATAAATAAATAAAATCTTTAAAAAAAAAAAAAAAAGGGGGAGTGAAATACTTATTTTGGAGAGTGGGAAAGTAAATGCCCCAGGATTGCCATATAGGGCACGGTGCTTTTCTGAGATTTTTGGTCAGGCATTTAAGAAACCTCACACTTCCCTTTAACATGCCTCATTCCTCAAAATACGTCCTGTTCCAATGCATGAGTACGAATTCTGAGAAAGTTCATCTTCTTCATCAATCCTTATTTTTCTTGTCGCAGTTTATTTTGTTAAAGGTCACCATCAATAGAGCAAGTCTAGACAAAAAAGTCATCTCAGAGCCACAGCAAGATGGTGATATGGAAGGACAGAAGCCTTCTGTCTCCTCCATGAGCTTTATGGCTGGGGGTAATGCATGAATAATGACATGAAGACAAAAGATGCCTCAAGAGAGGAAGTTTTTCTTCTCTTCTCACAATGCATGAGGACTGCTAGGAGATCTCTCATGAGACCAGTACTTTCATAAACAACACCAGATACTGTTAATTGCCTTTAATTGAGTTTTGAACAAGCCCAAAGTCAATAACGCCTCCTTGGTTACCCTCCTTCCTGCTTGGAAGCCAATCTCATGAACAATCCTGTAACTCTTTGCAGGATTCCCCAAATCTGCTACATAAAGCCAATTTCTGTGATCCAAAAATAAAAAAAAATCTAAAGCCTCACTCTCCTCACTGTTATCTCACAGCCACATCCCATATACTTGGGGCCTTAGCACCATGTAGATAGCATTTGTGTGCCCCATAGCCACTTACATCTACTTCTTCCACTGCTTCAAGACCCACTGCCTTGGAAGTCCATGACTCCCATTTAGACAGACTTGCCATCAGCCACCTTGTGGCTATCCTCCAATTTCCTGGTCATTCCCCTTACTCACTGATGACTTTACCATCTTCCCCTCCTTTCTCATTCCTGATGACTTCAACATTCACATCCATGTGGTGATCCACCAACAGCCAGCCTTCACGTTTTCCTCTCATGCCAATCATCTCTCTCTCCACCCCAGCCTCAGCCACCCACTCCCATAGTTATATACCCTAGATCTTGCCATTACCAATAAGATTACCATCTCCAACATATGGATTTCACATCCTCCTCCTGGACCATCCCCTTCCAGCCTACCTACTCTGATTCTCCAATGTCTCCGAGACCTTGTACACATTTTTTCACTATGTACCCCCAAAGTTCACTCTTCACATCCTTTCTTATCTAGCTTATATTAACTAGTCCAGCCAGGTAATAATCCCCTTGCAAAGTACCTCTAACTCCTCTGTTCCTCTCTCCTCTACTGTTCTCACCTCAGAGAGCCCCACCTTTGGTTAAATACTACAAGTGTACATCTCCCAGTGTACATCTGAGTAGCTGACCCTTGCATACAGCTGTGCAAACTGGACTTATTTCAAAATTATCTATTTTAAAGAGATATTAACTGGTCTTTATAACCAGTAAAGACCAGAATTTGAAGTAAGCACATTAAGAAGAAAAAGAAAGGAGTCAGTATTACAGCTGTCTTCTTCCATCCCTCCCTTACTTCCTAAGGGAGTAGCTCCTCATAATACAAACCATAATATCCTCCAGAGAAGAAATCCTGAAGCAGCCGGGGTAGGAGGGAAGGATGAGATAGCTTAGCTCCTGACTTCACCCCCTCCACCTCTCCCATACTACCTTCCTCTTGGGCAACTCTCCTTACATCCCTCTACAGTGCTCCCCACACTCTCACTATGGCCCATTATGCTTCTGCTCCCCCTTTGAAACTAAGGAAATATCCCTTCTCCTGTTTGCCTTAGAATGGCCTAAACGTGCAGACATTTAAAAGACAAGAGACAACCAAAAAAGAGATACTGTGTCATTCAAGCTCATGAAAAGATGTTCAAAGTCATTGACATTAAGGAAATGCAAATTAAAACCACAATGAGATACTACCCCACCTCTATCATAAGGGCTAAAATTAAAAAAAAAAAAAAAAAAAACTAGCAATACCAAGTGTAGAGCATCTAGAACTCTAATAATTGCTGGTGGGGATGCAAAAATGGGATAGAGTCAGTTTGGAAACAATTTGGCAGTTTCTTATAAAGTTATGAATACACTTAGGATACCACAACACAACCCCACTCCTAGGTATTATTTACCTGTGAGAACCAAAATACACAAAAATTTGTGTATCAATATGTACAGTGGCTTTATTCATAATCATCAAAAACTGGAAACAATCCAAATGTCTAATGGGTGGATAACTAAACAAACTGGTACAGCCATCCAAATAAATATTACTCAGCAATCAAAAGAAATGAACCATTAATATTTGCAGCAACAAGGTTTAATCTCAAAAATATTATACAAAGTGAAAGATGTTGGACACAAGACTACACTGTATGCTCCCATTTATAGGACATCCTGAAAAAGGCAAAACCAGTTGGGTGGTTGTCAGGGGCTGTGGGTGGATGGGGGAGGTTCACTCCAAAGGGGCACAAAGGAACCTTAATTGTGGTGCTGGTTACATGAATGGACATATTTGTCAAAATTCATAGAACAATATACCTAAGAAAGGTGAACTGTACTCTATGATATCTCAGCAAGCTTGACTTTAAAAAGCACAAGCCAATAAATTAAAAAGTGATGTTCTTTTGCACAACACATGGGACACAATAGTAAATTATACCTGTAACACAAGTAGCATCAGAAAAAATCATTTTTGCAGAACTGTTTCCTGATCGCACAGAAGCAGCACATTAGGATGGAAAGAGCTCACATACGACAGAGTACCTTTCCTGGTACTCCCAGGCTCCTTTCAAGGGACCATCTAGCAGCTGGGCATTCATCTCAGCCCCTCTGTCGGACACTAAGAACCTCTCTCCAAATCCACAACCACTTGGTCCTCTGATGGGTAGAAACAGAATAACTGACATCCTAAAACACAGAGCTCAGACTTGCTGCCTTATCCACATACGTCAGCCATATCACCTCACACTGGCAGAAGCAAAAACTTCAGTAACCATGGGATGACATACCATGGCAATTATAGAGCAAGAATAGCGACCTTCTTTCTCAAATTCTGACTAACTTTGAAAGACTCTTTTAGCAGGTGAAAAGTAATGCAGAACCTCAATAAGAGAGACACTAAGATAATTACATATCAGCATTGTAGACTTGCTCTGCAAATCGAAGCCCCACTTTCTTGGCTTGGCTCCTCATTTCCCAGCAGACTTGAACTTTCTGGGGATGTACCCAGCTATCCATAAAATCCCAAGGAACCCAATCCACAGCAATAAAAACGAGGTCCTTTTGCATAACTAAAGCTAGAGATCTGCTTTAAAACATTGTCGACTTAATTAAGTATTGCTTCCTGGGTGTCCCAGTTGTAGGAGCTATGGATTTTTGTCCCATTATTATAAATTAACTTAATAGATTTGTCCTTTAGCAATATTCTCTAGCTATTTTCCTTTTGTGTTTGAAGTTGACTAATGTTTAACATCATGATTAAGATGAAAGTCTCCAATTATAACAAAAGAGCAAACACTATAAAACAGCAGACATATTTAATTAAGGAAAAATTCACAAATGTGCAAAATTGGAGAGCATACTATATAATGAACTCCAAGTACCCATTGTCTAACTTCAGAGTAGATTGCAATTTTCCTGAGAGGGTCTGGGTCACATCTCTTGTCCCAGTGTAATTATTAATAGCATCTCCTTTTACTTTGAAAAGTGTCAGTTTAGATATTATGCCCAGTCTCAAAACTATCAACTTGTAGTCCATCTCAATTCACCTCAATCCCACCTATAACCCAATAAAAGAAGATTTTGAGACAAATCATAGACATTGATCATTTCATCTATAAATATAATAGATTTTGAAAAGCAGGTTTTAATTCTTTGACATCCTTAAACCTGATACATTTTCAATTCAGAACCAAGTATAACAAGGACAGGCTTCAAAGCTGGCAACAGTTTTTATAGCTTGTAACTTCAACAGTTAAGATCTATAAAGCAGGATCCCCAAAACTGTCTTCTGTCTCAGTGATCACTGCAAGAGCTGAAAAATGAAGCAATTATCTCCAAATTAAATGGAAACAGAGGCAACTGAAACTTCTTAATATGTATAATTTCACATTTACTTTCTGAACAAAGCACCTTTGGAACCCCAAAATCCCTCCTTTTTATCAAGGTTTAAAAAAAAAAAAAAAAGCCAGCAGCCCTTCCCTCTATGAGGACACACAGTGTTTATTCACTAACTTTCTCTGTTAGTTCCTTACTTTCTGCATCCAAATCGAGTACTGGCTACTCTGACAAATGACTTTCCGTAGCAACTAGCCAATAACTGCAGTCCAGGTTCCCCTAAGAAGTTTCTCTTCAGAAAGGCATTTTCAAAACAAAGAAGAACAAACTTCACTGGGTTTTAATTTAAACCATAGGCATGCCAGCAGCTTATTTTATCACTACTATGCATGGCCTGATTGAAAATTAATGTCCTTGGCTTCTAATTCAAGATGGTGGGCCTAATCCCACATAGCCCTATGTTCTTCTCTCTCTCTCTCTCTCTTTCTCCTTAGATTCCATTAAATTGACCATAAGGAGATAAAATGCATAATCCCATAATAACAAAGTAAAACAGGTTGTTATCAGAGGAGAGATTTCATCAAGTTTCTGTAGGATAAAAAGCAGATGGGGAACTGGTGACTAATGTTTGAAGCAAAAGAAGCCTCAGCCCAAATTTTAGGCAAAGGATGCTAGAGCCCAGGAAGCAGACGATCTGTGGCACAGCCCTGAAGTGTCCCAGCTGGTGATATGGCAGGCAAGATAAAGGGCAGGAAGAAAAAAGAGACTGGACACCGCAGCACAAATTGTGGGTCTCTATGGCAGAGCAGAGCTCACTCACCTTTTCTCCTGTGCCCATACACAGTGACCCCACCCCACCCCCCAGCCAGGCACTCAGCTGTGGTGACCTCTGTATCTCAAAATAGTAGGCAGGTGTTCTCAGTTCATCAGTTTGATCAGCGGAGGGGTCTTCTTAGGGAAACTGCACACCCTGCAGGGGTGAACAAGGGCAGCTGTAGTGGTGTTCCTGACCCCAGGGTCATCTTGGGAAACGTTTCCTATCTAGGGGCCCAAGGGTTGAGATATGGGAGCCCCTGAGAAGGATATGAAATTCTAGATTATTACTTGTGAACAATATCAACACAGATAATGAACAGTTTAAAATTGTTCAACTTTGGGGCGCCTGGGTGGCTCAGTGGGTTAAGCCGCTGCCTTCGGCTCAGGTCATGATCTCAGGGTCCTGGGATTGAGCCCCGCATCGGGCTCTCTGCTCAGCGGGGAGCCTGCTTCCTCCTCTCTCTCTCTCCTTGCTTGTGTTCTCTCTCTCTCAAATAAATGAATAAATAAAATCTTAAAAAAAAAAAAAAAAATTGTTCAACTTTTAGAATTACCATCATTATAGACAAATCATAGAAACTAACTATGGCCATGGAACAGAATGAATATTTTATCAACTTTGATAAAGCAAAAGTAAAGGAAAGCTAGAGGGAAGGAGGAAGCAGGGCAAGAAGAGGTGGTGGTAATAGCCTTACCTTACACAGAGTAGAGTCAAGTGACCCAATTAACAGTCCATAGAATGAGAAAGCTCATTTTAATGAAGGCCCTGTCTGGAGTCTCAGAGATGACCAGACAAAGAGAGTAAGGAGAGGCAGTAGGCATGATGTAAATAAACTACATCCTTGACTGTCATGGCAGAAGATCACCAAAGGATGATCGAAGTTGATCGAAGCAGCAGTGTATGCATATTATTTTGAGATAACAGAAGTAACTATGGGAGAACGGCAAAGAGCTAAAAGCAGTTTGCCTATCTGTGGGTAAGGATTTGGACTGGCCAGGGATTGCTGCTTTCTGTTAGAAGCCCTTCAGTCCTATTTGATTAATCAACTATACACACGCATTGCCTTTAAAACAGTACAAACCTGGGGTGGGGAGGGGAGGAGAAAAAGAAAGAAAAATAGTGACAGTTCTTCTGGATATGCAAGAAAGGAAATCTCAAACACCCTGCAGCAGGAACAAGCCTGGAGCGGGTTAAGCTGGATACTGCATAACTATGGTAACAGATGTAGCTAATTTGGGACACAAATGAGGGTGTTGGAAGGATCTAAGAGAAATGTGGTGCTAAGAGGGAAGAAGAATCAATTCTAAATAAAGGAATGTCGAGATAATCAGTATGGACGCTCTGCCATCTGACACAGTAAAGGAGGAAAGAACTGAACACACCCTCACTTTCTGACTATTTTTTCACCATCAATTCTTTTAAAGATTTTAGTTAGAGAGAGAGTGAGCAAGCATGAGTGGGGGCAAGGTCAGCAGGAGAGGGTGGGGGGGTGCGGTGGATCTCAAGCGGACTCCATGCTGAGCACAGAGCCCTGACACGGGGCTCGACCTCATGACCCCGAGATCATGACCTGAGCTGAAATCAAGAGTTGGATGCTCTACTGACTGAGTTACCCAGGCACCGCTTCGCCATCAATTTTTTTAAAAGCAAAAGTCGGGAGATTCTTATATGGGCTCCTTGCTGAGTAAAGAAAGTAAATAAAATAAAATTCATATTCAATAAAATAACATGGGCTGAAAATCATGTCCATTGTTAGAAGAAACTGTCTTCATAAAGTCCCCAAGCATTTCAAGTTTAATGACTTCATTCGCTCTTCAAGAAAAACAATTTAGAAATGACATGCAAATGCACATGTATTGGCTTTCCCTCGATACAATGATTTGCAAAAGAGCATATGCAGTTAAGTAACCCTTTCGAAATTCCACAGAAAATGACCAAAAAAAGAGAAAAATAGGAACAAATCTGCATCACTTCTGGTTACCAGGAAGGCTGCCAACCACGTGGCAGAATCTGTGAGGAATCGACATCTTTGCTACATCAACTCTTCCCATCCAGAAACAGGACATTTGGGATTTCTGAAATACTTGTAGTTTACATGTCCTGTGAAAATGTCCATTTCATCAAGATTTTCACATATGTTAGCATACAATAATGCATTGCTATGATTTCAAATCTCTTCTCTGCTTTGTCCCACCTTTCATTTCTAGTATTGTTTTAATCATCATCAGGCTTGCTAGAAGCTTGTCTGTTCAGTTGGCTTTCTAAAAGAATCAACTTGCCAGACAAAAGTGGGGGGAGGGCACGTAAGGTTGGAGGAAAGAGCTTGAGAAAGGTGTGGAGACTGTGAGGGAGGTTTGTAGAGGGGACATGTCCAGGAAGATGATGGGTGGAGTGTGAAGGAAGATGTAAAGGTAAAGAATTTGGGTTTTATTCCAAGAGTAGAGGATTGTCAAGATTCAATTTCTGTTTCAGAAAGATCACTGTAGATTGATGGAAGGAGTTTGAGTTCAAGGTAGGCAAGAGAAGTGGGAAGATCCAGAGGAATCCAAGAGGGACTGATGAAACCCAAGCCCAAGCAAACTAGCCCCGGCAGGATGAAAGGCAACCTCATCAACACAGAGACCAAGTGTCTAGCTGGGCCTCATGGAAGCTACCAGAACAAGAATCACTTGGCCACCTCAGGAAAACCAAGTGGCTTCTTCTCTAAATTGGCTAGGGGAGCAGGGGAATGACTTATCAACGCCCTCATGTCTGTTTTTTTTGTTTGTTCATTTTGTTTTGGATGGTGTTGGGGGGGGGGGTGGGAACTGGTTTTTGTGTTTTGTTTTACCTCCTCACCCTGACTCCCCCTCCCTGTTTGGCCTCATATGGACACCCTGCCCTGAGATCCTAAGTCCCCACAGGTCTATGCCTATTCAATCAGCTGTCTGCAGGGGGGGAAGGCATGGGTGAAGGATGTCAATGGTCCTTAAAGCTGCCACTCACAGTAGTCAAAGGCATTTTCTCCTTGGCTTGGTAAGTACTTTCAAGGCTGGGCCCAGGAAGACCGTTCCAGATATCATATGGAGCACTGATATTTGCTTTCTGACAACCGCATCCTAAATTCCCTAGCCTCCAGGTCCTGCCTGGGTTGCTTAGGGGGTCCTCTGTCAGACCAAGCACACTAGAGATATTTACAGCTGGGTCAAGTGACATTTATTTATGTACTTTATTTTCAGCTGTAACTGTTGGGGGTGATCAGAACTGACCTGGTTTGAAGCTTGCTATCTTAAAGCCCCACATTATTCAGGGGTCCCTCAGCACACATCAGGATTGGGGGTGCAGTTACTCAAGGTGGAAGGTGCTGATAAAGTTCCTAAAGCCCTTTGATTATTACCCCCATCTTCCCCCTGACCACACCCTAGCGCATCCAGGTCTGGTGCATTGAGCCTGAGTATTTTTCTAGGACTCAGCTGGAAGACTATCCCTGCTTCCTCTGGGGAGGGCCCCTTGTTGACTCATGGGCTGGTTGATCTTGGTTGGCACCATCTCTACCATATCTTCTAGAGAGTCCTTGAAGAATCTAGGTCCTTTGTTATCTCTCTCTTCTCTGCAACTAAAATAGATCTGTCTTCCTTTGCCTGGCATGTCCTGGTTTTAACATTAAATGTCCCCCATCCCAAAAAAGCCATCAGTCCTTGGAAACCAGGGCCCTAAGTAACACAGCAGCAAATAAAACCTATGTGCAATAGAATACAATATAAATGCATAGTTTTATGATAGGTATATATTAAAAGGAAAGCTATCAAAAGCAATTGTAGTGGGAGACTGGCATAATTTTGTAATCTTTGACAGATTACTTAAGTACAAAGAAAACTTAAGAACAGGGGCTCCTGGGTGGCTCAGTGGGTGAAAGCCTCTGTCTTCGGCTCAGGTCATGATTCCCAGGGTCCTGGGATCAAGCCCCATGTCGGGCTCTCTGCTCAGCAGGGAGCCTGCTTCCCCCCTCTCTCTCTCTCTGCCTGCCTCTCTGCCTACTTGTGATCTCTGTCTGTCAAATAAATAAATAAAATCTTTTAAAAAAAGGAAAACTTAAAAACAGATTTGAACAATATAATCAGTAAACTCATTTTAAACTATACAATTGAACACTGTAGTTCACAGAGAAAAGACTCTTTTCACCTCATTCAGCAACATTGGCAAACCTCTCAGATGTAGTTTACTATGGAAGTTAGGTCAGGATGAATCTTTGCTGGAACCTTGCCATTCCATAGGTGCTCTACGAGTCTGGGGGACTTTGATGTTGTTGTTGTAAGCAGAGGCAGTTTTTGTTATTATGGTCTTAAAATTCTTTCAAGTTAAACCTATGGTAGCCAAGGTATACAGAGTAAAATATTAGGGCTGCAATCTCTCTTCTAGAGATTCAAAATTCTATTTCAAACATCTTGGGTATGTCTTTGTCTACAGTCCAAAATGCTTCCACTATACAGAAATCTTTTTTTTTTTAAGATTTTATTTATTTATTTGACAGAGATCACAAGTAGGCAGAGAGGCAGGCAGGCATAGAAAGGGGGAAGCAGGCTTCCTGATGAGCAGAGCCTGATGCAGGGCTCGATCTCAGGATCCTGAGATCATGACCTGAGCTGCAGGCAGAGGCTTAACCCACTGAGCCACCCAGGCACCCCTACAGAAATCTCTTTTGAAGGAAAAAATCTCTTATGGACCCAAGGTTGACCTACGTCACATTTATTAAAATGTAACTTAAATAAGTACACTCATAAAGACCAGTTAAAAACACCCAGGCATTACAGCTTTCATAGAACTAAAATGCCAAAATAAATTTATGAATAAATGCAACTATAAAACTTTAAAATGTCAAATACATAAAGTTATCTTCTTGCAACAGATGATATTGTTTTGCTGGAATTAAAACTCCATTTTGGGTTTATCAACAGAAAGATATAGTCTCAGGTCTAGTTACTACATGTTATCACACTCTGAATTTTGGCTTCAATTATACCAACGGGGGCAACTAATAAAGCATGTAGGCAAAATAATATTAGTAACCTCAAAAATGTGTTTGCTACCTTGAAGATAATCAGATATCATAATTTAAAATTCTTCTAAAAACCATCCTGAGATGCTTACCTAAATGGGTGCCATTTCATACTAATAAAAATAGTAACTAACATCACTAACATCTACTGAACTTTACTATATGCTCCAAGTCTTTCACATGTAGTGACTCTAATCCTTGCAATGTCACTATGAAATCAATACCACGTATTTATCTCCATAGTTTCAAAAGAAACTGAGGATCACAGAGGTTGAGTAACTTGCCCAAGTTTCACAGCTAGTAAGTAGAAAAATGAATTTGAAGTCAGACAGTCTGGCTCCACTCAATTATTACACCAAATTACCGGTCTCATTGTTTTGGACACAAGATAGTTATTGGAGGTTACTAAATCTGCATCAAATTTAGATCTAATCCAATTATTGCTGAAACTAGCAACAGGAACTCTGTCATTGTGTTTTCACTACAACACCTGCTGCTAATAAGTTCCTGCAACTTAGTGACTATGACTATGACTAGCATGAGAGCAACAGTCTTTGACAATATAGTGCTGATCCCAGGAATTGTTCTTTTTTTTTTTTTAATTTTATTTATTTATTTGACAGAGATCACAAGTAGGCAGAGAGGCAGGCAGAGAGAGGGGGGGAGACAGGCTCCCCACTGAGCAGAGAGCCAGATGTAAGGCTTGATCCCAACACCCTGAGATCATGACCTGAGCCGAAGGCAGAGGCTTTAACCCACTGAGCCACCCAGGTGCCCCCCAGGAATTGTTCTTCTGAGTCTGACGAGCCTGTGCCCTGTGGGGACTCACCGTTCTCTCCATGTACCTCTAGTTAAACTCCTCTCTGCCTCATGACCTGAGCCACCAGACCTGCTCCTGGCTCACATGGAAAGACACAGAGGCAAATACAGGCCCTACCATTGGCTTTGGAGTTGCCATCAAGATAATCCAGAACACATTTTATTACTAATTATTTAAGATTATCACTGAAGTAAAACTGCTAATTTTAGAGAAGACACAGATCCCTCAAAACGTGTATATCTCAGAACCCCAGTGGTCTGAGAGACCCATGAGTGATATAAACTCACACTGAGGAACACTTTAAAAACAGTGGTTTGGAGCATCTGTGTGGCTCAGAGGGTTAAGCCTCTGTCTTCAGCTCAGGTCATGATCTCAGGGTCCGGGGATCAAGGCCAGCTTTGAGCTCTCTGCTCAATGGGGAGCCTGCTTCCCCCTCTCTCTCTGCCTGCTGCTCTGCCTACTTGTGATCTCTCTCTCTCTGTGTCAAATAAATATATAAAATCTTAAAAAAAAAAAAACAACAACAGCAGTATGTATCCCTCCTTGTATCTGACAAGAACATGACTGAAGCCACCATTCCAAACACTGTTATATTTTCGAAGAGTTCTTTTCTGCTCTTAGAATCAAGAACTATTGTGCTTCAGTTACATTTTTGTTTTGTGTTTTATGTTCTGGACATGTGACATTCTGTGTTTCATACTTTTTCTGCACAGCTCTCAGAATGATCTGTGATTATACATTCATTTACATTCCAGATGAATGTCAGTTCCTCTCCTTCATCGCTAAGTGCTGTCAAGACAGAGACCATGTCTGTCCCTGCACCCTTCACAGAACCTGGCACATAGTAGGGCCTCACTGAGTGTTTGTTAAATGAACAAATGGGTGGATGAGTCAATAAATAAATAAACACATGAGTCATGGGTTGGTCAGTTCTTGTTCGGTGACATGCTGGAAAGTTTAGAGTTGGATTTGTTTACTTTCATAACAAGTACAGGGGGTCTTATGCTTGTATTTTTGTATTAGTTTCATTCTTAATACCATTTTATATCTCTATCCTTAGTCTTCTTTTTTCTTTCTCATTTACTTCTAAGTTAGTCTCCCTTGGTATGGTTTATGAAGACCAATAAACTGTCTTAGATTTCTTGTAGAACAAGGTAGATAAATACATTTATCAAAGTCTTTCCAACATACTTTTGAAACCTTAACACTGAATTCTGTCCCAACAAACATATGTCATCACCTGTAAACTCTTAGAGAATAGCTGTGATGTGCTAATTCTAGCACCATCCTAACATTTAAAGCCAATTCAACTCAAGTCCAGAAACCACATGTGGTGCGTCATTTCAGACAGTGCTATGTATTTTGTATGTAACAAACAGATTTTTAATAAGGTTAAGCAATTGGACAAGAAAGAATATATGGCTTCCTACAAACTGTATGGATTTGGGATCAAAGATTTTAGTGGTTCTCCAAAATATATTGAAATTACAATAATAAAAGGTTTGCTATTGGGGGTGGAAAGATGAAAAGTGGACAGGGGTGGGGAAAGAGACAGGTCTGGGCAAGATCCTGGTCCCTACCCACTGACAAAAGTCTGATCACAGAATGAAGGTAGAACATTATAAAGCAAAAATATTAAATGATCTAAATCCCTCGGTAAAATCTAACATAGACTATTCATATGCTAGTGGCCAGAGTGACTTGCAAGTCTGAAACTTCAGCTAACTGCTCTTAATCATTTAAACCATTTTCATTTCAGATGTTTACCAATTCTCTCTTAAAATGAAACCCAATGTTTAAATCCCTTTAACGAGGCCACCCCTACACGTTAAACATGCATCTCATGCATGTACCTTAACTAGACCCACACACTAGATGTGAAAGGAGTTGGGTCTGCCCTCTCCAATCACTTGCTCCCACCAGGATGTCAGATTACCCTCTCCTTTGGGCTTAGTCAGAAAGCACAAAATGTCCATTTAGCAAACTGAGATTTGATTTCTATTATTAATAAGGCTCATTTGAGTCAGTTGACTCTCAGACAACAAACTGCAAGAGGCAAGAGTGGGTGTAAAGAAACAGATGGGTAATAATCATGTGTCACAGATAAATGACAATTTTTAAAAAGAATTTGATAGGGTGTGGGCTGGGGCTTTTTTCCCCCCCTTCCCTTTTCTCTCTCTCTCCCCCTCCCTCCCTCCCTCTCTCTCCTGGGGCTTTCTCTCTCGGTCTTTCTTTCTCCCTCTCTTTGGCGAGGGATGGAGATTATAGAAGAAAGGGAAGGGGGAGAAAAAGCAAGACAATAGGCTAGACAGAGCGCCTGATCGGCATCCTAAAGCAGTCTGCCCCACCCCCACTCCATCCCAAACCTATCACCTGGTAGCTCAGTGGCTGTGATTTCAAAACTGGAAGAAGCTGCCCGCCCCCCACCCCACCACCCGGCCTCCCGGACCAAGGGTGGTCTCCAACCGGGGGCAGAGGAGGGGAGAGGAGGCAGGAAAATAGAGGGGAGGGAAGATGAAAGCTAAGGGAAGAGCAGACTGGCAAGACCTCTTGGGGACAGTGGCCCTTTTTCCCTCCAAAGTGGTGGAGTGGCATAAAAATCCAGACCAATGGGGCCCGCTCACGTGCCAGCTCCCCTGCTCCAAATGCAGGCCGCCGCCGATGCCGCACCTGCTGCCTCTCAGCTGCGGCAGAGCGCCCCGCCTCGAGCCTTGACGACGCCCGGGGGACGCGCCCAGCCCGCCGAGCACCCCTCACCGCTTCCCTGGAGGGCGGCGGCCAAGCAGGAAGGTTAGGGAGGGGCAGCCCCCGTGAAGCGACGCTTGCCGCCCGCCAGCCCTGACCCAGAAGAATGCCCCACCTGTCAGGCGTGGCGCTCGGAGCGAGTGCGTCCCACCGTCCCCACGCAGAGGCCAGCCCTACTTAGCCCCGAAGGATCTTTCCGAAGATCCTCTAATTTTACATCATCCACAGAAACCTTTAGACACAAAACACAGCCGTGGGGAAGGGCGGCATCACACACACACACACACACACTAGCAGACCCTTGACAGTCGGAACCAACCAGCTCGCGCACGGTGGACGGACGGTTGCCGTAGGGGTCTCAAATTCCATCAAAAGAAACAAAACCAAGGCAAGCCACGACGCCCATTCCCAAGCCGGGCTTACCTCCTGCACAGCATCTTATCCATCCCTGGTCTTCCACGGTGGGTTACTGTTTTGCTTTGTTGTCTTTTCCTGTGGGTGTCTGCTTAATAAATGCACCCAGCTAATCTGCAGAGCAATGTTTTCTTCCCATCCTGCAGCCCCACACTTGTCAGAGCTGCCTGGAATTCCACCAGCAATGCAGCTTCCCCGCGTCAGCGGTGATTACAGACAACAGAAGCCGCTACTTCTTGACAAAAGGCTGTCGTTCACGCTCGTCCCTTACAGCCCTGCGGTCAGAATTAAATCCATTTCCCGCACAAGGCTGGGAGGAAATGAGAGCTCTCTTGGCCGTGCGCGCTGACAAAAGGACGCCTGGCGGCGCCCACAGCGCCCCCTCTAGCGGGCCGCTGCCCGGCTGCCCCAGGGCCGCGATGCTGCAGTGCCCCCACCCGCAATGCCCGCCGCCCGCGCTGCCGCAGTCCCGCCGCCCGGCCTCTGCCCACGTCCACTCGGGCACTACGAACTTAGCCAAGAGCTAGTATGAGGATTTTGTTACTAGTAAGGAAATCTGAAACGTGAGCTTCCTTTAACGATATATTCTCCCTAGGATTAAAAAAAAAAAAAAAAAAAAAGTCCTACAGCTGGAATATTTATTGCCTGGGAAATCTGCCTTTAGAAAATTAACTATTAGGGGTTTTAATAGCAATTGTTGACCATTTGAATCTGAGCCCAAATTATCCCTATTCTAATTCTTCTACTATAGCAAAATTTTTTGTTGTCCTGCGGTCTGGGACTGTGCGCCCAGCTCCCTCCAATTCTCATTACTTTTCTCCTCTCACCCCTCTCCTCATCCCAGAGAGAACAGGTGTTTAGTGAATAGGGAACTGGGTGGAGAACCAGAATACTTGATTACAGTCTCAGACCTGCCATTAACTAGCTGTGTGACTTTGATGAAATCACTTAACCTTTCTGGGCAATACTGTCTCAGTCTGTAAAATGACAGCATACCTAAAGCATCTTCCACTTCTACTTTCTGACAGTTTCTCTCAATATGCCCTCAGACTAGGAATATCATGTGGTAGCTTAGGACTTTAGAAACCACTCCCCCCACCCAGCTTCACCAGCTTCCCCAAATCAGCATTCACTCCACATGGTTTTGTTTTTGTTTTTTTGTTTTAATGTTGATTGCAGGGCAAGTATGGCTTCCAGAAAAGCTCCTGGTCATTTCCCCCAACCCGATCATGGCCCCTCTGCTCATTCTAGCTCTAGGCCACCACCACCGTTAGATGCTCCCATAAAACCCACGAATCTCCATCACAGGCCTGCCACAGAAACAATTTCTGGAGGTGGGCCTAGGAAGCTTTTTATTTAACAAGCATCCCTAGTAATTCCTTTGTACTCTGACATGTAAGAAATGCCACTCTATGTGAGCTACACCTGGTGTGGAAAAAGAGAAGATGGCCACCACAACCACCCAAGAACTGGCCAATACTCCATCTCAGATGCCAGAGTAAATAGTGTCTTTCCGCTTTAGCTCTTCCAGCCCCTCCATCCCCCCAGTCTCTATCCCCTCCTTTCTTACCCAGAGCTTCTCACTCACTCCCATTTCACTTTCAGAATTGCTGAGTCCACAAGCTTTTTCCCCATTCTCCTGTCAAAACCTGCTAGAATTATAAGCAGCTGAGTCACGAAGATCCAAGTTCCGTCTGGCCAGCACCAGGAAGTCATGTGTTTATTGAGACATTTCAGGTGGCTATGCATTATTGGTGCTGAGGGAGGATATCTAGGGAGTTAAGAACATCTCCTCCAGAGCCCTGAAATTATAGTTATGGTGGGCCCTTTTTGGAAATAGAATCCATAAGGGGAATAGAGAATTTTTGTTTAGTCCAGAAATAGCAGGCTTCATAAATCCCCTTAGTCATCTCCATCACTCAAAAATTTCTCTTCCTGATGTATTATTTAGCTTTCTCAAACTAGTAATTGCAAACTCTTGTTGGCTCCTGCCAATGTTCTGAAGGCTTTACATCCATTTTTATTCATTTAATCCTCACAAGAACTCCATAAAGACAGTACTATTATTATCCCATTTTACAGTTGAAGAGATTGACACACAGAGGTAACTGACCAAAGGTCACACAGCTAGTGAGTGGTTGAGCAAAGATTCAAACACACACAATACGGCTCCACAGCTTATAAGCCCTAACCACTACCCTGCACATGGCTTCTGGAAGGAGACGAAAAAAAAAAATTAACTTTAAAATGCAGAACAAGGGGGCTCCTGGGTGGCTCAGTCATTAGGTGTCTGCCTTCGGTTCGGATCAGGATCCCAGGGTCCTGGGACCAAGCCCCGCATTGGGCTCCTTGTTTGGTGGGAAGCCTTCTTCTCCCTCTCCTGCTCCCCGTTTGTGTTCCCTCTCTTGCTGTGTCTCTCTCTGTCAAATAAATAAATAAAATCTTTTTTTAAAATGCAGAACTAGTACAAGACACTGATAAAGTTGATAAGGCTGATATATTCTTTTCCCCAAAAAGTGATTCTGCTCTTCTGGTCATCACAGTTAAAAAAAAAAAAAAAAAAAAAAAATCCGCCATCTTCTCTTATATGCCGTCTGCATGTGACAAGTGCTGGAAAGATTAATGCCATCCTGTGGCTATAGGAATTGTTCAAATATCAGATAGGAAGCAAGACTTCAGTATATAAATTTCCATATTAAGGAAATTTATATATTTATAAATATATTATAATATTAAGAACCTATATGGAATTTTAGTTGAAGTTCCCGAAGTTCTCACTCAATTCCAAATTCACCTTGAAATCCTACAAAAGGAACAAGAACTGCAGCTGACCCCACAGGCTATCCTGGGAAGATCATAAGAATTCAGAGTCCCTACCACAGAAAACCCAAGATGCCTAGCCCTTAACTAGGGACAGGAAAGCACAGAAGAATCCATGCCAAGTCCAGAAAATCACATCTGACTAGCCCCCAATGACCACATCAAATAAATTTTAATAAATTTTAGTTTAAAATTAGATTTTCTGACTGATTTGCAGTAAAATTATTTCTAATCCCGAGGTCTCTTGACAAAAAATGTTTCCAGTCAGCAATAACTTATCAAGTGAGCAGACGGCCATGAAATAGACTATAGTGCCTCCACCTCCTGGTATTCATGTCCTTGTGTAATCCCCTCCCTCTTAGGTGTCACAGGACCTGTGATTTGATCCTAACCAACATAATACAGCAAAGGGGATGGGATACCATTTCTGTGATTGCCTTACATAAGATTCTTCATCTTGCTGACTTTCTTGATTGCCTTCTTGGTTTGTATGCTTTGATTAAGTAGCAATGTTAAGAAGAGCTACACAACAAGGAACTATAGGTGATACCTGGTCAACCACCAGCTAAAACATCAGTCCATAAGTCCTAGAGGAATGAACTTGGAAGCAGACCCTTCCCCAGTCAAGCCTTCAGCTGACACCCCAGCCCAGACTAACACCTTGATTTCTGCCTTGAGAGTGAGTTTAAAGCAGAAGACCCAGGGACGCCTGGGTGGCTCAGTTGGTTAAGCAGCGTCCTGGGATCGAGTCCCACATCGGGCTCCTTGCTCAGCGGGGAGCCTGCTTCTCCCTCTGCCTCTGCCTGCCATTCTGTCTGCCTGTGCTTGCTCTCTCCCCTTCTCTCTCTCTGATAAATAAATAAAATCTTTAAAAAAAAAAAAAAAAAAGCAGAAGACCCAGCTAAGCCATGCCCAGGTGTGACTCCTCATCCACTGAAATGGTGAGATAATGAATGTGTTAAGTTACTATGTTTGTAGTAATTTGTTACACAGCAATATATAACTAATACAGTGCCTTAGCACTCTCCAGGTACAAGCATAGTTATAGATGGCCTTCTCTAGGGCATGTCAGAGGTGCTGGAGGGATTGACACCCCAGAGGATCAGCTCTCAAACAATGACCATCAAGAGTTGAGGAACAGCCTGGCTCCCTCATTCCTAAACGTTGGAAGGACACCTCTGAAGCATGTTGTACATAGTCTTCCAGAGTGCCTCAGCAGGACTAAGACCCAGTGGCCCACAGCAGCAACCTGCCCAGTCATGCATCTTTCATAGTCTGGCTTTTCTCCGCTATATTACTTCCCCACTATCCTACTGGTAGTTCCTGGGCTTGTCTCCCAAATAAACTATAAATCATGGCCTACTTTGAGGGAAGTCAAATTTAAGAAGGGAGGAAATACAGTGCTTTCAAAGAAAGACCAATGATAAATTCCAAGTCTAGGTTTCCTGAAGATGCCCCTCTCCAAGCAGGCGAAAGTACAGCCAACCTGTGGCTGAGGCCTGCTGTGGAAAGAAAATGAACTGGGAGTCCAGGACCTGGGGCTCCAGCCTCACTCCTAGTGACTGTGTGCACTGAGGAAGAACTGACCCAGGTTTCACTTTCTAGCTGTATAATAAGGGTAACAGCCCTTGCCCTCTGCTGTGGGTTGAATGGTGTTCCCCCTACCAAACCCCTGTCGCCAATTGCTATGTTGAAGACCTAACCTCCAGAACCTCAAAATGTGACTATAATTGGAGATGGGGTCTTCAAAGAGATAACGGAGATAAATCAATGAGATGTTTAAAAGATTAAAAAATTAGGTGATGTGGATAGGTCCTAATCCAATAGGATGGGTATATTTATAAGAGGAAATGTGGACATGACTGGCACAGACAGAAGACCATGTGAAGGCACAGGGAGATGTCAACCACCCACAGCCAAGGAGAGGAAAACCAACTCTCTTGATACCCTGATTTCTTGATCTCGGTAAACTTCTGGTTCAAGTCACCCAGTAATTTGTTAGGACAACCCTAGAAAACTAAGTCTCCTACCATCCAGGGTTGTCATGCAGACAAATTAGGATACCAAATGTAAGTACTTAGTCTTATTACTGATCAGAATGAGACAATCAGCAGCCCTAACCCCAGGGAAGAACCATATAGGGCAGGGTGGTAAAGCGGCACCCACAGCTGGTAGAAAGGTCCCAGACTCCAGAGGAAAGGTAATTCCTATTATAAAGTGGCAGAGAACTTGGCTAAATTGTGTCCTAGTGTTCTATAGAAGGTAGAACTTACAAGTGATAAAATCAGGTATTTTACAGGAGAGATTTCTAAGCAAAATAGTGTAAGTGCAACTAGGGTCCTTCTTATTGCTTATAGTAAAATACAAGAGGAGAGATGAATTAAAGGAAGAATCATTAAACACAAAGGAATCAGAGCTTGAAGACTGGGAAAATTCTCAGCCCATCCATGTTGCCAAAAGTGAAAAACCTTGTTCTGAAGACAGCACTAAGGGTATGGCTGAATAACCATTTGATAAAGAGGTCATGGAGTGTAATTCATGGACCTTATCAGTCATGTTAGCAGAGGCTAGGAATAGAGATGGGTTTTTCCAAAAGAGAGAGTGCTAGATTGAACTAAAGCAGGACATAATGAAAGAAGGCTGTCGAATTCCTTGGATCTTACAGGATGAGACCACAACGCTACTCAGTTGCAAATGTGCACTGCTCTTCCAGGAAAGGGAATAATGACCCCAAAGATGATTCAGAGATCACCAGGGCTGCCATTCCAACCACAAACCCATGGGTCAGGTTGGCTTCCTCCAGGCTTCAGGGGGCAGGGCCACTGCAGAGCTGTGTAGGGTGATTCTTCCACCTCAGTGGGCCTGGAAGGTAGGACACTGAGCCAAAGAGGGTATAAGGCTTAAGATATAATGGAATTTGCCTTGCCAGGTTTGGGAATTGCCTGGAACCCATCACTTTCTTCTTTCTGATTTCTTCACTTTGAATGGGAATGTCTGTTCTATGCCTGTTCACCACTGTATTTTGGAAGCACATACTTATCTGGTTTCACAGACTCATGGCTGGAAGAGAATTTCACCTCAGAATGAATCATACCTCAACTCTCACCCATACGTGATTTAGAGGATATTTAGATGAGACTTTGAACTTCAGACTTGAGAACTCATACTAGAACCAGTTAAGACTTTTGGGGCTGTTGAGTGTATTTTGCATGTGTTAAGAGCATTAACTTTTAGAGTCAGGGGCCAAAAGCCATGGACTGAATTGTGTCCCCCCTCCTCCCCTCCCACCAGATTCATATGTTGAAGCCTAACCCCCAATATGACTGTACTTAGAGATAGGGGTTTTGGGTGGTTGCTAAGGTTAAATGAGGTCATAAGGTTAGGGTTTTTTTTTTTTCTTCTAAAGATTTTATTTATTTTATTTGACAGACAGAGATCACAAGTAGGCAGAGAGGCAGGCAGAGAGAGAGAGGAGGAAGCAGGCTCCCCGCTGAGCAGAGAGCCTGATGTGGGACTCGATCCCAGGACCTTGAGATCATGACCTGAGCCGAAGGCAGCGGCTTAACCCACTGAGCCACCCAGGCACCCCAGGTTAGGGTTCTTAATCCAATAGGATTGGTGTCCTTCTATGAGGAAGGGAGACAAGAGTTTGCTCACTCACGCACACCACTGCTCAGTCTCTCCACCCACTCCCACCCTACCATGTGAAGCCACAGAGAGAAGTCTGTAAACCAGGAAGAACAACCTCACCAGAAACCAAAACCCATCTGATCTTGATCTTGGACTTCTCAGCCTCCAGAACTGCTAAACCATTGTTTAAAGCCACCCAGTACAGGATTTATATTATGTCAGCCCAAGGAGATACACACTTTGTGTCTCGGTTTCTCTACCTGTACAACAGGGACCAGCAGGTCTATCTCATAGGACTGTTATGAGAGCAAGGTAACATATGTAAAGTATGGGAACAGATATAGTGCTAGGTGAGCAATGTTATAAAGATGAAGACTGTCTCTATACTCAGGATTATGGCCTTAGCTGGGTTTTTAGACAGCCTTGAAAACTGTTACTGCCAGTGGCCAAAGCCTACCACTCCATACTCTTCTAGCTTAAGTTTACATTCCTATTAAAGGTTAATTTCCCCAGGAAGGGTAATAGACACTTATTCCTTAAGTGATGAAAACAGACAGAAAGATATTAGATGTAAGTCCTAAAAAGAGGAGAATGGAAGCTGCATAGGGCTGAAGGATAAGCATGAAGGCTGAACACTCTGAGATCTATTTTTTTAAAGCATGAGATTAAGGAAAAAGAGTTGAGTAAGTATGTGACAAGTTAGGGCATTTAAAAGGTAATTGTTAAACTTTGAATTATCACAATTTTTTTTAAGAGACTTCAACTTTCAAGACTGCATTTATTTGTCTCTAGAAGGTAGCCCTGGGCTGGCCTTTTCACTTTTCATATTTGGGGGAGCCTGTAACAAAGAAGAGAGTCCCTTATAAATGGCTAAACAATAAAAACAGACAGTACCAAAAGAACTATGTAAGAAATGTTTCATTAGTAACCAAAACTGTTTAAATTGAAAGATATCGGTTTTTACCTATGAAAATTCTATCATATTAATAAATCCCACTGTTAGCAAGGATATAGTGAAATTGGCCCTAAAAGCTGGTGGTATTATAAATGGCCTCATGCATCAAGTCATAGATTGTACCTACCTGTGACTCAGGACTTCCACTTCTATGAATCTATCCTAAAAAAGAGAAAAGAAAAGGAAAAGGAAAGGAAGAAATAGGTAAACACATCAGGCTATTTGCCATGTTTATGAAAACAAAATACTGAACACAACTTAAGTGTCCAAAAATTAGAAAACCATTCCATTTAATGGACCATTAAAACTTATAATAAAGACTACATGTTAATGATAGAATAAGAAGAAACAGAACACACACTGGTATATAAATGTGATAATTTCTTAATTCAGTTGTATAAGAAATAAATTTAGAAGCCTTTTAGTATATTTCCATTAGTGGTTTTACTAAGATGGTAAGATCATTTTGGGTCTTAGTATTCTGAAATCTCAATTTGAAGAAAAAAAAAAAAACATGATGAAAAACAAAGCCACTCCAATCAATCACTGTAGATAATAAAGCACTGTAGTCATGTGTTTAATTCAGTTTATAAAAACACATTTACCTACTTCCTAGTCCAGGCTCCTCTATATTTCAAGGGTGAGTTTTGTTAGAATGAAAGGCAGTAAAGAGTTTAACACTATTACCTACATGCCCTGATTCCATCCTTTACCGACCCAGTGGATACTGGGCAAGTTCCTTAACTTCTGTTTTCTAGTTTCCTGATGGGTAAAATGGATATAATTATACAGCGCAGGATGGTCATGCAAATTAAATAAGTTAGTATATATACACCACCCGGAAACATGCCTAGCACAAAATAAGTATCAACAACTTTTCTGATCTTGATCAAGTCCTTCCACCATATACATGATTAAGCTAACACTGAGTTCCAGTTTAGCTTTAAAAGTTTCATTTTTAGGGACGCCTGGGTGGCTCAGTTGGTTGGGCGGCTGCCTTCCACTCAGGTCATGATCCCAGCATCCTGGGATAGAGTCCCACATCAGGCTCCTTGCTCGGCGGGGAGCCTGCTTCTCCCTCTGTCTCTGCTGCCACTCTGCCTGCCTGTGCTCTCTCTCTCTCTGGCAAATAAATAAAATCTTAAAAAAAAAAAAAAAAGTTTCATTTTTAAAAAATTTTCACATATCCAGAGTATGTTAAACCTAAGAGACAAATTCAGGTATTGCTGGGTTTACCCGAGGAGGTAAAGGTTAATTTGATCCTATAGTCTAGAGTCTAGTGTATTACAGATTATTGTCTTAGTTTGGTTTTAAGTATTTGCCAGAAAATTCCAGAAATGTAATACTGAATAATCAGATAATGAAAACTTGCTGGAGATTATTGATGTTGCTTTAGTCTCACAGTTCATTAAAAAACAACAACAACAACAAAAAAAAACCTGTTGGCCTCATCTGAATAGTTGAGGGTCCAGGAAGAAGGTGGTCTGAGAAACAGACTCAGCTTGCTACTCACCCACTCTGATAAGGTGGGCATGCTGCTGTTGTTGGTTGTATAGCTGCATGGCTTGGCATATCATCCAATGTACCTTACTGTCCACCCACTGAGCCAAGGCTTGGGTGTGGGGGTAGGGAGAGAGGTAGATAGATACCAACCAGAAGCCCTCACTTACTTAGCTTCAGAATTCAGTTCCCAGCAATAGTAGTCTGAAAAGCAAGGCTCTCATTTGAGAGAAGCTGACTTTGTTGAAAGGGAGAAAAAACACATGGGTTCTGGCAAGCCAGACCTCAGATGGCAACTCAGGTGGTCACAAAGCAGGGAGGAGGCAAGATATGATGTGAGGAAGAATTCCTACAACCAAAAATGGAGATGAAAGTTGAAACAGCAGGAAGTAGTTACTCAGAGGGGATAGAAATAGTTTGTAGAAGCTGCTTGATCCTTGGGAAGGGGTTCTACACCATGCCATCCCAGGCCTTGACCCAGAGATGGGGAAGAATTACCTAAGGGGACAGAAAGGTAAAGAAGAATCTGAGGAAAGCAAGGATTCATACCCACTTTGTGGGGTATAGCCTCTCACGGAAGTTTAGAGACCACATGCCTGAGGGACATCATCAAGTATGTACCTGAGGGCAGCTGCATAGCCCATCTGGGAGTGGAGAAGTCAGGTGGACCAGAAGATGCCTGGGTTCTAAATGGCAAAAGTCCAGCAAGCCTGGCCTAAGAGAAGAGAAGCCACAATGGGATCAAGGACATCCACAGCAGACATCAGCTCAACAAGACCGGGGGCCCAAGGACTAGTTGGGGAGGTACACATGAGCATTCCCATGCCAGCCTCCATAGTACATACTCCCTTTGCTGTACCTAAAGGAGGATGAGAGGATCTCCTGGGAGAGCTAGCATAAGAGGCAAAAAAGCCCCATGGGGATTCTGAACATTAAACAGATACAGTATTTACTCAAAGAAGTACTTACCCTTAATGGGGTAAACCAGTCTTGCCACCATCTGTGTCAGAGGGTCTTACTGGGTTCTCAAAAGTAGAATTCAATGGAGAAAGTTACATTTCTTCCCATCTAAATTGTGCTCATAATTGTCAATCCTGTTTTGAAGTGTGAGATTAGAACCAACATTGTGACCATAGCCTTGCCATCTCACATCTATAGGGACAGCTGCACAGATGATCTTCCAGCAAATAAGCTCCTTTATTATGAGCAGGGCTTTGGCCACCAAGTCCCACATGGTCTGTCTCTTCCCTTGGGGACCAGCTCCAAATTGTATGATGCAGGAAAACTTTTCACCTCAGAACACCTCAATGAGGCAGGTGCCCCAGGCCAATCTTCCACACTGGTGTTGCTAGAACAATATATTCTTGGGAACCAAAGTCTTCCAAAGAGGAGAAGAGGTCCCCAAAATAATCAAGTTGTATTTATAGACCCTACGCTCCCATTGAAAGATCTACTTTTAACACTGTGTCTTTGGAATCCATTTTATTGCTAATCCAGTGCAATGGGATAACCCGGAGATTAGAACAAGCAGAGAAGGTGGAGGGTTGGAGGACGCAGTGAATTCCCTCAGGGGCTAGCTTATGTGGTCCCAGTATTCAATGCCTCTCTGCTAACCCAAAGAGCAGTCTGTCTCAAGGGAGGTCAGTAGGGCATCAGAGAAGTCCTGCCTCTATCTTTGAGAGACCCTTCCACTCAACTCTTGCCGTCTCCTCTGTATCTATGTGGGACCAACAAGATAGGCCTTTTATAAAATTCATATAAATATTCCCTCTGGAAGTCCACTAGAATTGATTAAGACTTACTTCAATTAATTTAACCACCAGGCCCATCATAGGTCAGAGAGACAGAAATGATTAGCTTTCTCAAATTATGTTCAGCTCACTGCCAGAGTTAGGAGCACACACCAGGTAGAGATCTTGTCAAACACACTGAACTTCACACACGTACACTAAACCCACTTTCGTGATTGATTTAATTTTTCTAACAGAAGATTGAGAGTTACAACGAAGGAAATCCCCCACTTATTTTCATCAAAGAAACTCATTTTCCCGCTAATATTTTCTTTTCATGCTGATCACATGGGGGTCTCAAGAGTCTGCCTCAGGTGCTGCTTAGATCTCTTCCTGAATAGCTGCAGCCCATGGCACCCTCCATTGGAGATGGCATTGCTCCGAGGTTAGATGGATCCTGTCTTGTATGCTCCAGGTCTCACCTTTCCCAAATTCCAGGGAGGACAACCAGCATCCATATCATCAAGGCACCACTCCCTAAACCCCCAAAGTTTAGAGGACACAGTAGCATCCTGAGCCAACACAACCACTAGTGCAGACTCATGCTGAGTCCCAGAACTCTTGGTCCAGGGCAGCAAAGTTTAATGCCTAAATTGGTAATGCAAGAAGGAATGGTGGGGCTGACAACCAGAGGACACCCACCCCATCAAAGGGAAGTCTGAGTTTTTAAAATACTCTGCTTACTAAGCCCATGAATATGCCCCACGGACCATCAGCAAACACTGGGATGGACAGATTTGTTCCCAGGGAGAACTCTAGACCACCACACTGAGGTGGGATATTTTGCTATCGCATACAGCCAGGATCTGGGGAAATGTGAGCTGGAAGGCAGGAGATCGATGCTTCAGGGCCTTCCCAGGGTGCTAATGAATTCATCCCAGCTGGCTAGACCATCTCACTTCAGAACTTAAAATGCTAGTAGAAGAAGTGTCCCCAGTGATTAATTTCACACACAGATTACCACAACCTGCAGATGGGGTCATGGAAATCTACCACCCCTAGAGGCCTCCTTCTCTCAGAAACCCTTCCAAGGCATATTTCCAGAACAGGCCAAAATTTAGAAGTATGAGATGATAGCACATCCAGGCCCTATAACAGGCACTTATGCTTGTCCACATACTCTTTTCCAAAGTCCCTCTGACCCCAGCACAATTGGTATCTCACTCCACAACACTGAGGATGGTCTTTGTCCAGGGACGTACCTCTATAGGATCACAGCCTTCTCTGAACAAAATTCAGAGCCTTGTAGGATATGAAATGCCCAAGCCATAAACACAGGTGTCAAATGTTATAAACAATAGTGAACATCTGTCACCCAGCAAAATCCCAAAACAACAAAATCCTACACCTTAAAAGTCCAATTCTGAATGATTCTTGTCAGGACCTGGACATTGATCCCCATCCCTACCAATGCCAGATGCCCATGGCTTCACACAGCTCATGACCCTCTCCATTTGCACACATTACTTGCTGATTCAGTCCCCAAGTGAACCTGCTCTGGCCCCAAGAGTTAATCTCCATGCCTGCCATCAGCAGATTCTTATGTACTTCATTTGGGATTTTTGCCTCTCAGGAATGTTGTTGATCTTGCACAGCCTGTTCTGACTCCATCCTCAAATCCCCAACAATGCCCATCTCTGCCAGCTCTAGGATTCCACTCCTCAGTTCCTCTCCAAGGGCAGGAAGAAGAGTGCCATGCCTGAAAACTGAATCTGGAGGGGGCTTGCCTCCCAGATCCTAAGCTCCTTTGTATATAGCAATTCAGTCCAACAAGTCACATCAGCAATATCCAGGTTTCCAGTTAGGGTATCTGGCCAGGACCCTGAAACCCTATATTGTCACCTCTTCAGGTAAACTGCACTGCACCATTATGAGAATTGTTTGGCAAACAAAGACTGGGCTGAGCTTTGTTTCCCTGGCCCCTCTCACTCCATCCCGGTTCTTGATTGTAAAATGCAAGCTTTTATAAAGTTATTAAAAGTTATTTTGAATAATTGCTCAAGCCAGGGGCGCCTGGGTGGATCAGTGGGTTAAAGCCTCTGCCTTCGGCTCAGGTCATGATCTCAGGGTTCTGGGATTGAGTCCCACATCAGGCTCTCTGCTCTGCGGGGGGCCTGCTTCCCTTTCCTCTCTCTCTGCCTGCCTCTCTGCCTGCTTGTGATCTCTGTCTGTCAAATAAATAAATAAAATCTTAAAAAAAAAATTTATCAAGCCACATTCCCATAAGTAAATCTATTAACAGATTAACAAGTAAATCTATTAATAGATTTACTCAGAAGTAAATCTATTAACAAGGAGAAAACTAACCAGAAAGATAGTCACACAGTAGCACTTCAAAGAGAAAAAAAAAAAAAATCACCTCCCCCTTCCCATCCTGAACAATTCAGTCCTAATGCTATCAGCTCACAGTAAGGTAGGGGGATTCACGGTGGCCCTGAGTGAAGTTCTGGAGGCTGGGCAGGGTGAGGATGGCATCCACACATGGAGATGACCATGTCAGAGGATGTCAGAGACCAAGCAGATAAGGGAAGTGGCTACACAGTGGGGTGGCCCAGTGCAAAGTGGCAAAGTCCAACCAGCAGGAGAGGGGCTTTGGAGGGGTGACCTGGCATGGAGTCAGACCCAAGCCAAGTAAGAAGGGTGCTCAGGCAGAGTGGCAGGGTAGCATGGGGAGAAGACACCCGCGCCAAATCCAGCAGTCAGGCATGTGTGTAGGTGACCTCACGTGGTGAGCGAGTCCCAGCAGAATGAGGTGACGTCCACATATGCAGTGAAGGATGGCCTGAGTAGAATGTCAGAGCCAGGGAGAGGGTTCTTATGGCCAGGCAGCTTGTCATGGGTACTGTTATGGGCTGAATTATGTCCCCTCACAATTCATATGTTGAGGTCCTAACCCCCATATCTTAGAATGTAACTGTATTTGGAGATAGGGCCTTAAAAGGGGTAATTAAGTTAAAACAAAGGGTGTGGGAGTTGGACGGAGATGGGCTAAATGGGTGATGAGTATTAAAGAGGCCACTTGGGATGAGTACTGGGTGTTGTATGAACGTGAAGAATCACGGCATTCTCTTCCAGAAACGAAATCACACTAGATGTAAACTAAAATTTAAATTAAAAAAATATATATATATAATGAAGGGTGGGCACCAATCTAGTATGACCAGTGTCCTTATAAAATTGGGGCCACACACATGCAGAGGAAAGGACATTTGCAAGCCAAGGAGATGGGTCTCAGGAGAAACCAAATTTGCCAATGTCCTGATCTTAGTTTTCCAACCCCCAGAACCATGAGAAATACATTTCTGTTGTTTAAACCACTTAATCTGTGTCTTTTGTTAGGGCAGCCCTGGTAATACAGGTGATAAAGCCCAAAAGGGGTGAAGAGAAGAGTCCTCACAGGGGAGACAGCACAGAGAGGAGAAGTGAGTTACACATGCGGTATCCTTGTTGAAAGATTCATTCCAAGGCTCAGGGTGGGAAAGTATATGTTGTCCAAGCTCAGAACATCTTCTGCCAGAAAGGAAGTGATCAAAAAAGTGACTGGTCTAATAGAAAACCAGCCCATTTGAAGGGACTTTCACTGGCCACAATGAGGACAATTTGATTAACAAAATAGATCTTGAAATACTGTGATATTATGATGGTAATCTACTGAATTAAATGGAAAACTATGTGTCTACTGTATAAAATATAAATGAATACAGAAACAGCCAAAATGTTCTACAATTAAAAAAAAAAAAAAAGGGAGGGGGGTGTCTGGGTAGCTCAGTCAGTTAAGCATCCAGCTCTTGATTTCGTCTCAGATCATGATCTCAGGGCCATGAGGTCAAGCCCTGCATTAGCTCCGTGCTGGGCATGGAGCCTGCTTGGGGTTTTCTCTCTCCCTCTGCTTCTTTCCCTCTTTCCCTCTCTCTCCTTCTCTTTAAAAAAAAAAAATGTTCTACAGTAAGTAAATGGTTAAACTGTGGCACACCCATCCCATGGATTAATACTCAGCAATGAAGAGTAGAGTAGACTTTCAATACAACCACTGGGATGATTTAAAGGGCACTGTGCTAAGTAAAAAGGCCATATTCTAAAGACATATTGCATGATTACATATAGTATAGAACATTCCCCAAATGATAGAGAGATGGAGAATAGATTAGTGGTTGTCAGGAGGGTAGGAAGAGCGGAGACATGAGGGCAGTGGGCGGGTGGCAGGCAGGAGACTTTTACGGGGGTGGAATAGTACTAGATCTTCCCAGGAGTGGTGATTCTGCAAATCTACACATGTGATAAAATGACAGGAAAGTATACACACATAGTACCAATACCGATTTTCTTATTTTGATACTGTCCTATAGTTACAGAAGACGTAGATATTAAGGAAGACTATGTTAAGGATGCATGGGACTTCTCTGTACTATCTTTGTAACTTCCTGTGGATCTGTAATTATTTCAAAATAAAAATTTTCACAAATATAGAATGTTTGATGAAGAATAGGATATACAGATAGCTTCAAAACACCTTCACACAACACACAGATTACGAAGGAGAAAAGCTAAACTTTAAAGTAGAGAGGCCTGGCAGTCATCCCATTAAGCAAATGATTGAAGTGAATATCCTTAGTAATAGAACAAATCAAAATGTACCCCATCCAATAGGAAGCAATGAGTAGAAAACAGCATCACTTCTGTGATATTTCTGCCAAAGATTCATGTCTGAATCTAACTCAGGAGGAAGTAGACAAACCCAAATCCAACATTCTACAAAACAACTGGCCTATAATATTCAAATGTGTCAAGGTCACAAAAGTCATGGAAAGACCAATAAAGTGTTCCAGACAGCTAGAGGCTAAAAACATATGACAGCTAAATGCAACTCATGATTCTCAGCTGGTACTTCTGCTAGAAAAGACTTTCAGACTGTTGGCGAAAACCTGAATTGAGCCTGAGGATTTTGTGGCAGTAATATCACAACATTGACTTCCTGATTTTGACAGCTACACTGTGGTCTACAAGAGAATGTCCCCATTTATAGAAAATGCACACTAATTGGGGGTGATGGGGTATCAAGCTGGCAACTTACTCTCAAATGGGTCAGGAAAAAAGTTATTTGTTCTCTACCTGCAACCCTTCTGTAAGTTGTTTCAGAATAAATGCCTTTATGTTAACAATAAATGATTTAAATGTCAAAGAATGAGAAACTCTTCACAAAACTGGTGAAATCCTAGAACATTTCTGCAAAAAAAATGGCACTCTTTACTTTCAGGCTTGGGAAATCACACTTGGCAGAGGGTACATACATATCCAAAAAATCTCAGAAACAGGATTCTTTGTTCATTCTAAGAATTAGCACAGTCTTCAATTTAAACTGCATTAGCTAAAAGACTGAAATGTATGTACCTCCCTTTTTTAAAAGAAAGTTCTAGTTAGAACTTTTTTGTGTCTTACTAGAAAATGTTAGTCCCCAACTTTAAATCTACTTACTATAAATGGCCTATTTCCAGAATCAATAATCCTTAGAAGACACGGACATCCTGTACATCCTTGCTGCTGGTGATTTCAAGCATAAGCCTACTCTCTTCCCATTCAGGTTCTAGTCCCAGACCAAGCCCAAAAGGACTGGCAGAAAGGTGCAGCCAGGCAGCTCACCAGGAGAATGACATGGTAATACCTACCTGCTAAAAACCAGTGAGAATTAAATGCAAGTAAAAGTCTTGCCTTAATACATAGAACATATTGAAACTAACATTACTATTATTAACAGAGAGCACCTTCAAGGTTCAGCTCAGGTGATATCTTCATCCTTCATCCTCGTTCTCAGGCATTCCCTGTCAGCTCATGTAGTAGCCTTGGGGATTTTATTGCCTAAGGGTTGACTGGCAAGGGAAAGTTTGGCTTATAGGTCAAGTGGCCAAAATATGAAAATCTAAAACTGAACATGTACGGAAGTAGAATCCTGAGAAAAGAGTAATCAAGTCAGAAATCAACAAAACAAAGAGGCAACCCACAGAATGGGAAAAAGATATTTGCAAATGTCACTACAAAGGGCTGATATCCAAGATCTATAAAGAACTTCTCAAACTCGACACCCAAAAAACAAATAATCAAGTCAAAAAATAGGCAGAAGACATGAGCAGACACTTCTCCAAAGAAGACACACAAATGGCTAACAGACACATGAAAAAGTGTTCATCATCATTAGCCATCAGGGAATTTCATTTCAAAACCACAATGAGATACCACCTTATGCCAGTTAGAATGGCAAAAATCAACAAGACAAGAAACAAATATTGGAGAAACTGTGGAGAAAGGAGAAACCCTCTTACACTGTTGGTGGGAATGCATGTTGGTGCAGCCACTTTGGAAAAGAGTTTGGAGATTCCTCAAAAAAATTAAAAATAGAGCTACCCTCTGACCCAGCAATTGTACTACTGGGTATTTGCCCCAAAGATACAGATGCAGTTAAAAGAAGGGTCATATGCACCCTCAATGTTCATAGCATCAATATCCACAATAGCCAAACTGTGGAAGGAGCCAAGATGCCCTTCAACAGATTAATGGATAAAGAAGATGTGGTCCAAATGGAATATTACTCAGCCATCAGAAAGGATGAATACCCAAATTTTGCATCAACATGCATGGGACTGGAGGAGATTATGCTGAGTGAAATAAGTCAAAGAGGGGCGCCTGGGTGGCTCAGTGGGTTAAGCCTCTGCCTTTGGCTCAGGTCATGATCCCAGGGTCCTGGGATTGAGCTCCTCATCAGGCTCTCTGCTCAGCAGGGAGCCTGCTTCCCCCTCTCTCTCTGCCTGCTTCTCTGCCTACTTGTGATCTCTGTCTGTCAGATAAATAAATAAAATATTTTTAAAAAAGAAAGAAGTCAAAGAGAGAAAGTCAATTATCATATGGTTTCACTTATTTGTGGAACATAAGGAATAGCATGGAGGAATTAAAAGAAGAGGAAAATGAAGGGGGAGAAATCAGTGTGGGAAACAAACCATGAAAGACTATGGACTCTGGGAAACAAACTGAGGGTTTTAGAAGGGAGTGGGGTGGGGATGGGTGAGCCTGGGTTCACCATGGGTGAAGCCATGGGTGATGGCTATTAAGAAGGACACGGATTGCATGGAGCACTGGGTATTATACACACACAATGAATCATAGAGCACTTCATCAAAAACTAATGAGGTACTGTATGGTGACTAACATAATAAAAAAATAACTATTAAACCAAAACGGTCTAATTTTTAAAACTCATTTATTTTTGGTTTGTAAATTTAGGGATTCCTTATATGTGAGACCCTAAAATTGTGAAAATATTTTTAAAACGAAGTATGAAATTTGATAGTATGCATATTTGACTTAAGATCAGACAAAAGTAATTTTGGTTTAGGTCTATGTAATAAATCAGCCCCTTTTTTTCTGGTATTCTGGTATAATTCATGTGAATCACAATCCTGTTTAGTAACTTGGTTTTGTTTTTTACTCTGGTTTGAATACTATAGTTTAATGATATCTTCAAATTTTATTTTGTTACCACAAAAATGTTTTGAATAAGAGATATAAATTAAAAATTATAAATAATGCAAAAAAAAAAAAGAAAGAAAGAAAGAAAAAGAAATGGCAATCAAGGCCAGCCAATCACAAGGAAGCCTGTAAGACCTCAAACCAGAATAGAGCATTATTAAGGGCCAAGTGGATAAACTCAGAGCACAGACAGAGCTAGGATGCCTGTGGCTTATTGTTGATTGTTCACCAATCAATATTGATTACCCATGATGAGCCAAGCAGATTGAATAACATATGTCCAAGTGAACACTGAGAGGCCAAACAGTGCACTAGACACCTCACTGACAGGATTCCATTTAAGCCTCACAATTTCCTGATGGACAAGGTAGGTACAATTATCATTTCTATTCCACAGATGGAAAAGCTGAGGATTAGAGATGCAGTAGCTCACTCAAGGATGCACAACTAACAAGGCTTAAAACCAGCATTTGAACCCCCATGTTTGGTCTCTAGAACCTGCATTTGGCTGCTGTTTGAAACTGCCTCCCACCACCAACCGTCACTTGTGACTCCACAGCTCCCGTTGTCCTGTACATCGCACTATGCAGCTTACTTATCACAGTATGCTTGGCTCCAGTTCCTACAAGCCGTTTTTTCTATAGCAGATGTGCTGGAGAATGGACCAAGGGGTCTCGTCAGAGTGACAGTGAGACACAGCAAGGGCCAACTTTGTGGACTTGGAGAGGCAGGCTGAGCCTTGTATCTAGCAGCTTTATTAGTGTGGCAAAGAAACAAGAGCTATTATAATAAACTCTTGTTTGTACTTAGAAAATGCACCTTCCTACAGGAAACAATTGAGGGTTGCTGGAGGGGAGGGGGTCAGGGCATGGGATAACTGAGTGATGGGCATGAAGGAGGGCATGGGATGGAAGGAGAACTGAGTGTTATATGCAACTGATGAATTGCTGAACTCTACCCCTGAAACTAATAAACTATATGTTAATTAATTGAATTTAAATTTAAAAAAAAAGAAAATGCTGCCTTCCCACAAGGTAACCAAAAAATATGTGTGCATGCATGTGCCCACATGTGCATGGGTATGTGGGGTCGCCATGGATCTTTATCTATGGCAAGCCACTTCTTTTTCTGGAGACCTCAGTTAGAAAAACTTTAAGATTTTATTTATTTATTTGTCAGAAGGGGGAGAGAGAGAACAAGCAGGCAGAGAGGCAGGCAGAGGCAGAGAAAGAGAAGCAGGCTCCCCACTGAGAAAGAAGCCCCACATGGGACTCGAACCCAGGACCCTGGGATTATGACTTGAGCCGAAGGCAGTGGCTTAACCGACTGAGCCACCCAGATGTCCCTAGAAAACTTTTGATGAATTAATTAGGGTCATAAAAAAGTAAATTTATGTCTGTACTGGATAACTCTTCAGGGGCTGCCTTCTCCTTGAGTTGCTTACCAATTAACTGAAAACATAATAATAGATTTTCCAAGTGTGTAAACCTGGCGATTCACAGACCTGTACCCCTGGGGATAAAAATATATGTTTATAAAAAATTAAAAATTAAAAAAAATGCAAAAAAAAAAATAATAATAGATTTTCCAAACTAGCAAACTCCACTTTTCCCACCTAGGTACTTTCACAAAATGATCTTATTTCAAGTATCTTTTAGCCTGGAAAATTCCATACACCTCAAGGAAAATATTTTGGGTTTTTTGACATCAATGTAGCTATTTAAGAAGAAACACTTTACCAGACTCCTGGTTGGGGAGAGAACTCCAGTCATAGACATCGCACTCTGGCAACAAGTATATGCTGACTCACCACTGCCACCATCTGCCCAGGGCCTTTTCTCCTCATTCTTCAAGCCCACACTACAGCTGGCATGCTGGGTGATGTTTCTGGATAGGTCTCCAGCCAAGGATATAGGTGCCTCAGAAGGATTGTTCCTATAGTTCTGGCAATCCGGATTTTGTCTCTAGAAATCATATTTATTTGTCAAACAGTATAATAGTACAGTCATATTTTGAAGATCTAAGTCAATATATTTTAAAATTTTAATCAATGTATTTTCATTTAAGTGATAAGGGCAATCTTAAGTTATTATGGATGAAAAGAAAAGAAAACTCAGTAGACTGTATTTGTTTTTTTCTACAACCTTAAAATGTTGTGCAATTGGCAACTGCATTAAAAAGATTATCCCTTGGAACGGATCCTGTAGTTTATAATAAATGCAGCACAAAGCACTTCTGTCACCCATACAAGGAAAAACTAAAGCAGCCACCTGCCTGTGTGCAAACACTGTGGTCAGGCCCCAGCACAAGCATCCAATTGGCTAACAGGATAATCCATTCCCACCATTGCAGAATGTATCCCCTCAGAAGTCACCCTTGCAGGATAAGTGGACAAGGAAAAAAGGTTGAAAGTATCATTCTATACCTGACCACTCCTGCCTTAAGTTTCTAGAATAATTATGTTTCTCTACTCTCTAGTTATCTGTCCTTCTCTTCTATCCCCAAACACAATCACATCGCTACATAGAAGAGACTTCCACTAATCTAACCATTTCTTCCCTCCTTTTGATCCTTCGTTTCTGTCTCAGATCTCCAGGTTTAATGGACTTGAAATTTGCCATTGTGCTTTGCCTGGACTTCACTAACCTACACTCAACCCCCTATAAGCAGAATTCCACCCCATACTATTCCACGTCTCACGTGCTGGGCCTCTCTGTAGCTTCTGCCCTACTTTCTACACTTAGATTCCCAAGATTCTCCCCTGCTTGACCTTAGGTTCTATCTTTCCTCTCCACCTTCCTGCTACCTTCTCCTGTCTGATTCTCCTCCTCCATCTTGTCAGTGGTGTCCCTGAGGGCTCATTTCTAAGGTCTTTCTCTCTTTGTGTCTTCCCTCCTTTGATGACTGATCCACTTACAGGTCTTCAAGGCTTGCCTGACCATACATCCAGCCCATATAACTAGCCCACAGCTTCCATCGCCTAATGGACCTTTCTGAGCTCTGCACCCCAATAATGGTGGTGACAACTATGTGCTTCACGGTTTGCAAAGCAGGTTCAATTATTTCATTCTACCAAATGGTTGCAAATCCCATGAGACTGGCATAACAACCACTGCTGAGCATTCCACCAGAGTTGTCTCTCAGGGAGGGCCTCTCCAAGAGAAATGCCTCTTCCTTTCTGAGTCCAGTTCAGTGGAAAACCACCACTACAGAGTGAGTTTATGGAAGCCTCCTCTCCATCCCTAGCTATCAATGTTGTATTAAATTAAAGATTTATGGCAAGCTGCTTCTTTTTCTGGAGACCTCAGATGCCCTGAACAGTGACAGGAGGTAAGTATAGACCTCAACCAGGAACTTGGCTCCAAAGCTCACACAGATCTGGATTCAAACCACAGTCCTGACATTTCTTAGCTATGTGGCCTTTCCCTGTATTTTGGTTTCCTCCTCTATAAAACATGGATCATAATTAATTCCCAGAATTGTTATAAACGATTGAAACATATAAACTGCCTGGCAATGGAAAGGGCTCAATAAATGGTAGCTACTGCTCTTAATTCTCAAGGCTTTACCTCAGAGTCTTTGGCTGCTTCCAAAACATCACTGAGAACTTGTATGTACTCGGTTGCACCTTTAAGGATATCAACTTTGCTAGGCTTCCTGCTTTGGGGAAGAAATGGCACAAGTGCCTTCAGTTTGGCAAAACCACGGTTGAGATTTTTTATCTGGAAAACAAACAAACAAACAAAAGCAAAGTGACATACAGAGAAGCTAACTTGTACAGCTATCCCCTACCCCAAAACCAAGAAGAGGGCTGTGTGGGCTTGTTTGCACATCTCTTGTCTGGGTGGTGAACCAAAGCAGGCACATGCCAGAATCACCACTCCACCAGCAGTGCCATTGCTGGCAATCAAGGAAGGGCTGGTGTAAACTCAGCACTCTGGGTGAATGGGCTGGAAGGGAAGGGGGTTGGTATTCCTGCTGAACCCCTCCTCTTCCTCCTATAGCATACCCACTGCAATGTTCAGGCAGTGGGGAAATGGCTAGAACTCGAAGTCAAAACATCAGGATTTGAAACCCAGCTCCCCTATGTACTACCTTATAAGAATGCAGGATACTTCGTATCACCAAGCTATGGTTTACTGCAAAGTGGAAAATACCCACGTTGTAAGCTTTTTTGTGGTGATTAATATAATCACGCATAAGACACTTCTTCCTGACCTGGCCCAAAGAAAGTCCTAAGTGGTACTGATAATGAATAAAATGTGCAAATCTTGGTCTACTCAAGCACCATGCCATCAACTCTTTAACCTCTTTCCCAGCCTAACAGAGTAAAGTGTTAGAGTCTAGAGAATCTGCATGTTGGCAAGATTTGAAAGGCGGAATAAGGTTTTTATCTTTATGTTTATAAGTCTCTAGGATCTAATCCTTCAGTTCTAAATGCTTGGAACACTGATGACCATCCCCCAAAGGGAACTGGCCTTGGAAAAACTGGCTTCCACTACACCATAAAGCCAATATATTCATATTGAGAGCCCTCTCCCACTCCAGATCAAAGTGAATAATGGACACAGTCATCCCATTTCAGCAGAATATAAAGACCAACAAAAGCATGAAAATGAGGGGCACCTGGGTTGCTCAGTGGGTTAAAGCCTCTGCCTTCAGCTCGGGTCATGATCCTAGAATCCTGGGATCGAGCCCCGCATCGGGCTTTCTGCTCTGCAGGGAGCCTGCTTCCCCCCCCATCTCTCTGCCTGCCTCTCTACAAACTTGTGATCTCTGTCAAATAAATAAAATCTTTTTTTAAAAAGTAAGAAAATTAAAAAAAAAAAAAAGAAAATGTGGAGCTTTGTTAAAATAACTACAAAACAGGGCGCCTGGGTGGCTCAGTGGGTTAAGCCGCTGCCTTCAGCTCAGGTCATGATCTCAGGGTCCTGGGATCGAACCCTGCATCGGGCTCTCTGCTCAGCAGGGAGCCTGCTTCCTCCTCTCTCTCTGCCTTCCTCTCTGCCTACTTGTGATCTCTCTCTGCCGAATAAATAAATAAAATCTTTTTAAAAAAAACCCTACAAAACAAAATAGAAATTAGGTATCATTTTTCATGTGCCAAGCTGATAATATTGTTAGTCATACCCAGCAATAGAGATGAGCAAAGGGAAGAGTTTTCTATCCCATAAGAAGGGATTAAAATTAGTAAAATTCTCTAGGAAGAAGCAGTTAGGCATCTGGTATCAAAAGTTGTGAGATTGTATACATCCTCTGTCCCAGTAATTTCATTACTAAAATTTTATTTGAGAGCAATTATCACACATGCACATAAAGACCAGGAAAACCTGCAAAAAGCATAAAGATTAGAGATGTATGGTCCATTTTATGACAGAGTATGCAGTAAAAAGCTGTTCTTTCAAAGAATTCTTAAGAATGAGGAAATGCCAAATCCAAACCACAATGAGATACTGCCTCACACGGGTCAGAATGGGTAAAATTAACAGGTCAGGAAACGACAGATACTGGTGAGGACAAGGAGAAGGGAATCCTCTTACACGGCTGGTAGGAATGCAAACTGGGGCAGTTACTCTGGAAAACAGTTTGGAGATTCCTCAAAAAGGTGAAAATGGAGCTACCCTATGACCCAACAATTGCACTACAAGGGATTTACCCCAAAGATACCAATGTAGTGGTCTGAAGGGGCACCTGCACCCCAGGGTTTATAACAGCAATGTCCACAATAGCCATTCTATAGAAAGACCTCAGATGTCCATCAAGAGATGAATAGATAAAGAAGATATGGTGTATATATACATACAATGGAATATTACTCAGTCATCAAATAAATGAAATATTGCCATTTGCAATGATGTGGGTGGAACCAGAGAGTATTATGCTAAGTGAAATAACTCAGAGAAAGACTATTATCACATGATTTCACTCATATGTGGAATTTAAGAAACAAAATGGAGGGGGTGCCTGAGTGGCTCAGCTGGTTAAGTTCTGCCTTCAGCTCAGGTAATGAAGTCCCATGTCAGGCTCTCTGCTTGGCCAGGAGTCTGTTTCTCTCTCTCCACTCATGCTCTCTGGCTCTCTTCTGTCTCACTCTCTCTCAAATAAATAACTTAAATATTTAAAAGAGAGAGAGAAAGAGACACAACAGGAGAATAGGGGAAGGGAGGGGAAAATGAAACAAGACAGAATCAGAGGGCAGAGAGGAGACAAACCATAAGAGACTCTTAATCATAGGAAACAAACGGGGTTGCTGGGGAACGGGGAGGGGGGGGATGGGGTGATGGACATTAAGGAATGCATGAGATATAATGAGCACTGGGTGTTCTATAAGACTGAAAAATCACTAAAGTCTACCTCTGAAACTAACAATACACTATATGTTAATTAGCTGAATTTAAAAAACAATAATCAGGAAATGCTTTTGATAACGTTGATTGAAAAAAATGGAAAACAATGTACCATCTCACAAATTTATAATTTATATATGTGCACACATAACTAGAAAAAAAAAGACTGGGAGGGTATATATACAAGAATGTTAGTTCATAGCAGTTATATCTGTGTTATGGGTGTTTCTGTTCCCCAGTCATTTTTCTAATCTTCAGGTGCATTAATTTTGTCCTTGTAAAGAAGAATGAAGGTCATTAGCTTTAAAATAGAGAATAAAACCAGGACGAATTCTCTGCAGAAAGCACTTGCTTCCTGGTGGGAAGGACCATATAAAATGCAAACTATTGGATCAGAATCTTGTTTGAGGCCACATTGTCACATCAGATCGCAGGGTTATTTTCGCAAGGGGGTCTAAAGCCAGGTGAAACCATGCTTTCCCACTCTTGGAGTTTCTCCAGCTTCCCTTGGTCTTCTACTCTCACTTGGTCCTCTCTCCTTCCGCCCTTTCCCACACTCCTAGCGGATTCACCAAGGGCTACACTTCCAAAGGGCCCGGGCATGCAGGAACGTCCCCAGCAGAGAACCTCCCCCTCAAGTCCCCAGCTTGAAGGCGCCCCTCGGTCCTCCCGTGCCCCGCCCCCGCCCCCTCTCTAGGACGCCTGGGCTGCCGTCAAACTCCAGGTTTGCAAAGAGCACAAGGGAGACCAGACTGGACACACCGGGGCCCCGGTTCCGTTAGAAACACTAAAAGCCACCAGTAGATGTCGCTCGGACTACGAGTCCCAGGACCGTTACCCCCTGTGATTCGCCGCGTCCCCGCCTGACGGGGAAATGAGGCACTGGCTGGAGTGGGAGGCCGCGGCACACCGGGGCACCGTGTTTCCTCACGCCAAGAAAGAGAAACGAATAACGTCCGCTGGGCCCGGTCATCCCACACTTGCTTCCAGACAGAGATGCGGAGGAGAGGGAAAGGGACCGTGGGAGCGCTTTGCGCCCCAAGCGCTCACCCAGCGCGAGCGGCTGGGAGAAGGAGGCGCAGCTCCCGGGCGCTAACCTTTTCGAAAGCACCTGCCAAGCGGAGACATTTTCGACGCCGTCACGGGCCTCGCGTGCCCCCGTCCCACCCCCGGACCCCCTGGCAGGCGGTTAGCAGGGGAGAGGGCCATCCCACCGTCAAAGAACGAGCGGCCGGCCGAGGGAGGAGGGTAACAAGGCCACTACCATCTCTCAAGCTAGAGACCCGAGCCGGGCCTCAGGAGGTTCGAGTAGCCTCCGAGGCCCGCGGGGGGGTCGTGAGTGGGTGCACCGGCTACTGGCCAGATGTTCGGCGGGGAGCAGCATGTCGTGGGGTGGCCGAGCCCGGGTGGCCTTGGGGACCCGCGCGGGGCAGGGCGCTCACCCTCTCGCGCTCCTTGGCGTTTGCCACGCGGCGCCGCTCCAGCACCAACTGGAGGTCCTCGGTCGAGGAGTAGCCTCCCGAGGGCAGCCGCTTGAGCCGGCAGACGGCGGCCAGCTGAGGCAGCGGCCCGAACTGCTCCCGCAGCAGGTCCTCCAGCACCTCAGCCGGCGGGACGCCCAGGAGAGCCGGCGCGGGCGCTGCGTCCATGGCGGAGGGCGGGAGCGCAGGGGGCCGCGCGGCCTTTCATCGCCCGCACCTGGGGCCTCACGAGGCACGGGGGCGGGGCCTGGACCACCTGTCGCTGTTCTCCTGCTTGCCTCGAGTTAGTCAGGTGGGGCTGTAGGGAAGACTAGCCCTTGGGGATCCGGGTTTTAGCAGCTCCGCGGGTGGTTTAGGTGAACATGGGATTCCTGACAACAACGGGTCCTCAAATTTGGCTGCACACCGGAATCACCTGGGGAATTGGGTTATTCTTAATCCGCCCACCTGGATACCCATCCCCAAAATTCCACTTTGGTCAATTCAGGTTGGGGACTGCGCTTCCGGATACATGTATACACATGTATGCAAATATATAAATGTACACGTATACATTTACTGGAAAAACTGATGGCTACACACAAAACTTTTAAAAGTTCATTGTGAAAAAAATAAAAGTTGCAAGAACAGTAAGAGGTCCTGTAGCCCCTTCACCTAGATTCTCCACTTGTTAACTTTTTTCACATTTACTCCACTACCCTCCTTTGTCTCTCTGAATATTCCCTATTTCATTATTCTTTTACTAAAGCATTTCCTAAGTCTTGCCCCATCTTCATGACCTTGACAGTTTCAAAGAGGAGAGGTCTTTCATTCTGAAAGCCATCCCTCAACTGGAGTCTGCCCAGGGTTCCCTCCTGTCCAGACCTAGGCCATTCCTTCTTGGCTGGGACTCCACAGAAAAGATGCTGGGCTGTCTCCATACATCCCTTCGGGATATACATGATGCTGACCTGTCCCACAACTGGTGAAGTTAACCTTGATCACCCAGTCAAGGTGGTATCTGCCAGGTTCCTTCACCATAAATGGACTATTTTTTCCTTCTGATTGATAAATACTTTGTGAGGAAATCACCAATATCCTCTAGCAGCATCCATTGCTGACTCCTGCCTGAATTAACCATCATTTCATGGCCAAGTTGTTGACATTTTATCGTGGGGAAGAGCTTTTCCTTCTCCCCCATTTATTTATTCATTTTGTATTTATGTTGGCATGAACTCATGACTTTTTATTTTCTTTAATAAGATGTAATTTATTCATATCCCTATTTCAATGTTCAGATGGCCCCGATTTGGTCTGTAGGAGCCCCTTCATGCTAGTTTTTCTGTTCTTTTGACATGGCCCCATCACTTTTTGTGTGCTTTCTTACTTGTCCCCAAAATGCTCATCTTTGATTATCCCAGTTCAGCCATGGAATCAGTCAGTGCTTTTAGTGGAAAATGGAATTTAGAAACAAAGATTTGGGGGCCACCTGGGTGGCTCACTTGGTTAAGCATCTGCCTTCCGCTCAGATCATGATCTCAGGGTCCTGGGATCAAGTCCCATTTTGGGGCTTCTCCCTCTCCTCTGCCCCCCCTACACACATGGTTGCTCTCTTTTTCTATCTGTCTCAAATAAATAAATAAAATCTTTTTAAAAAGAAACAAAGATTTGGATGCTTAGATATTAATTCCTTTTGAGATGCAATCCTTCTAAACCCTTTAAGCAGATAGGAAATATATATATGTACACACACAAGCATACACACACATACAACTAAATATAATATATATATAAATTTACATTTCTGTGTAAATAGATTTTAAAAACGTGAGTTCACACTAATACCTCCAATTCCAATCCAATTGCTAAGATTTCTCAACGTTTCTCCTTAATTTGTAACTCCCTTCTCTAACAGCTAGAAACCTGACTCCCATTATCCTCAATGTATTTACTTATTTACTCACTTAATTCCATAGCCTGTTTCCTAGCCACATCAGCCACCTCCTCATACCCATCTTGTCAGCTCCCCCCATGCCACTGCCTACAAGGGAAGAGCGAGGGAAGAGAAGAGGACACACCAAATGTTTAACTGGGCTTCCCCAAGCAGTGGGCTTTGGAATGAGGTAAGATCTGTGCCTCATATCTTCCATATGTCTTGCATTTTTCATAATCATCATGGGTCATACACACACACACACACACACACACATTTATATTTATATTTATGTACTTAAGTATGTATTTATGTACTTAAGGAAAATGATTTTGTCTGATCTAAGTATTTGGTGGTGTCTGCTAGCAAACAGAAGGCAAAAGAGCCAAATGTGTAGAAATAAAGCTTAAAATGGAAATCACTTACCCATTTATTTAAATTTCCTTCAGCATCAAAAAGGACATTATTGATTGCCATTTTCTTTTTTATTCTAAATCCTTGAGTGGGCACACGGATGTGTAATAGGAACCCAATGTGAGAACCACAGAAGTTATTCCTTCGTCCTTGCTCCCCTCCGTTAACTCCAACTCTCACTTTCTGGCATCTTGTCTGTTAGATTCCTATATGGAGCCCTCTGTCCTAAGGGAGAGCAACCCCATGAACGAATCTGAACTGAGATGTCACACCTGATGGTGACTTGGTACCCCTACCTTGCCATTACCCAAAGATGCAATGGCCTAGTGAACAAAAAAAAGTTAATTTTTCTCTTGTCTGGCAGTGTGAAAGGTGCAGGTCAGTGATGCCTCTCTGCTCCTCATGATCACCTGGGGCTTAAGCTCCTTCCAGATCATTGCCCCTTAAGCATTGCTCCTGAGCGTCATTTTCAAAAATGGAGCCGTCCTATTAGAGGCCTGTGTCATCTCTGGTGCCCAGAGCATCAAAGGCCTCAGTTCATTCACCCAGTCAAGACTCAGAGCAGAAGCAAAAACTCTTCTAGGTATTCCAACCAGATGCCAAATGATTTAATTCAGGGATTTAGGCACCTAATGCAATCACTGGGAGGGCTGGTGAAGCGGAGGGGCTCAGTTGGAGAAAATACCACCAAAGCTGCAGTCTGGGGAGCAGGCACCAGTGTTGCTGGGGCTGCCACTCAACTCCCCCACTGCTGGGAAAGGGGACCCAGGGACAATGTTGCACAGAAACACCAAGTCCCCATCCCTGGGCTTGTCCATAGAAAATAAACAAAAGGACAGGGACGTGAGTTCTGCCTGATGTCCATGCTCACCAGCTCACACACCTGTTTCTAAGGAGGCCATCTTAATTGGCATCCAAAACCCTGGGAATAAGGGGTCCTGGAAAATGGAATTTCAGCCTTCCTGCCTCTACAATTCGGGGAGGCTCTCTGGAGGAGGGGAGGAGGGGGAGGGCAGGGATGGGGGAGGAAGTGGGGAATGAGGGAGTTGACTCACTGTGTCCTCCACCCTGAGACACAGAGAAACTAGACAAACTGGCCCTTGCTCCATATTTTGCCCCAGCAGAGTCACCTCATCGGTCTTTCCTGTTTCCTACTCTAGGGCCCAGCTAAGAGGAATGCTCCCCATATCTGCCTGGGTCCTTGGCAGCCCCTCATCACAATGACCAGTTTGTGGCCCGAATATAGTTCCCTTAATCTCTGTAGCTCAGTCAAAACATGAAAGAGCTGCTAAAACAAAACAAAACAAAACAAAACAAAAAACAAAAACAGCTTTACTAAGGGAAGGCAAAGAATGACATTTTTAAAAGGGATCAAAACCTAAAAAGAGACAAGTCTATATTGCCCAGAATTCCTGTCTAAATCAATATGGCAATTCCATGTTATTACTTATAGTCATCTAAATGCATATTATTCTTGCATACTATGTGTTATTTTATCTCACCACATTCCTGGGAACTGGACTTTCCTCCCATTGTACAGATGAGAAAAACAGGTCCAAAGAAGTTGAGGGACTAGCCAAGGCTACCCTGCTGGTCTGTTTCTTGTCAAGATCTGAATGTCCTCTATTTCAGGGTCACCAGGCCCAGGCCCACAATTCCGTCTGACCTGGTCCCCGGGCAACAGGGCCTCCCTGATTGCCATGCCCCATACTTCACTTCACTTGAAGTTCCTGGTCCTCCACCCCCACTAGGCATGAGCTGGGGTTACTGTTGACCATACCAACAGCAGAGTTAACTGTGGGTCAGAAGTGTTTCTCCACCGGGCGCCTGGGTGGCTCAGTGGGTTAAGCCGCTGCCTTCGGCTCAGGTCATGATCTCAGGGTACTGGGATCGAGTCCCGCATCGGTCTCTCTGCTCAGCAGGGAGCTTGCTTCCTCCTCTCTCTCTCTATGCCTGCCTCTCTGCCTACTTGTGATCTCTCTCTGTCAAATAAATAAATAAAATCTTTAAAAAAAAAAAAAAAAAAAAAAGAAGTGTTTCTCCACCAAGAACAGAGAAGGGAACAGACGCACAGGCTTTGCCCCTGAGAAGCTGATGAGAGGTCAGGGACCCGGCTCAAGTGCCAGCATGCCGGAGCAGTCAATGGCCTCCAGCTTTGACAAGATGCAGAAAGGTGCCTGACAGCGTCCTGAAAGAGTAGATGGATGGAGGCTTGGAGCCCTGCAGACTGTGAGGCCTCATGAAGAGTTGAGACTCACAAGGCCCGAGGGTTAGTCGTGGGTCCGAGGGGAAGAGCTTCTGCAACACAGGACTTTGTAGGACCACAGGCAAGACCTTCAAACTCTCTAGGCCTCATCTTGCCAGCTGTAAAGCGGAGATTGTGATAGAAGCTTCCTCAGAATTGTAGCAAGGAGTCAAGTAGGCCATTGGCACAAAGATAACAGCTAATGCTATATGATGGGATCCATGTGCTGTGCACTTTTCTAAGCTCATTTTATGGATTAACTTTCTTTTTTTTTTCCAGGAAAAAAGGACATTTTTATGTCCATAAATACTTCTGCTCTCACTCACACACCGACCCCACTCGGACGCGGACAGATGGATGGGCAGAGGGGAGGCGCCCACGGGAGGCCCCAGCAGAGGCTGGCAACTGAAGGAGATGCACTGAGGAACTCCAGGGCAGGGCCTCCCTTGGCCAGGAGCCCTGGAGGCCCCAGCTGTGGCACCCAGCTCTGCCACAACCTCTGGGCCAGCAGCCACAGCCTCCACAGCCCCTCAGGAGACCTGACGGCAAAGGGGGCAGGTGGGTGGAGTGAAACCCCTATGAGGAGTGGGGACCGTGGGGGGCTCCCCCAACTGGGCCTCCTGAAATGGTGACCACAGGGCCACTGAGAAAGAAAAGCAAAGAGTCAAACCACACACCACAGAGTGCAAAGAGCTGGGGGAGCAGGCTTCACCCTCCCCCAGGCATCCAGTTCCTATGGAGAAGGCCTGAGCTGGTTCCCGTACCAGCATGGCCCCCAAGTTATGGCTGGGCCTTCCCATAAGGCATGAGACAAGTGGGGATGACCCCATCTCGGGCTGGGTCAGGGCTGGGCCTGAGGTCCTGGCCCCCGCCTGACAGCCACACTTCCCGCCATGACCCCAGGTCCTTCTAGGGCCTTGCAGCTGCTCCCTGCTCCAGGCTCCCCACTGTGGTGAAGGTCCCCAGCAGTGCGAACTCAGGCCCAGCCTCCTGCTGGGTTCAGCTCCGCAGGGGAGGGGGACAAGGAAGAAGGGGGGCCACAGGGATGAGGGGAGAAGCCCTCATCCTCTCCAGGGGAGAAGCCCAGGGGATCTCGCCATGGGAACAAAGGGTATCCTAGGCCACCACAGCCTCCCACCCAGGCTAGATGGTGCCCAGTCCTGCTGCCCCTTGCTCTCCCCGCCACCTCTCTGTTCTAGAGGCTCCTCCAGGTCTCGGGTGAGGGGATCTGGTCCACATCCGACATCTTGTTGTAGGTCTGGTTGCCCATGATGAAGAGAAGCTTGTAGCAAAACCTTCTTCTGGAGGTTGGAGTAGGACCTCGGTGATGGCTGAGGGGTGGACAATGGGATTAAACGCCAGCACTTCTGTGACTGAGGGGGGCTGCAGCTTCACTTTCATGACTTTGGGGACAGCTGACTGAAAAACGATGTTGCAGATGGGATGGGGCGCAGTGCTCAGCATGGAAACCACCAACACCAGCACGTCTGAGTGCCCAGGCAGCCAGTCTCGGGCAAAGTGGAAGAGGACCTGGAAGCCATGCTGGTCATACACCGTCACTGGCAAGATGCTGCTGGGTTTGATGGACTCCAGGGGCACAGTGATGCTGGCCAGCGAGAGCTCAGTCATCGTGGGCTGCTGCAGAGGCCCAGGGGGCTCAGGGGAGGCAGCGTGGAAGAGGCCGGGGGCGCTGGAGCTGGGCGAGCTGCAGTTGCTTTTATTCTGCAGGTCCTGAAGTGTGAGTCAGGGGTGCTGGCTGCTACTTCTCCCACCACACTTGCTGGGGCTCTGGGGGCAGTGACTACTGCAGGAGGGTCTTCCCCAGGAGATCCAGGTCGTCCAGACCACTGCTCTCTGGCAGGGGCATCTGTGCAGGCGGCTGGCTGTCCATGTTGGGGACCCGAGGCGGGGCTGGGGGTTCCGTGCCATCAGAGGACAGGAAGCTGTTCCATCTGGCACTGTCCAAGCTTGGTTCTGGAGGGGGTATGGGGTCAATTAGTCCCAGACATGTGAGCTCATCATCAAGCAGGGAAACTGAGGTGCTAGGCTGCTTGGGGCTGGCCAGGTCAGTAAAGCAGGTGGGCACGGCAGGGCAGGTGGTGCCCGTAGGAGGGAGATCCAGGCCAGAGAGGTCCAGCAGGGCCAAGGTGCTCCCAGGGAGAGAGCCGGTTGCCGCATCACCGTTCACCCCTCAGCAGCTGCTTGTACAGGTTGTACTGGGTGAGGTTGTCCTTGGCCTGCAGGATCTCAGCTAAGACCTCACCATTGTCTTCTGTGTCACTGGCCAGTCGGAAAAGTGCTGGCTGTGTCTGTTCACAGTACTGGTACAGCTCCTTCATGAGGTCCCCACTGCTGCAGGCTGAGGCCCCGCCCTGGCTGTGGCTCATCACCATCTCGGTCAGCAGCTTCACATTGTTGTTGACCTCCTCAATGGCGCTCATCTGCTTTGAGATCTTCTCCATCTGCTTCTGGTCCCCCTGCACCATGTCCTTGATGAGTTTGTTGGCTGCTCGGAGGTCCTCGGGGTAGGAGCTCTTCAGCAAGTGGGCCAGCATCTTGGATTTCTCCTCCTCTTCGAAGATCACATTCTTGGGTCATGGAGGAGGAAGAGGAAAAGTGGCATCATCTGGTAGCTTCAGGTCAGACTTCACAATCCCCTGCTTCTTCAGCATCTGGTAGGCCTCTGCGATTTTCACTTCCTCGGGCAGGCTGACCATCCAGCTATAGAGGAGCTCCAAGATCTTGTTCTTCACCTTCTCCAACATCCGCAAGCCCAGGTACTTGGGAGACACGACCTTGATGAGCTTGTAGAGAAAGCAGAACTTACCCACCTCGTCATGGAACCTTTTGCCACAGCTCTTCATGCATGCTTCCAGAAACGTCAGGGCTTGGATCACCTCCCACTCCTGTGGTGGACTGGATCTTGTGAGCCAACAGCAGGGTGGCAAGTGGAGGCTCCTCAAAGTCCTCGTTGAGCTGCTTGCAGAAGCTGTTGATGCTGGTCCAATTCAGCTCCTTGTTCAGGGCGTTGATAGCTCTGTTGATTCGCGCATCCAGAGTCTCCGGCTCCATCGCGGGCTCCATCGGCCATGGGCCTGGATTAACTTTCTTAATCTGCACAACAACCTCAAGAGAGGGGTACTCTGGCTTTTTCACAGAAGAAGAAACTGAGACATGAAAGTCAAGTAACCAGCTTTCCCAGCTAGACAGGGGGAAAGCTAGGATTGGACCCAGATAGTCTGGCCATGGAGCCTGGGTCTATAATCACCAATGACTACAAAAGCAATGATGATATATGAACCAGACAGAATGTCTGGAAACTTGGCTAATACACAGACAAGGCAGAGGGTGTTCTGAGAAAAAGTGGAGAAGCTGCAACGAGAGTGGGTTGAAGAGACACTGAGGTCCAGGGCTCAGGTCTGGTGACCCTGTAGCAGAGATGTCATGAAAGGCTCATTGGCACTACCTTGAAGAAGGCCTAGAATCCCAATCCTGGGACTAGCTAGAGTGCGAACTGCTTGTTAGATCTAAGAATAGGATAAGACTGCAACAAAAGCAGAGCTTTGAGGAGATTCAAGAGGAAGCTAGCTACAGGCTATTTTGGGGAGGGGAGGGGGTACTGGAGGCACAGCTGCATGGGGCTTGTCCCGTGGAAGGAAGCCTTCTTGAGGCCCAGCTAGCAGACTCCCTTCTATCATAAGTCATCCCTCCCAAGAGAAGCCCAGGCCTCCTCACTCTTCTGTAACTCTCACTGGAGCCTGGGACTCTCACTGGTGGTAGGGGTCTCTGGACTTGGTTACCTTTGAGCTGTAGGAATTGCTAGCAGGAGAGAGAGGAAGAGCCACTTACAACTAGCCCTTAAATGAAAGAGCAGCACAAAGAGAGAGGCTCCTTCCAATAAGCATGGTGTAGGCATATGAGGGGGTCGGACCAAGGCCCAGGCCCAAATCTGGGTATATGAGAGCAAGCATTCTAAGAATTACAGCGTATAGAGGGCGGGGGCATTGGCTGGTAGAAGACACTCAGAGTTGCTGATTATAAACACAGGTAGATTTTTTTTTTTCCTGAACTAATGACTTATGTCATCTTCAAAATGCTGTGACATCTGCTTCCAGAATGTGCTTACTCTTCTGACTGAGATATTGTTCTCTGGCCCTAGAAAACCAAGCCTGGAAGGTCAGTTCATGATAGCCAAGAAGTATATGCCTTCTCCTCCCTGTGCTAGAGTTGGACTTTCCCCTAAATCATGCTGTGTAGACTCCAGACTCTCTCAGGTTGGGTCCTCCTACGCCAAGAGCCTGGAAACCTTCTCTCTGGGAGAAAAGGCTGTAGGCATCAGGGTGCCAACAGCACGTCCATGGGGTGGTAGCAGTCTGTCACAGCCTGCGTCTGTCACCAGCGCAATCCATGGTCACTGAGTGTGGCAGCCATACAGGGTTCCCATGGCAGAGGCTGGGTGGGGCAGGCACTCCAGGGTGACAAGCTGACCACTTCCCCCAGGACAACTGAGGGCTCCACTCTGTCTCCCCAGATGGCTCCACTCAGTCTGTGGAGAACTGAACTCTTCTGCCTTTCTGACTCTTGAGGAAATTGCAGCTTTCAGGACCTTCTCTGGAGAGAGAAAGATCCAGTCTAGGCATGAGAATTGACCCTGCTGTGTGAGTATGTTATCTGTCCCTGTTCCATTGGCTTTAGGCCACAGACCATGGTTGGTTAATGAACAGCTAGCTTGCCACTCCAGGATGTCACCACCCCCAGGTTTCAGGCTCCAGCGGACTCTCCTTGAGGCCGTGAGAAGGGGCTGGGTGTCCTAACTATCACTCCTCACTACCAAAATGCTGGCTGGGGTGGGGGAGAGAGGGATTTTCATCTTTTCATCTGTTTCATTCACTTCGGAGTGGTTTTTTTTAAGATTTTATTATTTATTTATTTGAGAATGAGAGAGCAAGGAGAGGGGCAAAGGGCGAAGGAGAGAATCTCAGACAGACTCATTGATAAGCAACGAGCCCAAGGCAGGGCTCAATCTCACGACCCTGAGATCATGACCTGAGCTAAAATCAAGAGATGAATGCCCAACTGACTGAGCCACCCAAGAGCCCCTGTTTCCTTCCCTCCTGAAAACTTGGAAGAGTGCCTAGTGCATGGTAGAGGCACAGCAAATAATTCTGGGTTGCATGAATATTGATAAAAAGTTGAAGTCTTCCAGGAGAGTTCATGGTTATGAATCTTTAGACATTAAAGTAACACTGAAATATATAAATCAAAAGCTATTAGAAATATGACATGACAGGATGATAAATGTAGGTAAATGTCCTACATGGGAGAGTTAACACAAATCCTCCTAACGAAACTGACTAGTTGTGTAGACAAAATATAAATGAGGATAAAGAACATCTGAAAAATGAAAATCACAAGCCTAATCTAATAAATATGCCTGTGGAACATTTATAAGAAGTGAGCAGACACTTTTTTACTGAGAGATAATCTCAGTAAATTTCCCCAAAGTGGGACATATTAATATTGGCTCCTACCCTTTTTTGCATAAGCTAGGAAAACCATCAAACAAAGACTAGAAATACATAAAAAGAAAATGAGTCCATCCCTATATATCTATATTGCTATAGATGCAAAAAATACCAAGGAATAAACCATAAGGAAATAAAATCCAGTAACATATGTAAATCTTAAAAAAAAAAAGCTGTAGAAGTACTAGAAGAAATACAGTAAAATGTGATTTCAGTTCTGCAGTAGAGGAGTTTCTAAGGTTGATAAAAAGCTAAGAAGCCAATGCTCATTCTAAACTGAGCTGGCAGAAAACCCAGTCCTTGGAAGAGAGAATGGGACCACAAGAAGAGGCTAAAGCCAGGGATATGGCATCAAAAGTTAACAGTTGGGAAATGAGATGGGGCTAGCCATAGGACAGGAAGAAGTCTGGGGAGTGGTTTAAAGGCCTGGCAAAACCCAGCTCCCACCCCATCTGCAACAAAAGAACAGCAAGGACTATCTAGGATCACTATCACTTCTTGGGAATTTGTACCCCCTGTATGATATCCCTGTAGTTTGTGTTAAACCCCTGCTGTTTCTCAGTGACTAACTAAATGTTCACAGCTATAAAGCCCTTTAACAAAGATATGTTTGTTTCAGGACAGAAGGGACATTGAGGAAGAAGAACCAGTTCAGGGAGAGAAGAGGGTGATGGCTATCACAGAGACAAGTAGAAAACTTCCGTGCACGCGGTCAGTATTTATTGGGGACCTGCTGTCTCACAGGCCCGTGCTAGTTGCTGATGGAGATACAGAAGCACGCAAGCCTTTGGCCTTGAGGAACCCTTGATCCCACCAAGTTATGTGAGATAAACACATTTCAGGGGTTAAACAGAAGGACAGAGCAGGAAACACAAAAGGCCAAATAAAAAGACCTAGAGAATAAGCTGGGTTCAGAGGTTCACAGGCATCAGGTGGGAAGGGTCCAGAGCTGGCAGCGACGATGACCCCTCAGATCTGGCATGTCTCAGGCCACATGTTGGCTGATGGGCTTCTTACAGACCCAGTTATAGGGGGTGTCACAGCGAATGTCATTCCACTTCTGCTCAATATGAACACAGTCTTCAGTCTGCCCATCCCAGGACCGCCAGTTGTCTGGCTGGTATCTGCCCCAAAACCTGGAAACAAGAGGGCTTTATTCTGCCGGATGAAGAAAGTGTCCCTTCCCCCCACTATGGCATAAGGAGCTGAAGCACCATGAGTCCCTTATCTCCTGGAGGAGAGCTGGGCTCAAGGGTGCCCTAAGTGTGGCTCTGCTGACTGTCTTTATTTACTGAGGATCAAGGGACAGGAAGGGTGTCTGATGCTATAAACCCCCACTCCATAATTCACATTCAGAGACCTTCTAATGAAGGCAGGGCCTAAAAAGGGTATAGGACAGGCAAAAAACAGGGGTGCCTGGGTGATTCAGATGGTTAAGCGTCTGCCTTCAGCTCAGGTCATGATCTCTGGGTCCCAGGTTCCAGCCCTGCATTGGGCTCCATGCTTCTCCCTCTCCCTCTGTCCCTCCACTCTAATGTGTTCTCTCTCTCTTTCTCTCTCTCTCTCAAATGAATAAATAAAATCTTAAAAAGTATAGGCAAAAAAAAAAAAAACAAAAAACGAAGAACAATAGCACAGGAAGACCCACTCATAGTCTCCCTGCCAACATCAGGACATATCCTGCTCTGATAGGTCCTGTAGAGGGGCCTACACAAGGACCACAACATGCCCACACACATCACACACATCATTTGTACACACCTATCACACATACATCACATACACAATTGTACATCCACTCTATACACACACCACTCCCACATCATACACGTATATCACACACACAACACTAGCACTCACCAGGCAGGAATCCACACACAAGACAAGGACAAAGAGTCTCTCCAGCCAGGCCTGCCCTGTGTTCCTGGGATAGCACCAGACAGTGCCGGCTGGACTCACGCTCTGCTCTGGGCGGCATTGAATGGTGTCCCATCCACCCAGCGCCAGGAGCCCTCCTTGCCGCTGTCAGTGAGGCCAATCCAGTGGTGAGAGGTACTCGTGAACTTTACCAGAAATGCCTGTAGAGAAAAGGAAGTGTTGTTGGAGCCTGTGTGAGGAGGTGGTTCTCCCAGCCATGTGGAAAAGGAGGCTAGGCTGTCCTCTCCCTGGTCCTGGGTCATAAAGCCCACTCCTCTGTGCCTTGCATGGTTCGTCCAGGATTGAGGGCAGGACCACGGTCCCCTCAGAGAAAGCCCAGCTTCTCCCATGTTGACTTGATGAATGTGGCTTCACTGAGATGAAGACAGCCTGGCCATAGTTTATTAAAGAGATGTATTTTATTTTTAAAAAATTTAAAAAGCATGTCTTTTGACAGACATACAAGACCAGTCTCAGGAGAACCACAAAGAATGAGCAGTTCCATGAGTTGAAATGGACCAAACCCATTATGGTCCTTTGACAATAACCCTGGTAAATTCTGGTAAGGACCTTCAGCAGATGGGCCACTGGGGTCTATAGTGCCTTTGGCGGTCCTCAGATTTCTACGTCTGGCTTTCCCGAGAAAGGGAAAGCCTTTGTGGGCCTTCCACGGCCCTTGGATTCACTGATGTTAATATGAGGATTGACAACTAGAGTAGCAGCTAAAGGGAAAGTGAGGGGTGGGGGAGGGAAGTTATACTCCCAATACTTTAAGGACAGTCACCTAGTGCTAACCTCCCTTTGCCCTTCCTCACTGCTGACAGCTGTGGGCCTCTGGGTGTCTCCCTCATTCGTGGAGGACATCATCAAGGTCTGCTGTCAGTGCTTCTACCTGCAGAGCAAGATGCTTATGGGAACTCAAACATCTGTTCCCTGACTGACCTAAGAGACCAAAGGCCTCTGCCCTGTCCCGCTGCAAGAGGAGGAAGGCCAAGGCGCCAAAGTCTGGGTGGTCCTGGGTGTGGGCAGAGGTCTCGGTCCTGGTCCTGGGTCCATATCCCATGCCAAGCCCATGAACATCACCCCAAGGCTGCACTCTGACCTGCTCCTCCTCAGAAGTCACCGAGGCCAGGTGGGCTCCCTGGGACACACAGAACTGCTCAGCCTCATGCCAGGACTTCTTGACGTAAGAAAAGTAATACACACTCCCGCCGTAGACATGCCAGCCCTGCAGGATCAGCTGAAGAAGTTGATCTGGAGCAAAGGTTGGGGACGAGAGAGAACCAGGGGCTGGTTGCAGATGCCCAAGGGCTGCCCTTCCTGACCTCTCCTGGGACAGGCCACCGAGGGTTGCAAGCCCATGCCACACTCAATGCTCAGTACTCCAGGGGCAAGGCCTGGGAGGCTGTACCCCCAGCCTGAAACTCAGTTCACCAGGAAGCCACTCAGGACACCTGGGTGTATCCCTCTAGGGACCCTCAGAGAGTTTTGCTACCCAGACGAGCCTTTCTTTCCAGACTCCTGCTTTCTGGCTCCACGACCCTCTCTTGCCACTCACGGCTCCCACCGGACAGTCTGCTGACCTTGGTTCCCACCATCTCCCTGAGAGACTTTGCAGCCATCCCACAGTACAACTCACTTCCTCCCCTCCATCTCCTTTAACGTCAGCTGCTGTCCACACCCAGGACCATCCTTGGGACCTGATCTACCTGACCTTCCCATTTCAAGCTCTAAAATCTCATTCCATGAGGACAAGCCTCTGGTGCTCTCAGATCTCCCATTCCTTCCCACAATCACACCCTGCTTTTTAATATCATCTGCACCACAGCTGTTTGAAATGGTGCCACAATAGACTTGCTTATTCATTCATTCATTCTTTTGTTCAACATCCACATCTCAATGGTGTTTGACTTCTGTGAACCAGGGACTATTAGACAAAGAAGAGTAAGACATGATCCACACCCTCAGGGAGCTAACAGTCTAGCAAATGAGACAGAGGTGTAAGAAAGGCATTGAAAAACTTTCATGGAAGTCCATGCACATGTTAGAACAGAGCCATAAAAAGAGGGGGTGGTCTCTGTCACCTGGGCTGCACGTGGCACTCAGGAAGGACACTCCAGGTGAGCTGTCACTTGAGCTAAGTCTTAAAACACTGAGAAAGAGTTTGCCAGGTGGTCTGTGCCAAGGAGAGCATCCCAGGCAGGAGGAAAAATTAGACACCAAAAGGCTGAAGGTGTGAAACAGCATGGCATGGCCTGACCTGTCCAAGCACTTGGGATGGTCAGCACATAAGGCAGGGGAGACACACTTGGACAGCTTCACCAGCACTCTTATCATCCATCTCATGTGCAGGAATCTGGAGGTTTTTTTCCTCTCTGAACATTGGGGAGCCCTGAAAGGTTTTAGGAAGTATAGTAGCGTGCTCCAGATTTGCACTGTGCTAAGAGCAACCTGGTGATGGTGTGGGGACTGAGCGAGAAGAAGGTGATCCTAACCAGGCCAGAGACACCAATCAGAATATCATTGCAAATATCTCAGTAACGATGCTGAGCGTGGAAGCCAGTGGTTTTCAGAATGTGGTCCCAGATTATCAGCATCACCTGGGAATTAAATAGAAATGCACACCCCACCTGCCTTCCACATATCGTTCGTTTCTCATGTGTTGTTTTGTCACTCTGACCAGATGACAAGCCACTTAAGAGCATGACAGCTACCTTATGTCACCCCCACCGCTGCCTAGGCACATCAAGCCTACTTGGGGGGCTTCAGCCCTTCTCCAGCTCTCACCCTCCTTCCCAGGGGGATGCATGTTGTAGTAAGCAAAAGGCAGGGGCATCTGGGTGTCTCAACTCAGTTAAGCGTCTGCCTTCGGCTCAGGTCATGATCCTGGGGGCCTGGGATCGAGTCCCGCATCAGGCTCCCTATCAATGGGGAGCCTGCTTATCCCTCTGCTTGCCCCTCCTCCTGCTTGTGGTCCCTCTCAATCCCTCTCTCTCTCCCTGTCAAATAAATAAATAAAATCTTTTTTAAAAATGTTTTAAAGTAAGCAAAAGGCTGAAGGGACAGAAGACTCTGCCCATCCAGAAGACTGTACCTCCCAGGCCAAGCTCTCCCATCCCACTTACTCTGGGTCCTCTGTAGCTGCTCCTGGGAGCCAAGGGCCACACGGACTGCCTCCAGGCGGCTCTGCTCCTCCTGGATTTTCGTAGTTAGTGTTTTGGTGTTCTCTAAATCCACTTTTAACTGCCGGATATCAGCGCTGGCCTTCCGCAGACTGCTCTCCAGCCTCTGGATCTTGGAACCTAAGGCTGCAGCAGTCTTCATCCCTTGTTTTAGGGTCTGTATCTCTCTGCTGGCATTTTTCAAATACACACCTAGTACCTCAATCTTGGGATCTAGGGCACTGGCATTTTCAAGCTCTGTTTTTAATAACTGGATCTGAGCATCTGTCTGCTTTAGACTGTTGCTGGTTACTTGGGTCTGGGCAGTAACAGTTTCCAAATCTCTTTTTAACAAGCGAATCTCATCACCAGCCCATTTGGAATGACCTTTTAGTAACTGGATCTCAGCGCTGGTGTTGTCTAAACCGCCTCTTAGAAAAGTCTGCATCTGGGAGTTTAAAGCACTGGCACTTTGTAGGCTTCCTTTGACCCTCTGGAGCTCAGCACTGGCTCCTTCCAAACTGCTTCTTAAAACCTGACTCTGGGCCCTTAACTCCTGGACACCAGCCAGTTGGCTGCTCAGAACTTGGATCTGAGCATTAGCATTCTTTAGACTGCTGTTCGCCCACTGGGCCTGGGCATTTGCCATTTTCAGCCCTGCTTTCAATATTGCAATTTCAGCATTGGCATTTCCTAAGCCTCTACTCAGCATGTGGAGCCCGAGGCTGGCGTTTTCTAAACTGCTTTTTAAGAAACTGTGAGTCTGGGAATTCGAAGCGTTTGCCTTTTCCAGATCTCCTTTCAGCTTCCGAAGATCCGCACCGGCCCCCTCCACGGAGCTCCTCAACATCTGGGTTTGGAAACTCAAGGTACTGGTGTCCTCTAGAGCGTCCTTTACCCTCTGAATGTCAGCACTGGCATTTTCCAGGTGACCACGGAGCACCTGGATCTGAGATCTGACACTGTCCACTCTGCAAGACAACATCTGGATCTCTGTGCCCCAGGTGCTGGAATTCTCTTCATGGCTTTTAAACATCTGGATCGTCTCTTGCAACCATGCCACCCAGTCAGAGTGGTGGGGATCTGGAGGGAGGAAATTGACAAGGGAGCCACAGAGGCCCATTACATAGGCAAGCATTCATAATATGGGCCAACCATAGTGTTCTCATGTCTTCTAAGGGGTAAAGCGCAGGCTGTCTAAAGCGCAGCCCTGGGTGCTCCTCAAGGAGGAGCACTCCTCCTGCTCACCAGAGCCCTGGGGATGGGCCACCTCAGACTGTGGGCCAAAAAATAAGATAAAGGTGTACTTAGCTGTGCCCCATGAACTGAGCAATGAAAGGACTGAAATACTTGCCTACTATAAACTAGCTACCACTAAGAGTCGTGCTGGTCAGACTTGGATTATTTTGTCCTTGTAATTGAACTTGAAGGTAACTGATGAAATCATTGAGAGCTGCTGAAGTTTAACTCCACTGACATTTCACCATTAAATGGTGAAATTGACAAAGAAACTAGGTGTGCATAAAGCCAGCGTTTAGTCTTCCACTCACTGTATTTGTATACCAAGCACGAAGCCTCTTGATTCAACTCCTAAAAACAGAATAGACGGCAAACATAGTTCTTGGATCACAAATTCCAGAAACTAAACAAAACAGGTACCCTTTAAATCTTAAAAAAAAAAAAAAAAAAAAAAGGGACGCCTGGGTGGCTCAGTTGGTTAGGCAGCTGCCTTCGGCTCAGGTCATGATCCCAGCGTCCTGGGATCGAGTCCCACATCGGGCTCCTTGCTCCGCAGGGAGCCTGCTTCTCCCTCTGACTCTGCCTTCCACTGTGTCTGCCTGTGCTCGCTCTCGTTCGCTCTCTGACAAATAAATAAATCTTAAAAAAAAAAAAAAAAAAAAAAACAGGTACCCTTAGAGGAGGCCCTCTGTTCAGTCCCCACATGGGGCTATGGTGGAGGCCCTCCAGGTGATACTGGATCCTGGAGTGGAAAGGGCCTTTTGAAGGCTGGCACACCCAGTGTTACGCAGAGCAGAATGTTTCCCACAGAACAGTGTGAGGATATGGAAGAGCTGAGTGAAAGCCCCGGGTCATCACAGTCTTTCAGAGAACTCACAGCCCCTTTCAATCTGCATGATCGTTCCCACCAACCCCTCCTGCAGCTGGTCCTACAGCACCTTTTGCTCACCTCACAAGCTAAGTCCTTACCTCAGACATTCATGGTCTAAGACTCTCGATGCCAGCCTTCTCTCAGGAATAGGGAGAAGAATCCAAGTAGGCCGGGACCCTTTTTGGGAGAATCCTGCCCTATTCCTCATGCCCTACCCAGGTCAATGTAGGAGGTCTCAGGCACTATGCTGAGGAAAGGCCAGGTGGGACTAGGTGGCCTTTGAAGATATGAGAAGTTCAATCAAATATTCTGCCTTGCCAAGGTAGACAAATACATCAATGGAACAGAATAGAGAATCCAGAAATAGACCTACATATATGTGATGATTGATTTTCTACAAAGACACAGAAGTAACTCATGATAATTTTTCAACAGATGATGCTGCAACAATTATATATCCACACACAAAATAAAAATTAACTTCATGCTTCACACTGTTAATATAAAGCTTAACTCAAAATTAATCATAGACTGAAATATCAACCAAAAAGTGCAAAATTTCCAGGAGGAAACATAGGTAAATGTCTTTGTGACCTTGGGATAGGTTTCCAATATGAAACCAATAGTACAATCCATAAAAGGAAAAAAAATGATAAATTAGACTTTATTAAGATTTAAATCTTGTTAGGAGAATGAAAAGACAAGCCGTTAACTGAGAGGAAATATTTGCAAATTACATGCTGATAAAGGAGCAAAAAGAGTACATACCGTAGGATCCTTTTCACATAAAACTCTAGAAAAAAACAACCAGTCTGTATTACTGCAAGTAGACAGATGGATGCCTGGGGATGAAGAGAGGAGGGGCGAGGGAAGGATGTCGGAGGGCACAAGGACACTGTGGAGGAGGAGGATGAATATGCTCATTTTCTTGACTGTAGTGATGGTTTCACGAGTATACACATAAGTCAAAATTTATCAGAGTGTACGCTTTAAAGATTGTACCTTATTATGTGTCAACTGCACCTTAATAAAGCTGTTTGGTTTGTTTGTTTGTTTGTTTGTTTGTTTTTAATAAAAAGATCGTATCGTATCTTCTTGTGAGAAAACTGGAATCCGTTCAGAGGCATAGGAGGCATCAAAAGAGAGGCTCCTCCTAGGGTCTGGGCATCTGAATGCCCCAGCTCCCCCACTCCACCCCTACCTCCCTGTGGCTACTCACTGTGGGGTTCCACAGGTAACTGTCCAGTTGTGTTGTCATCTCCAGGAATCATGGTTGGAAACTGCTGGAAGGAGGCATAGGACTCCAGTGGAGGTCTTGGCTTCTGTAGAACTGAGACACCCATTCCTGGGTCAGCATACTCTCTGCACTAAGGCTGGGAGAACAGGCTGCCCCACGCTCGGTCAGGGTTCTAGAAGGAGGGAGATGCCCCCCACTTCAGACTTCCCTTCATGGGCCTCAGCTCTTGGGAGTCTCCCCTTGGACGGCGGCCTTGGTTGAGTCTCAGATAAGATTTGGTTCAAGCCTGGGGCAAGAGGTAAAATGACTCTTCTGGAAGCAGAGGGTAGGCAGCTAGCCTCTGTGGGACCTTTATACAGGAAGACAGAGAGAGTCAGTGGCATTCAGGTCACCTAGGAGCTTACCCACAATAAAGAGAGCCACCAGAGAGAAGACAAGAGTCACAGCCATAACTGCCAGGATGGTCTGAACAAGCCTTGGCCTCCTGGGTGCTTCAGGAGCCGCTGCCGCAGAGTCCAGCCCTGCAAGGGAGAAGCCAGTGTACAGGAGGTGTGTGCTATACAGGCTGGATGAGGCCGGCCCCAGGCTCAGTCTTCTGGACTATCTGAGGGGTATGAGAACACTGGCCATGCTTAGCATGGAGATGGGAAATAAAGCACTTGGAAGTGTCCACCTGCACTAACTGGTGGTGTGGTAGCAACTCAAAGGCAAAGAGAAGACCACAGAACCTGAAGGAGGGGTGCAGGGCATGGACCCCAGCATGGAGGAGGGCAGCAAACATGTAGTTTGCGTGAAAGAAGAAAGGAGGGAGATGGGAGGGGACAAGGCAGGAACCTGACCTCTGGGTCCCAGGGCCAGGCTTGCTCTTGAACCCTGACCAGAGCAGGACTCACAGCCCTTTTGGACCACTGCCTCTCCCACGGGACTGACTGTCAGTGCTGGAGTTCTCCTCTGCTAGGGTCAGAAAGCCCTGCCTGGGTGTCCTAAGAAGAGCTACACCTATTGAGTCTGGGGGTGTGATTAGGAATGAACAGTGTACAGCAGAATCCATTCTAAGGCAGAGAAACACCAGCCTAGAACCCCTGAGGCCTGGGGGGGGGGCAACCCAACATGCAGAGAGGGGACCAGGAACCAGGTCCCTCCGAATTCAAAGGTCACCTTTCCCTTGTCAGTTCATCTCCAAGGGAAGGGGTCCGGGGAGGTCTCCTGCAGAGACTGGGGTGTGCCCCAGTCTCTCTGTCCTAACCTAACTCACCTTCAGCTCTTGCCTATTTATTCTGGATGCTGAGACAGGGAGGAGCCGAGCTCTGGCCTGCCAGGCAGGACTGACAAGAACGGCAAGGGCTGCGAGACCAGAGAGATGGGGTGATGCCTCAGTTTTCTCACCTCGGAGGCGCAGGAAGACCTTCTGGTTGTCTGTAAAGAAGTGGACCCCATCACCATTCATCTCTTCCTTTACCCTCCACCACTGCTCCCTGCCACAGGCCCCTTGCAGGCTGTGCACTGGGAAGTAAAGCTGAGTTCCTTGGGACTTATATGGCCCTGAGTAGGAACTCCCTCTCCTGCTGACTCTGCAGAAGCACTTCAGCAGGGTCCTGTCCTTCCAGGCTCCCAGGCGCCAGTCTGCCCTACCCTCTCCCTCTCTTCCCTGGCATCAGCACTGGCCCTCCCCTCAAGCCCCTGACCCCAACCTCCACTCTCCAGAAGAGTCCCCCCCAAAGCTAGCCTCCAGAGCCACTCTGGAGGGGGTCCCGGGGATCCTTCTCAGCTTTATAGAAAAACATCCTTGTGACCTGTGGCTGACCCTTAAACCTAGCCCCAGAGCCCCTCAAGTAACAGGAGGTCAGGTAAGGAGGGAGCTGGGTCAGTGTAGGAGGTATCTGGAAGGACTCAGGTGACTCTTGACCACTTAGGACCACACAACTGGCAGGGAAAGGAAAGGGTCTGTGCTAGACTAAAAAGTGTATTTGGTCTTCGTCACAGTTCCTTGGAATTTCCTAAGTGACAGGACTACCTTTTATTATTCACAAAAAGGCCCTTTTGAGCATACCTGAGTTTATGATAATGAGGTGACTCAGGGTAGGCCTCTAGATCATTTCAGGATGGGAGCAGATCCCAGAAAAACCAACCCCCCACCCAGGACTTCAGGTAGGAGAGGGGGCCTGGAGATGGGATTATGAGAAAGATTCAAGCAGTTTTCAAGGAGTTTCCTGGTTGCTGAATATATCCACCTGCCTGGAGAGTGTCACATCCCAACTGCACAGGAACAGAGTTTCCATTGCTCTGAACTCTTCTGGACTCTTGACCTCACCCTAGGTATTTCTTCCTCTGGCTGTTCATTTGTATCCTTTACTGTAAACTATAATAGAACGCATGGTGTGTTCCTGGGTTCTGTGAGTCATTCTAGTGAATTTTCAAAGCAGAGGGGGGTCATGGGAGCCCCCTGATTTGCAGTGGGCTGTGCAGAAATTGCCTGGAGACCCCACTTGCAGGCGGCATCTGAGGTAGAGGCCATCTTGTGGGATTAGAGCCCTTAACCTGTGCGGTCTGTGCTAACTCCAAAGTCATTGTTAGGATTAACTTCAAGTGTAGGATACCCAGTTGATGTCAGAGAATTGGTTGGTGTCAGAAAACAGCAAGAAGGACCCAACTTGGTCCAATTTTGCACCTCTAGCTGATTTCATCCACGCTCCCTTGAGTTGATCAGGTTTGAGACTAACTGAACAGAAACTGAGGGATACACTGATGTGCTGCTTTGCAGTGAGACCCTGTGACATCCCTGCTTTAGGGGGTTCCTGCTGTTTGTGAGCCCGGACTTAGAATACGGGAACTGAGGCATCCTGGTGGAGCCACGTGAGCCCAAAGTCCCCAGCCCCCAAGGGGGTAAACAGCTGAGCAGAATCAATACTCCCACTGGCTGGCCAGTTCATGACCAGAATCCATTCTCCCTAAGTCAGTTCAAAGTTAATGGTTCCTTGGTTCTCCAGTACTTCAGATGGTTATAATCTTATCAAAATGGATGACATTTTCTTTAACTCATAAAAATCTAATTATATATTTGTCCCCTATCTCACCAGCGACCCACTGACAAGATGTCAGTTACTGCCTTGCAAATGGCTTGTGCCATCCTTCTTGCGTGGTTTCTTCCCAGTTTCAATCTTAGTTTCTAGTTTCCCTCTTCTCCTGTTCTGACAGCTTTTTCCCAAATCCCGGAGTCAGCCTCCCACAGGCTAAGAAGCCTGCAGCACCACTGAAGTGACGGAGACACTGTCCTGCGAGTGCCTTGTCCCAAGGCGGGGTTGGCAGAGCAGCTTCTGCCCAAGAAGAGCTTGTGTCATGGAGGCCACTGTCAACTTGGCCAGCGGTTAGCGGAGCGCACAGCAGGTGTGCAGGGTGAGGAAGGGGGTGGTTGCCTACACACAGTTCATGAGGCTGTGTGTGTGTACGTGCGTGCATGTGTGCGTGCATGTGTTTGTGCATGTGTGCGTGCGTGCATGTGTATGTGTGTGCGTGCATGTGCGCATGCGTGCATGTGTGTGTGCGTGCGTGCGTGTGTGCATGTGTGTGTATATGTAGGTAGAGCATCCATGGAGGCCTATTACCTCCTCTCCACTGCAATCTGACCTGGGAGGAAAGGACACAGGAGGAATCTGGAGGCACCCATTTCTGGACCAGTCAACAGCTCTGCCTAAGACCCCAGGAGTGTCTAGAAAACCCCTTCATCTCTGTGTGAAAGGAGAGTTGCTTGAGGTCCTTCCCCAGAGGCCCAGAAGAGACCCAGGGGTGGCAGAAGTAAAGCAAGAGACCGCTTTCGTTTCCATTTCCCCACAGTCAGGAAGGGCCCAGGCCAGGCCCACTCAGGAGCTGATTCTTCCTGGAGCCTGACAGCTGAGGGAGCCTCAAAAGCAGAACTGGAAGGGTAGAGTCTGGGCCAAGAGCCGGCATAGTCCTGCAGATGTGGTGGCCTCAGACATGACCAGCCCAGTCCCCTCCCCCTCTTCCCTGTCCCCATTCCTGTCCCACCCCAGGCTCCCAGCTCTAATTTCTCCTGTAAGAACACCATCTGCCAGCAGGAAACACCAGGAGGCTGCTGCTACATCCTTGCTGGGAGGTTTCTCTGTTCTCTGGCCAGAATAAATCATATGGATATTTTATACGTTAATACCAGAACTGCTCATCCACTGGGACCTCTTATACATTGATTTTTCCTGACCTACTAAAGAGCACAGGGTCACACTTCTAGAGGTGCAGACACCTAGCTGCAGAAGCGTTTCTCTTTCTTTTTATTATCTATTTGAGAGAGAGTGAGCAAGAGAGAGCATAAGCCAGGGGAGAGAGCATAAGCAGAGGGAGAGGGAGAAGGACTTCCCACTGAGCAGAGAGCCTGATGTGGGACTTGATCCCAGGACCCTGGGATCATGACATGAGCTGAAGGCAGAGGCTTTACTGACTAAGCCAGCCAGGCACCTACAGAAGCCTTTTAGTCACCCATTTTGACCCTTAACAACACAGGGTGGTCAGCTGCCTTCCAGGGAGTAGCCAGATCCAGCAGTTTTGAGGAAAAGGGGAGACCTGAAGCCTGCAAGCTGGGGCCCTCAGCAGCTGAGAGCTGACACTCTGTGGTCTTTCGGCATCTCTGCAGGTCTTTATCTTGAGAATAACCCTTCCCTCCTGCTCAGTCTATCTGGTAACGGGGAGGCTAAGCCCATACCCAATTCCCAGGCCCAGGAATGAGTGTGTGGCTTGGTCAACATAACCCATCTCCCTGATTTCCATTATAGCTTTAGGGATGAGCATGTCAGTCAATGCTGGATTTTTGTTGGAACTATTGGGAAAGGGACCACATCCCTCTGAAGCTGCAAAAACCAGGAGGTTGTAGGCAAAGAGCTACCCAGGTCGCTCCTGGGGAACGTCTGCCTGGCCCTTGGTGCTAAGCCAATGCAGTCAGAGGGTAGGGCTGGAGAGAGGCAGCTTTGGGGCAAGATGTGGACATCCAGCTGCAGGAAGTGTCCCAACGTGGCATCCCATAGCAAATCCAACAACAGTAACAGTGATCCCTCCCTTCACAGGCCCCGGGGCTCCCGCTCACCCAGCTTCAATTCAGTTAACCTTCTAACTATTCTCCCTGCCTCTAGTCTTGCCCCCCGCAAGTCTTGTCACCATATTGCATGTATAATGATCTTTAAAAAAAAAAATCAGATATCCACATACACATTCCCTTGCTCCCTCAGCCAAGGAGAAGCAAATACCCCAGCTGCAGCGGCCACACACACAGCACCCAGATCTTGGTTTCCAATATCATTATCCGAAAAAAGGAAACCAGGGCTCTTTTGAGAAATGGCTGATTCTAGGACCAGGGCAGGACATATAAAAAAGGCACCCAGAGTATCGGGTGCCTGGAAGTAAAGAGATGCTTTAAAAAATAATAATAATAATATAAATAGTGTTTATTTTTGCCAAAAAAGACACAGGAGCTACATAAAAGAGTGCCTACTGGCCCAAACTGGAACCATTTAAGTAAGAAAATAAAGTTGTATTGGACTATAACCCAAAGTATAAAACCCATGAATCCATCCTGATAAAATAAATGTCTGAATAAATAAATAGATAAATCTCCCACACAGAAAAATTGCAAATAATTTGTGTGGCTATTCCATCTTCAAGAAACTAGGGTGTAACTCCCCAATTCTGAAGTGTGGGCTACACACAGTGATTGCTATTGTCCGAATGTTCGTGTCCCCCTCCACATTTGTATGTTGAAATACTAACCCCCCAACTGGATGGTACTAGGAAGTAGGGTCTTTTGGAGGGATTAGGTCATGAGGGATTAGAGATTAGCGATTAGAGTGGAGTCCTCATAAATGCGATTCGAACTTTATTAGAATAGAGGCCCCAGGGAACTTGCTCGCCCCTTCTCCCATATGGAAGGACATAACAAAACACAAGGAGTCTGGGACTGGGGTTGGGGGGAAGGCCCTCACTCCAGCATGCAGAAGGGCAGGTACCCATGAAGGGACCTCACTAGAGAAGTGGGCCCTGAATGTGGGGATTAAGTGAGCCAAGACCACAGGACCCTGACCCAAGGCACAGACTCCCAGTAAAAGTATATCTTCACCGACTCAGGTTCCTTCTGTTTGGAAAAACGACAATGGGGTGGAAGGGCGGGGCTAATCTTCTCATTACATCCACATGCACAGGATCCAGGAGGGTCTGGAAGGCTGGTCTGGATCTAAGGTGGCACCAGGAAGCCCCGCAGCGAGAATCCTTGGGCCTTCATTCTGCTGCCCTCCCCTCTGCAGCTCAGCTACTCTCTCCCCTGCACCGTTCTCTTTTCCCTGCCAGATATGCCAGGTGCTCTGCCTTTCTACCCCGTAGTTTCTGCCTGTCCCTCGTTTCTGCAGGTGCTCCATGATGGCCCTAGCAGCCCTTCTTTAAGTCAGGGCCTTCCAGCTAGACTTCCCTGTTAGCGGCCTCATCCCCAGGGTGTTTCTACCCCAAATTCTTTCCCAGAGAACTGGTCAGAAGGTCCTTCTCACGTCTTCACACCAGGACCAACTTCGTTCTGAATGCCGCCTGTTCACCCCAGTGGTGGGTGACGCAGTCAATTCAAGCTACGGTATCAAGAATATTATAGACGAAGAGGCTTACACAAGGAACACTTGCTTCTCACCGTTCTGGAGGCTGAGCAGTACAAGTTCAAGGTGCTGGCAGGTCCAGTTCCTGCTGAGAGCCTTCTGGTTTGCAGACTGACGTCTTCTCATTGTAAACTGGCCTGGCAGAGAAAGAGAGGCAAGATCTCCTGTCTGTTTTCATAAGAGCATGAATCCCAACGTGAGGTCTCTACCCTTGGGACCTAATTCCTTCCTAAAGTCCCCACCTCCTAACACCATCATGCTGCAGGTTTGAATTTCAATGTCCAGGTTTTGAGGAGACACAACCCTTCAGTCCGTAGCAGTGAGGGAAGGATCTTGTGCCCAAAATAGTGCAAGCTGACCAAACAGATAGCATCCAACACTGAACGGATGAGACTGACAGTCGTTTCTTAGTCACATATCACAGTCTGGAGGAGGAGACACCACATACGATGCAGGTGTCCTCGACCCCAACGGCGGTTATACCTGTGAGCAGAGGGAACCGGCAAGGACTGTGGTAGGCAAGCACTATAGTAACCAGAAGATACAGTGGCCCTGATTCCGCAAGAGGACGTGATCGGCCTGTTGGAATAGATTCCTGAGTTGGCGGGCAGGTGGGTTCGTGGAACCCAGCAGGTTTCAAGTTGGGTGGGATGCAGCTGGTGCAGTAGATAGAGGGATTAGCGAGGTAGGGTGACTCTCTGATGAGAACTGGCTCAAAGATGTCACAGCAGCCCATGAAACTGAGGACCTTACAGTACAAGCTTCTGAATCAGCTGTCCCGGTGACAAGTGCCACCTTGGGAGGCAGGCGGAATGGGGAGCAGGGCCACACGCTACTCAATGTGGCAGCCCAGATGTCAGGACTAACATGGCAAGTGGGAGAGTGAAATGGAGAGCAACACAATACTTGGAAACCCAGTGGGAGAGCTTCCTAGAAGCAGCTTGTATTTAATTTCTGTACCAGCTCGTGCTAGGACCGGAGAGCCAACACTGGGAAAAAATAAAATTCTTCCCTAATTTTCTGCTTGGAATTCAAAGAGCAGGAACAATAAAATCTCTCTCTCTCTTTTTTAAAAATTTTATTTATTTATTTGACAGAGAGAGAGAGCACAAGCAGGGGGAGTGGCAGGCAGAGGCAGAGGGAGAAGCAGGCTCCCGGCTGAGCAAGGAGCTTGATGTGGGACTCGATCCCAAGACTTTGGGATCATACCCGAGCCAAAGGCAGATGCTTAACTGACTAAGCCACCCAAGGGTCCAACAAAATATTTTTTAATGACGATGTAGAATTCTTTCTTGCCTACAGCAGCCACACTGGCTCGCCCATCTTCTCTGCCCTGACAAGCCCGCGCCCTCAGACCTCAGCAGTCTCTGGAACTGGCCCACAAATGCTCCTGCATGAACACGACCACTGCCTGACCATCCCTTACCCATTGCCATAGTTTGAAAATCCCATTTGGGGCGCCTGGGTGGCGCAGTGGGTTAAGCCTCTGGTGTCAGCTCAGGTCATGGTCTCAGTGTCCTGGGGTCAAGGCCCACATCCGGCTCTCTGCTCAGCTGGGAGCCTGCTTCCTCCTCTCTCTCTCTCTCTCTGCCTGCTTCTCTGCCTACTTGTGATCTTTCTGTCTGTTAAATAAATAAATAAATAGTTGTTTTTTAAAAAATCCCCTTTGTCCCATATTTCTTCAAGCTTCCTCCTCATGCCCCTGCCCTAAGCCTGAACCCTTTGCACCCAGAACACCACCTGCTGGTCACAGTCATTAAAGGAAGATGTCCTGTCCCCAGGACCCTACTGAGGGCCCAGAGGAGGACCTAAGGAGAAGAGGGTGCTCTGCTGAGCCCACCCCTGTGCTCACACCACATCCTCCCTGCTCCCCGTCTACTCTCCTCCCAGCGGGTTCAGCCTCTGCCTGGATGCCCGCCTTGGCCACCAGATCAGGGTTTGGACTTGATACCCATGAATGGGGATCTGAGTGAAGAGTGGGAAACATGGCCAAGTCTCCCCCTCAGGAATAAAGCCAGGCAACAGCAGATTGTCCAGTGAACATCAGTGAGGAAAGGCCACCGAGAGGGTTGTGACACTGCAGAGCTCACTCTCCTTTATTTTAATAAAAACCAGGGGTAAGTACTGCTTATATTCTGTGGCATTTCCAGGGCCAGGTCTTCTCTACCCCCTTGTTATTTTTGAGCCTCCAGCTGCTTCGTGGGGCTACCCCCAGAACTTCATGTCCAGTGGAGCAGAAGGCCTTGCTGGCACTTTCACCTGCACATCCAGGAATAAAATATGCCCGCATAGGTAAAACATGCTTTACCTGGCAGTAGTGCGTTCCAATACAGTTTGCAGGTGAACTCTCTAGGGACAGAGGACCACCTCCTCTATATCTAAAGGGCAGGGAGGAAATGCAGCCCAGAGAGGATGTGCAGGAGGTGAGGCAGAGAGGCTGGGTGGAGGACTGCAGAGACAGAGCTGGAGCACAGAGTTTGCAGAGTGAGGCGGAGCCATAGGGAGCGTGGATACTGATCCAGCTCTAAAGGAAACTTGTTTCCACATCAGCCCCTGACCGGAACCAGATGCCCCCATCTCTGAGAAGAAGGGGCTCAAGTGGCAGGAAGTGTGGATGGCAGAGGGCAGTGGGGTCATGGCCCGGACAGGGTCACCAAGTGCAGAGCTCTTCCCACTGAGAAGAACACGGTCCGCTAGGCAGGCAACTGGGAATTGTGTGGGATGAACTGGAAAAGCCCTAAACATCGGTATCAGGGTTGTTTGTGTGGTCTGAAGCGACCTCCATGTGATAAAATTGAGGCTTCTCTGAAGCGACAAGGAACCCCAAGGTCCTGATCACCTTACTGAGACAGGTGGAACTTCTAAATCCTCTCTGCTCTCCTCTCCCTTTCCAAGGTCTCCTTTCCAAGCCAGCTGCCTCTATGGGGTCAGAGAATTCCCAGCCAAAGCAGATGAACTCCAGGATGCCTCTGAGACAATTTTGAAGCCAGAAAAATGAAGGTGCAAAGTCACACTGGAATTGGAAGAAAAAGGGGCATGTTCTTGAGTTCGACAAGCATTGGAGCTCAGTGTGTGAGCTTGGGACTAATCCTGTCATGGTTCTGATGTGATGTAGGGCCGTTTACAGATGAAAAGGAGCTTATTGTCACAGGAGGCATCGTTCCATGACTGAAGTGAGGACATCTTTATATTGGCACAGTGTTCATTGTTCCCATAATTGTTGGGCTCACCTGGAATCCAGAACCTACCAAAGGAAAAAAAAAAAAAACAAACAAAGCAAAACTTTGTTTCCAATGAAAAAATGAGTGGCTTCAACCCCAGCTATGACCCTGGGTGATCATCACGTTTTTGCACCCGTGCCTGAGAGGAAGGGGATAGAGCCAAGCCAGCCCACAGCTCTCAAGGCCCTACACAAACCCGCATGGCAAAGCCCAAGACTTAGAACAGGGGCCCTGCTGAGGCTGGTGGAAGGCCATGCTGCCAAACCCCAGAAGCCATGGAGAGGCCACGGATTTGTCCCCAAGCCCACAGGCAATGAGTGGAGGAGGACAAGGAAGAACCACAAACCCTGTAGTCACCTCATCCTTTGTGTCCTGGCCCTGACCCGGGAAAGTCAGGCCAGGAAGGAGGCTCTGGGACTTACCGTGCACTCTGGACCTTGTCAAATGGAGTATTATCCACCCAGTACCAGTCCCCTTCAGTCCCAGCTTTGGTCAGGCCAATCCAGTAGAAAAGTCCACCTGCCATCTTGTACAGAAACTCCTGTAGGGAAGGAGAAGGAGTGAGACACTACCACGACTCACAGCTGGAACATCTGTCCCTCTGGGTGTCCTTCACCTGTCCTCCATGAAAGCACACACTGACCTCTCTCAAGCCCCTTCCCTATCCAGAGCCCATCTTCCAAATTCTGATTTACCTTTGCCCCACAACTTACAGACTCAGGACTTAGGCCTTTTGGCCCCTCAGGAAGCAGATGCTGGAGCGCAAGAAAAACTCAGCTGAACCCCAGAGCAGGGCCCCCAGGAGAAGGGCCCAGATCATGACAACTAAAAGTAGTAAGCATTTAACATGCATCTGCTCAGCTCTTCTCTGAAGCAGGGACTATTCTCATGTACGTTTCATGGATAAGCAGACTGAGTTGATGAAGTTAAGTAACCTACCCAGGGCTCTAGGACTAGTTAGGGACAGGGTTGGGGCTCTTGACCAGACTCCAGAGCACACACTGTTACCTGCTTTAGCAGCCCACCTCCCAAATGAAAGGGACTCATTCAGTATTCTGCTGACCAGGTAGGAGACTTCCTGGGTTACATTAATGTTATTAATGCCTTTGTTTTCTGGGCCCATGGAAAGATCGTACCTCCCAGCCCTCTCTGAAGCTGGGACTATATCTTCATTTGCTTTGGCCAATGAAATATGAGCAGAAGTGATATCTGTTATTTCCAGGCAGAAGCTTAAGGGCCAACATAAAATTTGCCACGTTCTCTCTCCCTGCTTCAGCAATTGTGGAAACACACGCTGAAATGAAGTCTCTTTTGGCATCGGTCCTTGAGTAACCACAGTGGACAGAACCCCTTGCAGGCCATTGCTGGACAGGCAGTATAAAAGAGAAGTCATCCTCCACTGTTAGGTCACCAATATTCAGGGACTTTTGTCACTGCAGCATACTCTTGCCCATCCTGCCTGATACAGCTGTTAATACACCCCCTTCCAAAAGCCCGTCAGAACAAAAGAACAACACTCACTCACCTGTTCACTCTCTGAGGCCACTGAGGTCAGCTGTGAATCCCTGGACATACAGAACTGCTGGGCACTGTACCAGGTCTTTGGGACTTGAGAAAAGTAATAAAAGTTCTCCTTGAAGTACTTCCAGCCTTGAGAAACCATCTGCAGAATGTCATCTGGAGAACAAGGGTAAAAGATGAACCCTGGGGTTCCTGTTTCCTTTGGGTGCTGCCTGTAGGTAGCTCTTGAGTGGGATCTCAGAGACAGCAGTGGGTAGGGCTGGGCTCTGGAGTCTGGGGATTCTTGTGTAAGGGCTCAGGGACACTGTCCCACCTACTGACCTACTGAAGGTCTGGCTGAGAGTGGTAGAGTGTCCGGGCTCAGAGAGGGGAGAGTTAGAGACATTGATCAAGAATCTATCTCTCCCTTGGGCGCCTGGGTGGCTCAGTGGGTTAAGCCGCTGCCTTCGGCTCAGGTCATGATCTCAGGGTCCTGGGATCGAGTCCCGCATCGGGCTCTCTGCTCAGCAGGGAGCCTGCTTCCCTCTCTCTCTCTCTCTCCCTGCCTCTCCATCTACTTGTGATTTCTCTCTGTCAAATAAATAAATAAAATCTTAAAAAAAAAAAAAATAATCTGTCTCTCCCAGAAGAGGGAAGCAATTCTCTGTTGACCATCACAAGGGGCTGAGCTCCCCAGCTTTGGGGGAGGAACTCAACAGATAAATAGATGGGTTTGGGCCAAAACAGAGACTCCCTAATGCCTTCATATTCTATGCCTTGGTGTGAGAGCCCATGCTGGTGCCTGGTCCCTTCTCTCCAGCCCCTAAGTCCCCAAGCCCACAGCTGAGCCCTTGCTTCTTAACTGTCCAGCCATGCCTGCCCGGCTCCTCTTCCCCTTCCTTCTGCACACACCAGCCTGACAGCCTCATCCCTGTGGCTGGCAAGGCCCCATGGGCCACTGGTCAGCTTGCAATGTCCTTTTCTGAGTCACTTACTTTGCCGCCTGAGCAACTTGCTGATGTCCTCCAAATGGCTCTGGAGTCCCTGGATCTTTGCATTTAAAGAGCTGGCTTTACCCAGATCTCTTTTTAGTGCTGGAATCTGGGCATTTAAGTCATTGACCTCCTCCCATCTTCTTGTTAGCATCTGGATCTGGGCAGTGGCATCCCTCACACCAGCTTCCAACTTCCCGATCTGAGAACGCACATGAGCCAGGCTGGCATTTACCATCCGGACTTGAAGGCTGGTTGCCTCCACACCGCCTCTGTTCCTCTTAATCTCAGAACCCAGAGTGCTGATGTTGTCCACACTGCCTTTCAGCAACTGGGCATTGGTCTTTACATCTGATATCGTGCGCATAAACCAGGGATCTGGATTTGAGAAAGTCAAGAGGTCAGCCGAGGGCATTCCCAGGGCCTGGGAGTGTTGTCAGGGGAAAAGAGGAGAGAGGCTGAAGCTCTCCAAGACCTGTTGCTCACCCCCCCCATTCATTTGTGACATACTCATTCAACACACATGTGATGGGAAACTAGCGCTGGCCAGGAACTCTTGCAGATGCAGATAATGCAAAGATTAATAAAATACAGACCACTGGAGGACCTCACAGGCAAGCTGAAGTGGAGATTAGCACCCAGTCCTAAATTTTCTCTGTGTGTTCAGGGCACAAACGATGCCCTAGTTACCCCCTTGCTGCATCCCCAGGTGCTCCATCACTTGCTTCCCAGCTCTCTCCTTTTGGAGGCCCCTGCAGTGGCCTCAGCTAGGGCAGCACCCATCCCACATCTGCCCACAGGCCCCTTGTGGCCAAGATGGGAGCCAACAATCCAGACTTCTGACCTGAAAGTGACTTCTCCAGAGAATATGGAAAGAAGGAATTGTGAAACCATTTCTCCCCTTGCCTCGTCCCATCCACTGTCACACTCTGCTCAGATCACAGGCTTGGGTGCCAGGTAGGAGACTGATGACAAGCCAAGAGGAAACTCTGCTCAGAAGCTCCACGTCTGAGACCAAATATGTCCCAAAGCCTTGAAGGGAGAAGACGGATGTTCCCTCCCCCTGCTTTCTGGACACCTGGTGGGAGGGAGAAGGCTCTGCTAGCGGAGAACAGGAGGGGCTGGACAAAGCAGAAGACAAGGAGAGATAAGTCACGCATCTGGTGAACAAGGAGGAAGTCTCCTTTGATGGGCCCTTGGCAGAGAGGGGAAGAAGAGCAAAGAGAGCATGAAGGGATCCTGGTCAGGATGGTGAACCACGAGATCTGTCCGCTCATTGGCAGCTTCTCCAACTAGTCAGTTGGGGCTGAGGATACAGCTGGAATTCCTTCTTTTGTGGAGTCAGGAAACATTCTGCTCACTGCTAACAGCTGCCCACAAGGCTCCAAATAAAAGGGACACAGCTCCAGGGGTGGGGATGACAGGGGATAAAGAAATGGGTGAATGTTTCCTGGGGACAAAAGAGCACATCCTTGAGCCCAAGCATGCAAGGGCTGAACCCAATCAGGAAAATCTCCCCAGAATCGGGAAGGAGAGAGCAGCAGCTCATCTTCCTGGGGACAGGGAACCCCGTGGCTGTACCTAGAAAGAGGAGAAATGAGACAACTGGAAAAGCCAGAGGTGGGAGACACAATTGGACAGCAGGAAAGACAGGGTCTGGATGTTTAGGGAGCTAATGGTGGAGAAGAACCAAGCTGGGATGATAAAACCCAGGACTTACAGAGAGTGGCCTGCAGCAGGATGGAGGCCACAAAGCCCAGTATCAGGGTAATGACTGCAGCCCGGACCATGAGAGGCTTCCTCAAAACCAGGTACGGGTCCGTCTTGGGAGGAGGATCTGTCAGAAGAAGAAGAGAACATTTGTTGAAGGACCTGCCAACAGCGGAACACACCACAGCAAGCAGATTCTGAGCAGAGGCTGGTGCTTGCCTCGGGGCCAGAGGGAGATGTTCTGCTTATCCACGGTGAAGTGCGCATCCGGGACCTCACTCTCAGCAGCCTTCATCCCGCACGCTCACCCCTGCAGCACAGGTGCTTCCAGCCGGCTGGCTCCCTGAGAACCTTTTATCCAGAAAAAAACAGGAAGTGAGTACCAGAGGAGGTGATCTTGTCATCCCAAAGTTCCCCATTCCGGGTTTAGACACCTGGCCTCAGCCCTCTCTGCAAAGTTCCGAGCTCTCAGGAAGAGGCCATTTGTCTTCTCCACAGGCCTGTTACACAGACATTTTAACTCTACTGTCCCAGCACTATTCCAGATCTCTTATAAGACTCCTTTCAACCCTTATCGATCCACACAGGCATTCATACCATAAATACACATCGAGTGCCTCCTAGGGACCATACACTGTACAAGGACTGGGCCACAAAGATGACTAACTCATAGTCCGTACTCCAGCAGCTCACAATCTGGTAGGAAAGACAGACCAGAGCAAATCAATTACAATAGAGTGTGAAGGGCACATGCACCATTCAAACAAGTGCAGAGATGGAATAATGGTAAAAAGTTCCAGGGAGAAGGATTAGCATATTCAAAAGTAAGGGGGCATAAGACAGCACAGAGGGCCATTTGGTGGTGCTGGAATGTAAAGTGTGTGACAGGCGTGGGAAGGGCATAGGCCGAGAGAGACAACTGGGGTCATAATAAGCAGCTTGAATTTTGACTTATGGATGACATGAAGCCAGTGAAGGCTTTCAGGCAGGAGAGAGACAAGGACAGGGCAACTGAAGAAGGTTCACTCTGAGAGTGGTGAGGAACATCGAACAGGATGTGGGAAGCCTGGAAGCAAGGAGACCGACAGGGAGACCACTGGAATCATATACTTGCTGATACTAAGGTCTTCCACATGACAGAGCATCGCTTTATAAAGTGGGGCTTGGAGATGCAACATGTAAGTGTAAGATGGGGGTTCTCCTCCCTGCCTTCCTGCACTTGTGAGCTTCTCAAAGTGGGGAGGATTAGCCCCATCAGGCCAGGAACTGCTCCTTCATATGTGGGAGAAGCTCAGGGCAGAGGAGCTGAAGCGAGGCTCAGGGAGGGACTAAGATCTCTCCTGGGAAGATTCTCCTCTTTGAAGAAGTCTGCCACAGCTGAGAAGCCTGGCACATCACAGACTCTAAGCCAATATTACTTAGAAGAGAGGAAAGAGAAGACAAAAGAGTGAAGAGGAGAGAGGGAGATAAGGAGAAAAGGAAGGGACGAGGTCCAGATTAGATGGCTGGCTGGCTGAACAGATGGGAGATCAGTGGATGGATTTGATGGATTTGATCCATCCACTGGTGGCCGATCATTTCGCAACCCTGAAACCTCTAGTCTGTGGATTGGGATCTGTCTTCTAGAAGCTACCACTTCTTTCTAACTGTTCCCATTCATTTCCACAGCAAAAACACGAGACAACTGTGATTTATACCTTACTCCAAAATGCATGACACTTCTGACCACGGGACAAGAAAGCTGGCCCAGCCTTAATGAATCTGAGCCAATGGATCTGGATGACAGGGTGGTGTCAGGGACAAGGGCTGGAAATAAATGAGGAAGGCCAAGGAAACAGCCACCTACTCCTGCAGAGGCTTCTGCTGCTTTGATATCTGAGAGGATCCTACCTCCCTCCTCAGCCCGCTATACTTATGGGCCCCTTGCTGCTCTCTCCAGGCAGACTGGGCCTCACACTGGAGCTGCTCCTCTCATGAGATGAGGACAGACGCCCAGCTACAATCCTTTTCCCACGTGGTGGGAAAGAAACTGGGCCATAGGGGTGGTGTCCCTTTTGTCCTACCTCATCTCTTCCCTACCCACTTTCTGTCTGTAGCTTCCAGGACTGCTACCTCTTCTAAACTCTGACGTTGGTTCATCCCCCAAACTGAAGGCCTCACCCTAACTGACTGCTTGTCTCTAAACACTTATGACTATACCCACTCTCTTCAGGCTGCTCATTTGGTTGCAGAACTTTGGTTCTACCAGTGTTCAGAAAGGATTAGAATGTTCTGATTCTGGGCTTTCGTGGTTGGTACCCAGTCAAACTCCAGAGTCATCTCAGACCTTCTGCTCCTGGCTCCTGGCCTGACATTCACAACCTGTCATAGTCTAGGGCCTGGGGTAGAGAAGAAGCCAAGTTACTCAAGACTCTGGTAGAAGGGGCATCGGGGGTCCTGGTCCCCTTCTAAGGCATGGGAGGGGCAAAAGCCGCCACACAATATTACCTGGAGTGTGTGGCCTCTTCCCTGTCAAAGAGCTGACTTTTCCCAGACCTCTGCTGGTTTGTAGCATGAGGTACTGATGAAATGCCTCTATGCCCTCCCAGAAGAGGTCCAGAAGCCTCACCAGGATGGAGCCCACTGCATAAGAAGTCCTGGGTTTGGGCGGCATCTACTCTGAGTAATGGAAACAGGTGCCTCACATAGATATTCAGCTGATCCAGCATGAGGAAGCTAAGCAAGAAGCAACCGAAATCCCGGGCTGTGGGCCCACTGGGGTTTTAGAGATGGTGGATGTAAAAGTCCCAGCCATGAGGAGTTTCATTTCCCACTTGGCAGGGAAGGAGTGAGTCACGAGCTCTTTTCCTATGGCCGTGCTCATCTTTCCATAGGCACTGACTGAGCTCATCTCCCGTGCATCCCTCTGGGGGCCTTTCTGGCCCCTGAGCTGAGACCCTGGGAAGGAAAAAGAGAAGGAGGCAGGCACCTCAACCATACTTTCCTCCCAGGAAAATGGGAGATTCTCTTGGACACTCGGGCAAGCCCAGCTCTTCCAAACAGAGGAGGAACTTTAGGCCAGACTTAGAGTGACCAGAAATCACTGCTATGACGACAGGAAGGGAAGTTCATGGTCATCTCTGTTTTCCCACTCGCCGTGCCCCTGGGACTCTAAGACCTTCTTTGTAGAACGGCAGTGGGAGGAGACCGTTTGTCCACTTTTCCCCTTCTCTGGTCAGGACTCTCTTTCTGCTTGGGGTGGACCATGGACACAATCAGTAGGAGTGGAGAAGAGACGTGGGTTGCTTGAAATGCCCCAGCAGGACCAAGAGTCATCTCCAAGGAGAGGAATCCAGTTCCCTCCAGTCAAGGCATGGAGGAAACTAGAGTGGACAACACATTAGAGAGGGGTGGGGAAAAGAAGAGGAGCACAGAGAGGGGGAAATGGCTATGATGCGAGAAAGAAGACACTGTGACAGCTGGTCAGGCTTGTTCACAGCCTCAGAGGGCACCCTTGTGTATCATGGGATGCCAGGTTTGACCAGCAGACCCCAGATAATCAAAGGCTCCTAGGCTACCCTTTGGGTATGTGCTCTGGCAACAGGGGCAAGGGCAGAGAAACCAATAGGAAAGCGGTGCTAGGTGGGACCACTCATCCTTACATTCCTCTGGGACTCCCACTGTGCACCAGGTGTGAGGAGAAAGACAGCCAGAGACCCTGCCCACAGAAATAGTGTTCTTCTTGTTGAAAACATGTACATCTCCCAAGACTCTCCCAAGATTGAAAAGGACCAAGGGCCCTGCAGGGGGCCTCTCCTGGCCTTCCTTGACCTTGGGAAGAGGTTCCTCTTTTTTGGAACATTAGGTAGGGGCAGGTTTCTCTGAAACAATGACCACAGGCCAGACGTCAGTAAATATACCATTACATCTGGCGACACCATGTGCAGGGTGGTGTGGATATGAGCGAGTAGCCTGGCTCTGTGGGAGGATCGCTGTGTTTCAGGCAGAGGAAGCTGCTCTGAACCATCCAAGCCAAAGAGTTCTTGTATAATCATCACTTCGTTCATGAGCACAGGGATCCTGCTTGGCAACTGGAGTCAGGTTCCCAATGCCCAGAGTGAGTGAAACCCAGCCACTGTCCAGTTCTGTCTTGATGCGACTTCTGTGACGCACGTGCTACGCAAATCTGTACCTAAACCCACAAAAAAGAACAGGACCTCCGAAAACCCCAAATCCCACAACAACATCTCCAATGTCACAACAGGGCTTTCTGACCTCTGCAAACGAAAGCCACTAAGCCAATAAGTTTTAAAATCCCAATATATACCTACGCTCTAACAAATCGTAACACCATTCACTTTATGCCCTGATGCTGTGTATGGTTCCCTCCAACTTTCTTCTTCAACTTTAGCAATAGGTTTCTCTTTCCAAGTATTTCAATTTTGCTCCTTTGTAACAAGTGATGAGATAACTGCTCTCAGCCACCATTTTATGCTTTTAGGTGATTCTCCCAGCTTCCCTTGTACGAACTTCTTTCCCCAACTTAAGATCTCCAGCTGGCCCTTTAACTGGCTGTCTTCCTACCTGGAACCTTAAACTTCCTTTGCCTCCTGCTGCTCCCTAGAGACGGTCCTGTTTCCTACCTGCTGCGGCTTTCATCCAGGACCCTTAGGGTGAGTGTCTCCCATCCTGTCTCCGGATGTTCCTCTACGGGGAACATCCCCACGGGAATTCATGGTATTGCCTTGCATCCAGTCACCCCAGCATCTGTTTACCCACCCAGTGAAATTTATCAAGTACTTGCTGGGTGCCAGTCTCGACGCCTAGCTGTTGGGAGCTCCACCTTGAACGAAACAGTCATGGTTCTGGTCCTGCAGCAGCATGCAGTTCTCTCTGAATAATTCTTGGCATTCCACCTGGGTTCTTGCAAGGAAAATAAAGTGTATCTCTGATTAAGCCTAAAGCAACAATCAAAAAACCTGCAGTTTTAAATGGTGTAAAATATGACATTCTCCCAGACTGCTCCTATTTAAAACACAGTACAGGGAGTGGCACCTGAGTGTCTCAGTCGGTTGAGCATCTGACTCTTGCTCAGGCCATGATCTCATGGGTCCTGGGATCGAGCCCCATGTCAGGCTTCAGGCTCTGTGCTGAGTGGGGAGTCTGTTTGAAGATTCTCTTCCTCCGCCCCTCCATTCCCACTCTCTCCTTCTCTCTCAAATAAACAATCTTTTAAAAAAATCAAATCAAAGCAAACACAGTACAGAAATTTAGGTCCAGGAGCACCTGGGTGGCTCAGTAGGTTAAAGCGTCTGCATTCGGCTCAGGTCATGATCCCAGGGTCCTGAGATCGAGCCCAGAATCAGGCTCTCTGGTCAGCAGGGAGCTTGCTTCCCTTCTTCTCTCTCTCTGCCTGCCTCTCTGCCTACTTCTGATCTCTGTATGTCAATTAAATAAATAAAAAATCTTTAAAAGAAAGAAAGAAAGAAAGAAATGTAGGTCCATGCTTTCATTTCCTGCAGGTAAACTTTTTTCTCCTAATATATCTGACTTTCAACCACATGAAAACTATATGCTCACAGAGCTCCCTTCCCTGGGTGGGGTGGTAGAGCATGAGAGTTACGTGTCTAGGACCCAGTACAGGGGTCCTCAACTCATGGAACACGTTTGTTAAAAAAAAAAAAGCCAAGGCCACGCCCCCCAAATTCTGACTTATTTGGTGTGGGTTGGGGCTCAGGCATCAACATCTTTAATAACCCTTGAGTGAGTCCTACATGCAGTCAAGGTTGAAGACCTTCAATCTAGTGGGAAAACCTGAGTTCTAGTGGGAAAACCTGAGTTCTGGCATGGGATCTTGGCTCTTCCATACAGTGCTGCGTGGATGAGTTATTTAGGGGAGCATATGTCACCTGTGTAAGTTCAAGAGCAGTGAGACAACTTTCTATGGAAACACCTTAGTGCTGCATAACAAGATTTGCTCTGTCTAGATGACTGGTGGATGAAAATGCCTGGCAGCACTTGTCCAGAGTTAATGATCTTGAACTGGAAAGGGAAAAAGGAGAGAGCCATGTTGTGGCCAAGAAACCCAAACCTCAAGACTCTACAGCTTCATTGCTCTGGGCCTTGAAAAACAGTAACCCACAGACCTGGCAATCACTCACATAAAACACAAACATATTCACAGAGAATCAAAACTCTCACCAAAGGCATTCAGCAAAAGTCACCTTCTGGGTATCAGACTGCACTGGGTGGTCAGCAATAAACATAGGAGCTTATAATAAATATAGCCCAAATAAGTATATCACGTGCTGTGTTAAGTGACATGCAAGAAAAGGACAAGGAGCACTCAGAGCATGTGAATGAAAGACCTTGTCAGAGCTGGCCTTGTAGAACAACAGACTTGGGCCCTGAAGAGTCTGTTGCAGTCCCAGCTAGGAGACAATGCCTTGAAACACTGGGAGGTGCTCAACAGCATGTAGGATCTGCTTTAAAATAGGGCTTTTTGTGGGTGCCTGGGTGGCTCAGTTGGTTGAACATCTGCCTTCGGCTCAGGTCATGATCCCAGAGTCTTGGGCTTGAGCCCCGTGTTGGGCTCCCTGCTCAGTAGATAACCTGCTTCTCCTTCTGCCTGCTACTCCCCCTGCTTGTGTTCCCTCTGTCTCTCTCTCAATCTTGCTCTACCTCAAATAAATAAATAAAATCTTTTTAAAATAAAATAAAATAAAATATGATTATCTCAGGGCACCTGGGTAGCTCAGTTATTAAGTGTCTGCCTTCAGCTCAGGTCGTGATCCCAGGGTCCTGGGATTGAGCCCCACATCGGGCTCCCTGCTCGGCGGGAAGCCTATTTTTCCCTCTCCCACTCCCCCTGCTTGTGTTCCCTCTCTCACAGTCTTTCTCTCTCTCTCTCTGTCAAATAAATAAAAGCTTTAAAAAATAATAATAAAATAGGGCTGTTTCTTCCCCCACAGTACATGGATCTAGAGTATTTATACTAAGGAGTATAATTAGGTAGTTATCTCTCACATTGACAGAACATGACCCATCCTCAATGGTCTTACTTCCCTTCTGAAAGTCTAGATCTGCTGACTGGGGGTACCCAGAGGAGAGATACCCTGACTTAGGAGCTGGGACTGCTATCAGGCTATTTCAACACCTCATGCCACTGGAAAAACAGGCTTAAGAAAAAAATTCATACTTTTGGCAATGTCTCAGACTTGATTTTCCAAAAGCAGACACTGAGATGGCATTTGGTGTATAGGATTTTCTATGAAGGAGCAACATCTGCAGAAGGGAGTGGGCGAAGGCAAAATTAGGCAGAGAGAGAAACAAAACTGTGGAACTTCAGTACAGGACCAACAAACCCGAGTCAGCTCCATGAGGAGCTCCAGAGCATCAATGACTTGCCAGACTTGTCCCATGTTAGACTAAAATGTCCCTACCTGATGAACCCTGCATTAATTATTCATTGAGTGTAGGCCACCCACAGAAGTACAGCCCTGAAGGAGCTGACAGCTGGAGACCATCTGCTCACAGCTCCAACAACCAGTTCAAGCAACAAGCTCTTCTTTGAAGGGGGATCTGGGAAATATATCTCCATGTCTACCATGTAGAATGGTTGATCTGACAGTCAAGGGAAGAAGGTTCGCTGACACACAAATGGGATGTGGTGGCATCCTCTAAGATGGTCCCCAATGATCTCTGCCTCCTGGTAGTCATGCCCTGAGGATCTTGAAAGAATGACCCTCCCCCCACTCGTCATGTCTTCAGATGAGACCACAGTCGCTGGTGCCCAACAGCCGGAACGTAATCTCATGAGAGACACTGAGGCAGACGTGCCCAGCTAAGCCACACCTAGATTCCTAGCCCACACACACTGAGGTAAAGAGTGTCTGTTGTTAAAACCACTGAGTTTGGGGGTAATTTGTTAGTCAGCCATAGATGTCTAATATAGGGGGCAGGGAGGATTTTGACTGGAACTCAAGCAATAGATATACCCTGGGGCATCTTCTAGGTCAACCTGTCAAGTTTGGCATCCTTAACAAATGGGCTGACCAACAGAGGAATAAGACAGCTCAGAAACAAAAGTCACACTCATCCCTCCAAGTCAAGAACACAGGCAGTCGACATGCTGACTGAAGAGCAAAGGAAAACAGAATAAATGGTTATGGAGAGTGGTCACATGGCCTTGTGAACTTAGCCGAAACAAGGTCTAAAGCCACTATACCTGTATTTCCTTCTTGCTGTGTCATGTATCTTTTTTTTCTTTTTCTTTTTTTTTTTTTTAAGATTTTTTTATTTATTTGTTAGAGAGAGAGAGAGAGATACAGAGCGCAAGCACAGGCAGACAGAGTGGCAGGCTGGAGGCAGAGGGAGAAGCAGGCTCCCCGCTGAGCAAGGAGCCCGATGTGGGACTCGATCCCAGGACGCTGGGATCATGACCTGAGCCGAAGGCAGCCGCCCAACCAACTGAGCCACCCAGGCGTCCCTCATGTATCTTTTTTATTTAATTTCATTTTTCTTTCTTTTTCCTCTCACTTATCATTGGATACCCAGAGGGGGTCATGACAGAACTAAAGAGGACGACACGATCACTCAGTGATGCTGGACTTGGAGCTGGCTGCAGTAACTCAGAAGACAGTGGGCTGTCCACTCTTGGAAAGAAGATGTGTCTGGACAGCTTACAGCTTCACTAGGTCAGGCAAGAGCAGCTTGGGGAAGTGCCAGGATGAGGGAGAGTGTGTATACGGGTACTGGGCTGTAGAGATAACTTGTCTCTTTGTCCAGGATGGCAGTACCCTTCTTAATAATGAAAAATCTCAATATCAGTGGTAAATAGGACCACAACTCTGAGTCAGAAGACAAAAAGGATCAGACATTACTTCTTTCAAGCTCCCTCGAATACTACTCAGGCACAAGCAATCAGATGTCACCATCTGCATGACCAATACAATAATGCACTACCTCAGAGATACCCGAGACTTCTAGGGAATTCAAGGGAATTCTTGAAGGGAGTCTTCTCTGATGTCCTCCTTTCCTTGGTCCTGCCCCATTTTCCAAGCCTTCACACTGAGTCTGAGAACAAGTGGTTACCTTCTCAATAAACTTCTTATATGCTTAAACTATGCAGACACGGGCTTGTTGTTTCGATCAAGAACCTTAACTGATACACCCACAGACAGGTCTCCTTCCTATTAAGGTTGATCCAGTTTTCCCTGCCGTGTGTTAAATGGAACACTAGTCCAGAAGTATGGTCAAAATGGGTTCAGAGGTTAAATAAGTTTGGTAAACAGTCCATGCTGTATGCCTTTCTTGAAGAGTCATGGTAGCTGCGAGCATATTAAAGGTTCTGAGAAGTTCTGTGTTAAGAAAATCTGTTTAACATTGTTTATAAGAGGGTTTCCATTGCCATTTTTCTTTTACACTTAATTGATGACACTTCTCACTCTGAGAAACACTGTCCTGGAGCCAAAAAAAGGAAGACTCAGAGAGAGACTGCAGTTCCCTCCAATTTCTAAGTTCCAGTTTGTTTGCTCTTTGAGGTCTTGCCACTTCCCCAGCTGAATCACACAAAGAGTCATCACCCCCTTCCAAAGAAACTACCCATAGAATATCAGCCCCAGTCTGTTGAATAATATGTACCTTCCCCCTTAATTTCACATAGTTTTCTCTGACATTAATTATTTTCTTCTCAGGTCTGTCAAAGGCCTCTCTATGTACCTTTATTAACCTTAGAATGACTAATAATTGCTTTACCAAATCTGAAAACACAGCAGATCCCCCTTGTTAACCATTTTTGAAATAAAATTTTCTTAGCCATTCTTGTTCTTTCAAATTACCTTTTGGTGAAATACAAAAACAAAGTCCAATGCAATTTTATGCAAAGGTTAATTTTAGTAAATTTAGTAATTTTAGTAAAGTTGTAAAATAATTTAAGAAGACCTGACATCCTTAAAATAGTCTTCACATCTAGAGCCATATGGTATCTGCTTCTGTTATATCTGTCAGTCTACATTTTTGAGTTTCCTTCAGGCAGGTCCCAGGATTTTTCGTTTCAAGGGAAGAAGACAAGGCTATTATTATTTGTAGGTGAAATGATGTTTTCCCTAAGAATCTGAAAGAACCATCTGGAATAGTAATTTGAATTGATAAGAGAGTTCAATAATCATATGGACAAAACAATCCACATGAATAACTTTCCTGGGTACACAAAACAACCCATTAAAACTACAACTACATAGAGATATAGGGGAGATCCCAGATATATTTAGGGGCAGAATTAACAGGAGATGGTAATGGGATTGGTGTCATCTGTGGGCCCCCTTCTGCCCCACAATCACTCTCCAGAAAGAACCATATTGGATTATACAATATCATTTCAATTTTAGAGCCCAAATTTTATGTCTAAAGGACACTTTCAAAATTTTTGGCCTTCCTAGCTTCAGCCCTGCTAGTGAGGTCTTTGCTACATTTCCTCATCTCGTTCTTTTCATTCCATTCAGGCGGAAGTGGTTTGGTTAGCTGGTCAGCTCCCACCCCACCATTTTTCTCAAAAATCTGCCTGTAAGCCTCTCTGTGACTATGTCCCTCTCGCTCTTGCCTGATTGTCTGATGAAGCAGGTGGAGATGATCCGCTAGAGTTGCACTGGGAAACTGAAAAGAAGAATGCAGATTTAGAATAGCAGTAAAGAAGAATGGAAGAGGAAGCTCCCTGGGGGTAAGGAAATAGACAGACAGCCCTGAGAGGATGAATTCATACAGTGGCCTTGTACATTTCAAAGGCTCTCAGATCCTTTGAAAAAGGAATCTACCATGCATGGAGGTTGGCAAGGGAAATGACAACGTTCCTTTTCTGGACTAATTCAAAACCTCACAAGTTATACCTTCAGGAAAAAATATATCAATGTAAATATTGTTATCAGGACACTGACTTGTTGAGTGACAAGCAATCAGAATTACAGGCTTTCAAGAATTAAAGGTTACATTCACAGCATTTAACAACCTCCGAACTCCAGACATCCTAAAAGATTCCTTTGTTATATGAAAACAGAACAGGATTACACCTGTTCAACAAGTCTTCTCACTGACAAGGAGAATAAATTTGGTGTTCTTTGTAGATTTTCTCAATATACCTGTTCATCAGAACTCACTTTAAATAGGTCTGTTTCGGGGCACCTGGGTGGCTCAGTGGGTTAAAGCCTCTGCCTTCGGCTCAGGTTATGATCCCAGGGTTCTGGGATCAAGTCCTATCCTGGGATTGAGTCCCACATCAGGCTCTCTGCTCAGCAGGGAGCCTGCTTCCCTTCCTCTCTCTCTTCCTGCCTCTCTGTCTGTCAAATAAATAAATAAAAATCTCAAATAAATAAATAAATAAATAAATAAATAGGTCTGTTTCCCTACAGTTACGTGGGAGGGAATGCTTTCTGCTATAGTTTCTAAGATCTTTTTCACCAGCGAGCACGCTTCAGGTTAAACCTACTCTCAAGATTAAGTCCTTTAGTCCAGGAGGAAAGTCCTGGGAAACTTTAATATGGGGGGTGGGGAGAGGTAGAAGAAAATTTTAAACAAATGAAATATGCAGTAGTATGCTCAAAGACGTTTAACAACGGGCTCTCTAGATCTAGAGGAGAAACCCCGATTTGTAATATTTGCCAACTGTCATTGTGTAAATATTTCCACCACGGCCATTAAGTAACCAACACGATGTCACTGAAAGCAGAGTTGAGAAAAGATGTATATGATAGGCTCTTCACAGCCTGTAAGGGCTAATTCTAGCATACCACTAAGAGATAAGTAATGTTTTCTTCCTGTGCCCCAATCTATCTAGTTATGTGGTTTTTCTCCAACCTTGCACTCCAGGAAGGAGAGGAGGAGATGCAGCTGTAGGTTGGCGACAGAAGGACAGGGGTACCGTTAAATGCTATCAGGGAGACCCAGAGAGCGGAAAAGATTCAAAGACCCAGCATAAAATAGAAAGAATGAGTGCCCAGCCCTCTTGGGGGTCCTCCATTCTGAGCATTTATTTGTCCATTTCCACCAAAAGTGTGCTATTGTTTGTTTTAAGTTCTGTCTGTAAATTCCAGAAGGAACTGTTCCTCTTCCCTGGCCACAGGAGGCCTGGCTGTCCCCCACGACCACAACTCCCTGATGAGGGCACAGCTCCCTTTCCTGGCTGTGGCTTCCAATTACCTTCTTGGGAGTGTGTGACTTGACAAGGGAATCCCCGGGTTTCTGAGTACTTTCCCTGAAGTGAGAACCATGCCCAGTGTTTAGCCACTGCAGAAATGGGGTGGGGGTGGGGGGTAGCTATCTGTCTACAAAGAACAAAAACTCTTCCCATGGATATAGTAGCTCCAGGTACCTTGGGACATTTCCCAGGTATGGGAAGAAATGAGATGCATAATGGGATTAGGCAGTCCCTTGCTTCAAAGGATTCTCATTACCCTGGAAAGAAAATTAAATATCTATCATCTTCAACAAAACACTTCAGGATCTGGTATCTGTCTACCTCCATGTTCCTATCTCCCACCACTCCTTCTCACTGACTTTCTTCACATTTGGAAATATTCCAAGCTTGTTTCTTCCCCAGGTCCTTTGTACTTGCAAATGTATGTATGTATATATATGTATGTACATATACAAACTTTCTCTTGCTGAATCATTTGAAAGTGAATTGCAACACGGTAGCATTATTTGATATTTCTGCATTTATTCTAAAAACAAGGACATTCTCCTCCATAATCATAACCATTACCACACTCAAGGAATTTAATGTGGCTGCAATATCTAAACTATATATAAATGTCTAAAAAATAAGTCCCTTATACCTGGGGGTAGGGAGAAGGTCCTGACTCTAGGATCCAACTAAAGTTTGTGCATTGCATTTGATTGTCATGGTCCTGGAGTTTCCTATAACCTGGACCAGGCTCACTGCCTCATCCTCACATGTGTGCATACACACACACACACACACACACACACACACACACACACACACACCTCTTTTTATCATTCATGACACTGACATTTTGGAGAGTCCAGACCAGTTGCTTGTAGAATGTCTAATTGATTCTTCATGATTACAATCAACTTACGATTTTCTTTTTAAAACACTGTGCAGCTCGACAGTCCCTCACAGGTAGGGTGCTGAGTGGTGACTGAGCTGGGGATGCAGCAGGTGTGCACCAACTGTGGCTGAGCCTGGCCTCCAGGTGTCCCCTGGGATCCACCGTCCTGATGCTGCTCAGGTCTTGAGTCCTTCTAAGCTGGAACAGTAGTGAGGAATTTTTCAGCTAAGGGCCATGGAGCCAAGGATCTGTTGTTTTCTGACAGCAATATCTGAACCCCTGGGGCAAACATGTCTTAATGGAGGACAAAGAAACCAAGAAGTGGGACACCTGGCTGGCTTGGTTGGGAGAGTGTACAACTCTTGATCTTGGGCTCATAGATTCGAGCCCCACATGGGCATAGAGCTTACTTAAGAAGAAGAAGAAGTCCTCAGTAAGGAGTGTGGGAAAGGGAGGCCTGGGTGGCTCAGTTGGTTGGGCAGCTGCCTTCGGCTCAGGTCATGATCCCAGCGTCCTGGGATCAAGTCCCACATCGGGCTCCTTGCTCAGCAGGGAGCCTGCTTCTCCCTCTGCCTCTGCCTGCCATTCTGTCTGCCTGTGCTTGCTCTCTCCCCCTCTCTCCCTCTGATAAATAAATAAAATCTTAAAAAAAAAGAAGAAGGAGGAGGAGGAGGAGAAACAAACCAACCAGGAAGCAACTGTATCCAGAAAGCTGTGTCACAGGGACCGCTGACCAAGACTAAGAAGATGCCCCACAAAGCGGAAAGACTGTTTCCTGCCAGGACTGGCACTCAGTGTGTAACCTGGAACCACAGAACCAGACATGTCACACATCTGGGACACCAACCACACCTACCTATTGTGGGGAGGGATGAAATCTTTACTATGTGAACCCTGAGAGCAGAGGTTGGGCCCCAATCTCCCGAGATGCCCTGACACTCCGCTAGTGGTGTCTTAAAAGCCATCCAGGAACTTGGGTTGAGCTAGTTCAAAACTAAAGTGACTGAATGAAGACTTCTACTTCTGGCCAAGAAGGAATAACAGTGGAAGAAGAAACAACATTCAAGAAACCATGATCTGTAAGACACTGGACATCATCAGGATGCCTGGGTGGCTCAGTCAGTTAAGCATCTGCCTTCAGCTCAGGTCATGATCCCGGGGTCCTGGGATCAAGCTCTGCATTGAGCTTCCTGCTCTGTGGGGAGCCTGCTTCTTTCTCTCCCTACTTGTGCGCTTGCACACACTCTTTTTCTCCCTCACCAATAGATAAATAAAATCTTAAAAAGAAAAAAGACACTGGACAATAGGCAATAAAAGACGGGAACCCTGAGATGTAGGAAACAAGTGAGGGGAGCCCTACAGTTGCCCCTGCTGTATCTTGAGAGCTTCCACAGTGTACAAGGAAAGAATAGGCGGAGCCCAGCATACCCCCTCAGTTGACGGGACAGAACTGAGAGTCCGAGAAGACAGAGGCCACTACAGAGCACAGCACAGAGCTCCCAAGAAGAGAGAGCTGCACAGATGCTCAACTCCAGAGAGCTGCTGAGGTTCTCCTTGAGTGTCTGGGAGAGTACTGGCCACGTGTCTGGTCATTAAACAAAGATCTGTAGAGCTCACACTTCATTAATCAATATGTTGAACACTACATCAAGTACTAGTGATGTACTATATGTTGGATAACTGAACATAATACTAAAAAAAATCAGTAGGAAGAGTGTGGAATCCCATTCCCTACTGTCCTGCCTCTGCCTCTCCTTATCACAATTACACCATGCGTTCTCCATCAGAGGCCCATAGATGGCGCCATTACCTTTGCCAGGACACAGAATTACTCAAGGCTACCACTTAGAATACTGTTTTCACAATGTGTGTGAATCTGGTCCTCCTTAAAATTTTGTAGGATGGCATGATAGTTATATGAAATCCTGGTCTTCCAGGAATTCCAGACCCCTTAATAAATGTAGCAAGCAATACTAGTAATCCTGTCCCTATCCCTCATTCCCAGGCCAGGACCCATGAGGCTTCTGTAAAATGCATAAAGTAGGGGGATTCTTTGAACAGAGAGAGACAGGTGATGGCTTTATGGAATGGTCTTATCCCCAAAAAGCAGACATGAACAGTCTTGGCCTTCAGAAACCAGCCAGAGTGGAGGTGGCCTCTCTCCCACCAGCTGTGATTGTTCAATACAGTAAGCCCTGATGGGATCAGTCCCAACAGTCTAGAACATTTAGAAATGCCAGGTCCCTGTTGGGAGAAGAGCCCCTGCAAAAAGGGAGACAGGCAGCAGGGGGACTCCATGTTTGCCTGCTCCACCAAAGCTGTTCTTGCCAAGGGCAAGAAGACCTCCACCAAAAAAGAAAGACACCTGGACAGCAAGTGCCTCCTGATATGATCCAAGTACTACTCATGAGGTTCTATTGTCCAAAACCAGAAAAAAAAAAGAAAAATCAAACCTGAATCTGATAAATCCTCCAAATCAAACTGCCAGAGAACAGAGCAACATGGTTAAAGACACCAGAGGGGCCAGCAAAAGCCAGCATCAAAAATTTGAAGGATTTATTGTCTAGTTTTTACATGTGTGTGCATGCACACACAAAGTTGAACAGTTACAGACTTTAAAAGTCTAAAAGAAGGGCATCTGGGTGGCTCAGTTATTAAGCATCTGCCTTCAGCTCAGGTCATGATCCCGGGATCCTGGGATGGAGCACCTCGCCTTGGGCTCCCTGATCAGCAGGAAGCCTGCTTCTCCCTCTCCCTCTGTCCCTGCTTGTTTTCCCTCTCTCTCTCTCTCTCTGTGTCAAATAAATAAATAAATGCCCAAAAGAGTGTGTCCGACAGATATGGGTTTTTCTTTTTTGGGGGGATACTGACTGAAATAAACTACTTGTAAAAAGACATAGGAGATAATATAGAAAATATAGACAATGACTAGATATTTGGCAATGTAAGAATTAGTACTAATTTATAGCTATCATTATTGCATTATTGTGGTTATTCTAAAGAGTTCTTCCTTTTTTTTTTTTTTTGAGAGTTCTTACTTCTTAGAAAGTCATACTGGAGTTTTTGTAGCAAAATGATATCATATGTGGGATACGCTTTAAGACAATTTGAGGGAGAACAATAGGAGTGGAGATCAAATAAGATCAGTCAGTTGTTGAAGCGGCGTAATTGGTATATGGCAGTCATTATACCAGTCTCTCTGCTTACGTATTTGCTTAATACATAATAAAATACATAATAAATAATAAATACATAATAAAAGGCTAAAGAGAGAGAATTTCTTAGCAAAGTGCCCCAGGCAGCCACAGTCAACCAATCAGAGCTGAGATGATGGAGCAGCCTTCTCTGCTCAGCTCTGGGCTGGGGCATGGTAATCCTGGCAAAGAGACTGTGAACCAGGAAAGAACCCAGTGGTCTTAAAGGTGAGTCTGTTCGGATAAGGTCAGAAATCTGATCCTTAGAACCTGGCTATTTTTAAAGAATGCTTGCTTACTTGCTTTCCTTCTTTGTGCATGTGTGTGTCTGTGTCTTTTCGTTGTTACTACTTTTCTCCCTCAATCTTTGGTAAAATTCTTTTATGAAAATTCCAACTTCCTTCAGAGGTAATCAGAGGGACCAGGGAAGTTGGGTTCGCTTACTAAATGCTAAGACCTGCACTCTCATACCCAGCCCTCTTCTCCCGCTGGCTCCCAACCTGCTGGCAACTTCGCCTTTCCCTCCTAGCATGAAACTGGGAGGAACTTCTCTGGGGCATCTGACCAGTCCAGGAGACATATTTTCAAGGCAATGAAATGGATAGAGGTCTGGGAGGAGCTGGAGACTTCCAAATGACCATACACATAAGGACCAGATTTATCGGGCATACAACAGGGTTTGAGGTCAAACGTTTGTTTGCCTGTGTGCAGTTTGGAGCAAGCTACATTTCCATGTTTTCATGTTTTTATATTTTTAAGGAGCCTGGGCCATGTCTGTTTGCCTCCTCCCCCAGATTCCACGAGGAGTGGGGGGTGGGGGGCAGACCAGCTTGGAGCAGGAGGGGACATGAGGCATGATTGTAGCTCTTGGCATCCAGAACAGAAGGGACAGTTTTGACCTGGAGGCCACATAATATATTTTTAAAACTGGGATTTCAAGGTTATTCATACAGCATGAGACTCACAAATAACATCCCTTAGCCTCTCAATAAGTACCCGATTTGATGTAACTTTGCCTTATTCTCATTTATTGCCTACTATTACCTTCATCTAAGTGTAGCTTCCTTTTCTCTTCCGTTTCTATTAGGTTTCTATAATAATAATGAAGTTTTCTTTCCTTGTGGAAACCAAAACACAGCTGTTGTTAACCTTTTGTTCAGAATACCTCTTCTGCATATTTAATTTTCTCTCTTTCTATGACTTCTGTTATCTGGACTCTGGCATTTGTACTTCTACTGCCATACCTCTTAACTTCAATTCAAAATTTCCTAATTATTTATTCTTCACTGCTTCCTTCTGTAAGACATCTGATCCTGCAATATTAATTGTGCCCATTCTATTATTTATCCCATCTGTTGTGTTATTTCAACTATTGTATTGCTCACATTTAATATTTCCTCTCACTTCTTTTTATAATTCCTTATTCTTTTTTTTTAATTTTATTTATTTATTTGACAGAGCGAAATCACAAGTAGGCAGATAGGCAAGCAGAGAGAGAGAGAGAGAGAGAGAGAGAGGGGGAAGCAGGCTTCCTGCTGAGCAGAGAGCCCGATACGGGATTCGATCCCAGGACCCTGAGATCATGACCTGAGCCGAAGGCAGAGGCTTAACCCACTGAGCCACCCAGGCGCCCTGATTCCTTATTCTTATATTATTAATATCTTCCCTGCTTCCTTAAGTGTATTTATTGAGGTTATTTTAAATTATTGGTCCATCTGTTCTAATACTTCAAAAGATACATGTTATCTCCTTTGTTACTTTCTTTGAGAAACTTGTTTTCCTCAGGTGTCTAGCTTTTTTGGCTTGTGAGGTCATATTCTCCACAAAATTCCAACCACTCTGTCTGAAAGTGAGTTCAGGGAAAGAACCAAAGTTCAAACTCTGGTCCTTCTCAGCCATGTGAGCATAAATGGAAGGGAGAAGATGAGCCTGAGATGAGCACCAGAACCACAGGTAATCACACCTGTGTGCTCTTACCCCACTTTTCTACTTCGGATCCCATGGAATGGGTAGTCTCTTGGGTGACCCCCTAGCCCTGGGAGTGTAGAAGAGGAAAAGTAGAGAATAAATGCAGAAGGCCAGTCAGTTCCCAGTGACTTTCCCAGTTACCCCAACAAGACCTGTTCTCTGTCCAAATAGTACCCTAACGACACCTAACCAAGCTCAATGGGTCATTTTCACAGAGTGAGGGAGGACATGATGTTTTCCCAAAAGCAATAGAGTAGGGACAGGCCAAATCAAAATTAAAATAATATTCTGCCCGAAATTAAACAGACACTTTCATCTCTTTGCGGCTTTTTAAGTTAATAAGTATCTCAAATACACACAGACACACATACACACACAGTGTCTTATCATCAGATTCCAGGGTCCTCCCCCAGCCTGTGACCCTAATGTCTAGGTGGCTACAACACTGTCCATGTTGAAATCCTCCCCATTTTTACAACCCACCAAAAAATGCCACTTCCTTCATTATGCCTTCTCTGAGCACCACGGCAAGAAGGTCCTCTCCTCTCTGAACTCAGCCCACATTGGCAACAGCCTTTATAGGTCCTGATGGCTTTCTACCACACAATTTCATTATTTGTATATCTATCACATCTCCTCTGCTCATTCATTTGGCCTTGAGGAATGCTACTTTGCTGAAACAGGCCCAGTATTCAAAACACCACAAATTCCCAGTGGCATCATCCAGGCTCACTTTAGATGATTCTCATGCACAGAAGCCACATATTTGCCCTTCTGAATGGCCCCCAGCCACTGTCCTGAACACGTGTCCACCACATCCAGGGCAGTGACGTGAGGAGCACCAGGATCTCACGTGCCATACCATTTCCTTCAACTTTACATACATGACAAAATGGAGCCACAGAAACCAACAGTCCAAAGTGACCAGATTTAGAGATGACAGCAACAGCAACAGCCTCTGACTCTCTTCTGTGACTGTTTTCCTGGAGAACAGTACTTAGTCAGGGAAGGCCTTCTCACAGGACAGAAGAGCAGGCTAGAAAAATCCTGTCCTCCTGATCTTTCGGAGAACCCAACTTCCCCAACATTTTCGGTATTTTTGTTGTCATATTTTACCTGTTCAGCTAAAGACAGCAGTTGTCCTCTTGTTAAGTTGGCAAACACAGTTAAGAACTGTTGCCCCATGGTCTTGAAGGATCTAATCTCAAGCCACCTGCCCAAGATGTGTGACAGGAAGCTCAGGAAAGAGCCAGGTGAGGCCTGGAACAAAGCAGACACAAATGCACACATCAGAACTGCCCCACCCCCATCTGTCCTCCTGAGGTCCTTCTGCACAAGAAAGTTCCACCCGGTGGGCTCTTACAGAGTCTACCGTGCTTGTTCAAGTGTAACTTTATGGTGACCCCTGACCCTCCTGGTACCAGACTTGTTCTTTATACTCACAGTTATTCTCATATCATCAGTCTGTGCTATTTGCTCCTGTATCTGTTTCCTCTACCAGACACTGAAAATGACTACACTGAAGGGAGAAGGATGGTGATGTCAGGCCACAGGGCGGCCTGGGGTGGGGGTTGTCGTTGTTCACTACCACAAGGTGGGTGTTTTCATCATCCTGGTACCCTCAGAACTCAGGAAGGGCTTCAGAAACCAATACAGAATGCCCTTGGGCCCCGCGGCCACAGCTCTCTGGGCTCCGGGTGGTAAAGTCCCGCCCCCTTGCCACCCCCCGCCGAGGTGCCGGGGTTTAGGGAGAGCGGACTCCAGCACTTAGCGCAGACAGATAAACCAGAGAAATGAGACCCGCTCCTGGCCTCTGTTCCAGGCGTTCCCGCCGACTTCACCGGGTTCTGCATCCGGCTCTAGGAGGCTGGGAGAACCAGGAGGGCCGGCGCCCTCGCCCAGCGCGCATGCGCAGGGTCGTCGGCGCGGGGCGAAACCCCCTAGTCTCTTAAGCTCGCAACCAGCAGGGGGCGACACGAGGACGCCTCCCTGCTTGTAGACGGGAGCTGAAGACGTCGTGGCTGGAGGGTGGGCTGGCACCTCGCTGGGGACGGCGAGGAAGAGAAGAGAATCGCCCAGCTTCTCCCGGTAAAATTAGCGGAAGGATAGGACGTGGCAGTAGAGAGCATGCTGGCGCGACCCCCGCCGTCCCCGCCACCCCGGACCGAGCGCTTACATGCTCCCCCCCACCGTCAGCGTGGTGTGGCAAGGGGTTGAGAGGTGCAGTGGCTGAGGAAACAGGCTTCAGCCTGAGACTGAAAGACTTTCAGCCTCACCGTTTACTCTGATTTTAGGCACCTTATCTGGCCTGAGCCCTGGCTTTCCTACCTATTAAATGGGGGTAGTAGACCCCACTTCACTGGGTCATTATGGAGCTCGCAAGCACACAAGTAAGTGCGTAATGTTAACCCTTATCAGAGCTTTTCTTCATACAACACTGTTGCCTGTCTGTGCATCTCTGTACTCCCCCATGAACCCCCACCCGGACCCACCACATGGCCTGACTCGGTGAGCTCCCCTGGGTACATAGTGTGGGTCAGTCAACTTGGTATTACCATGCACAGCACCAGCCCTGGTAAAAAAAAAAAAAAAAAAAAAAAAAAAAAAAAAAAAGAAAGAAAGAAAGAAAGGGAAGGAAGGAAGGAAGGAGGGAGGGAAGAAAGAAAGAAAGAAAGATAAAAGAAAAGAAAACCTGCTCAGGGAGCCAGGGAGAAGCCAAGGTGCTGAGTTGAGATGAGATCCCAAAGGGTCCACACGGGGTCCTACAAGAGCCCCTGCTCAGATCTCAGTCCAAATCATTTGCTCAGATCCGCAGACTCCAGCCCCATGGAACCCAAGGGCTTTGCTGTGTCCTAGCAGCCTAACCTCTCTGCTGTGTGGAAGGATGGGCTGCTCCCTCCCTGAAGCCCCCTGGTCCACCTAGCCCTCAGGGGGTGTTTAGTCCTCCCCAGAGTGTTTTGTCTGAGTCTCCACCCACCTCTGTGTCTCAGACTCTGCCTGACTCTTATTTGTGCTTGTGTCTATCTCTGAGGCTGTAGATCGGAAAAGAAGAGGAGGAAACACCACCTCTTTCTAGTTCCTGCCTGAAGTTGGTATATATGATTAGCCCAACTCAAGTCTCTCCCCAAAACACAGCTGGAATCTCAGCCCTTACCTCAACCTGCAGCCTGTGAAAATTCTACTCTTCTGTTCACTGCACAGCCCCACTCAGGCTCAGCCCAAAGGGACATGGAGTAGGATCTCCCTAAAGGGGCTGCAGAGCCCTGAGAGACTGCTGGCAAGGAAAACATGTCCTATTCAGGAAGAGATGGCTGGCGAGAGAAAGGTCCTGGGGACTCTCCACTGGACAGTTTCCTTAGTGAGCCTAAGGCCAGGGAGCCCTGGGCACTCTCTTCTCCCTTGTGGCTCAAAGGCAGGTCCACCTCTAACGCACGCAGCACCCTTGTGAAAATTAGCTCAGGCTGGTTTTCAGTCCCCATTTGCCTTCTAGGCCTGGTGACCTTGTATAATGCCCAACCTACTCAAACTGTACATGGCAGAAAACTGCATCCTGCTAGTCCCCATGGAGTGTAGAAACTCAGACTGTGAATCAGGCAGATGTCCGCTTGTCCACCTCTACACTCCAGGACAGTGATGGGGGCAGTGACTGCTCCTATAAGAACATAACACTTCTGGGGCACCTGGGTGGCTCTGTGCGTTAAAGCCTCTGCCTTCAGTTCAGGTCATGATCCGAGGGTCCTGGGATCGAGCCCCGCGTCAGGGCTCTCTGCTTATCAGGGAGCCTGTTTCCTTCCTCTCTCTGCCTGCCTCTCTGCCTACTTGTGATCTCTGTTTGTCAAATAAATAAATAAAATCTTAAAAAGAAGAAGAACAACAACATAACACTTCTTACTCCCATCAGGGGACCCACAGCTCCCTGTGCCTCCCTCCAAAACCTCTGACTCTGAAACTGATGGAATCTACAGGACAGTTTCTGGAAGCTTGTGGCCTCTTCCCCCACTATTTGTCATGTCTTGGCCAGGAGGGTCGACTACTCCTCTGTGCTCAGCTCTGCTCCCAGGCACAGTCCTCACTGCCTAACTAGACCTGCAATGCTTTTTCATATTTCTAAAACCAAGAGCCCCTCTCGGTGATGCCTTCTTTCTTCCCAAACTCTTGTCTCTGATTCCCTGGTCTTCATGACCTTTGATTTGGCAATTGTTTCTTAGATATAATACCAAATATATAAGCAACCAAAGACATAGATAACTGGACTTCATCAGAAGTAAATATTTTTGTACTTTGAAGAACACTATCAGGAAAGTGACAAGACAATCCACAAATAGGAGATTTATTTGCAAATCATATATCTGATAAGAGACTTGTACCTAGAATATACAAACAATCCTTCCAACTCAATATATAATGACAAGTAACCCAATTAAAAATGGTCAAAGGGTCTGAGTAGACATTTCCCAAAAGATATACAGATGGCCAACATAAAGACAGTCAACATCATTAATCATCAGAGAAATGCAAGTCAAAGCCATAATAAGATACCACATCATACCTACTAAGATGGCTGTGATCAAAAAGACAGGTAATAACAAGTAACAACAAAAATGTAGGGGAAACTGGAACCCTCACATGTTGCTGGTAGGAACATAAAATGGTGCAGCCATTTTGGAAAACAGTGTGGCAGTTTCTCAGATAGTTAAACACAGAGTTAACTCTTCAACCCAGCAATTCCACTCCTAGGTATTTAGCCAAGAGAAAGGAAAACGCGTGATCACACAGGAACTTTTACGAGAACATTCACAACAGCATTATTAATAATAGTAAAACAGTGAAAACAACCCAAATGTCCATCGACTGATGAGTGGATAAAATGTGACAACCATATAGTAGAGCATTATTTGGCATTAGTAAGGAATAAAGGACGGCTACACGCTAAAAGGTGGATGAATCTTGAAAACGTGATGAGAAATGCGAAAAGCTGGTCACAAAAGACCACACGTTATACAATTCCACTTGTATGAAATGTCCAGGAGAGATAGGTAAAGCTACAGACACAGAAAGTAGATTAATAATTGCCCAGGGCTTGGGGCGCCTGGGTGGCTCAGTGGGTTAAGCCTCTGCCTTTGGCTCAGTTCATGATCTCAGGGTCCTGGGAATGAGCCCCACGTCAGGCTCTCTGCTCAGCAGGGAGCCTGCTTCCCCCTCTCTCTGCCAGCCTCTCTTTCTACTTGTGATCTCTGTCTGCCAAATAAATAAATAAATAAATAAGATTTTTTTTATTTAAAAAATAATTCTAATTGTCCAGGGCCTGGAGGCATGGGAGGATTGAGTAGAATAGCTAAAAGCTTCTCACTGTAATGATGAAAATGTTCTAAATTTGATTGTGGGCATGGTTGCACAACTCTGTGAGCATCCTAAAAACTGTTAAATTATATACTTTATGAGACTGACACGCTACCTACTGCACTAACGAGGCACCTAAATTATATACTTTAAATAGGGAACTGTATGGTATGTGAATTATATCTCAATAAAGCTGTCACAAAACAAAACAAAACAAACAAGCAAACAAAAAACCAGAAGCCAACTGAAGGGAATCCCATTGACTACATTTGGAATAATTTGCAAATTAAATAATGATAGTAACATATTATAACCCATTGAATAAAATATGAGTTCATTGTACTTATTGTTATAAACAATGCTTAGAAAATTTGATGAGTAAAAGGATAGATATTTCTGTAGTCTCTGAGTTCCTCCCTGAAAAATATTTATTAATTACAAAGGAAAAATATACTAACTTTAGAGAAAGAAACTTGGCAGACACAACTTCACAGAAATGATCAAAATTAACATCACCCATAATCGGATAAATAAAAATCATGTCCCCTCTGACAGGAAAGAGTAAGAGAATTCAGCACCAGTTCAGTGGTATTCCCACCAAAGATGCATAATCTAAATTGCATCACAAGAAAATATCAGATAAACCCATAATAACTGGCCATGGAAGTCAAGGAAAGACTGGGACTGTTAAAGATTGAAGATGAATAAGGAGACAATGACAATCGAATACAGCATGTAATCTTGGTTGGATCTTTTTGCTAGAGAGATTGTCAGGAAAACTGGCAAACCTTAATGAGGTCAAATTTGTCCATGGCAATAATGTTGATTTTATTATTTTGACGATTCCATTATGATTATGAGGGACATGCAAAATAAAGCATATGTCAGCAATCGATGCTCAGATGGGGCCAGGGCAGGGTGAATTCTTTATACCTGACAACTTTTCCATAAGTTTCAGATTGCTTAAAATAAAACAAGAAACCATAATACATTTTAAAAAAATACCTGGCCCATGTTCTTCAAAAAAATATCTGTTACAAAAAGGCAAAGAAAAGTTGATGAAATGTTTTCAGCTAATGGAGACTAATAAGAACTCAAAAACTAAATGCAATGAGTGATACTGGATTAGATCCTGGATCAGAAAAAAATAATAAAGGACATTATTGGCACAAGTGGCAAATGTTGAATAAAATCTGAAGATTATATTATAGTATGTTAAATGTCCTGATTTTGATCATTGCCCTATGGCCACGTAGGTGAAAGACTTCCTTCTTTGGAAATATAAGGAGACATGGGGTTGCCACTTACTCTCCAATGTGTCAATAACAATAATTTTCTAAATATATACGGAAAGAGAACAATAAAGCAAATGCAGCTAAGAAATGGGTTTATTGCAGTTCTCTGTACTACTCTTGTAACTTTTCCATAAATCTAAAAGTATTTAAAACTAAAGTTTTTCAGAATAATATTTAAAAAACAAAATGAAATATAAAAGCCAACACACATGAATGAAAAGCACACGCACAAAAAACAATGCATACTTTGTGAGAAAGTATAACAACAAAACGTACATTCCAAACACACCTCAATGGTTCCTTATTGAATGGGGGAGTGGGGTGGGGAGGAAAGTGGGAGCTTGTGGCTAAAGAGAACAAATAAAACAACCTTTTAAAGACTGGAGTGGGGGTATTTAGAGGAACAAAAGTCAAATTTCTGACTTCAAACTCCTGAAGAATAAGGTGGGATAAGAGTGGATGGAGGCAAACATGAAGAGGAGAAACATCATACAAACACAGGCTGTTTTGTGTTTTATCTTTGTGTTTCGGCATTGTTTGAATTGTTTTGTGATATAAAATATATTCATGTATTATTTATGTAATTTTCAAAATAGAGGAAAAATGGAACATCCATATAATGTAATCTAAAGGAGCTATTGAAACTGAGATAGAGAGAGAGGTGTCCCTGTCACTCGGTTAAGCATCTGCCTCCCACGGGGAAGGCATGATCCTGGGGTCTGGGTCCTGGGATAGAACCGCATGGGGCTCCCCACTCCACAGGGAGTCAGCTTCTCCCTTTCCTTCTTCTTCTCCCTCCCACCCCCCCTCGCTCTTGCGTGCGCGCGCTCGCTCTCTCTCTCTCTCTCTCTCAATAAAATATTTCTTTAAAACACTGAGAGAGAGCTACATCCAATGATATATAAGAATGTCATGGTCTACGGTTAAACTTTTTTTCCAATAGCGATTTGCTGAGTAGCAGGAATAATATAAGCAGTAGATGAAAAACACATAGTTTGTACATGCAACATTGTAACTATCAGCTATGTTACTTAAGGAGGGAGGATTAAGGAGAAGGGACTTATGTACATTTCAGCCTGGTTATTTTACAATGAGCTTGTGTTAGCATAATTTTTAACCACAAAATGCATGAATATATTCTCATTTTGGAACAAAATCAAGAAATATATGTATGGTTTTAAGATACATATCACTGTAGCTAAGGTAAGAAATTGTTTCTTAAAGGACAATTGGAATTTATTTTAAAGGGAATGTAAATTCCTTTTTAACAAAACACTACTTAAAACAATAATTATGTAATTTCGTCTCTGTTCCTATAGCGGACAGTTTAAATAGTGCATACCCCTAATGAGGAGGTCGTTGGTTTCCAATTCCGTTGAATGAAAGGTGAGAGTCTTACCTTGCCAGAGTTTCTCAACCACCCTCAATACTCCCGCAAAGTATAAGTCTCTTCAAAGTTTGCCCCTCCAAACCCAGAAAGCCCTCCAGCTACCCAACCTGTGCACAGGAAGGTCCCCATGTCGCTCCCTCGGTTTCTACTTGACAACTCCTGCCTGAGGCTGCCGGGACATCACCTCCACTGGAAAGTCTTCCTTTCTCCAGGCAGGAGACGGAATCTCCAGTCCTTCTCTCCTCCAGCCTCACCAGTCCACCCCACTAACCCCACACCCTCCCCATCTTCACCTCCCTTCCGTTGTGGCATCTTCCCTCCACCTAGAGGGTTCATCACTTGGCGCACTGACTCTCGCTTCGGGGACCTGTCTCAGCAGAGGCATAGGGTGTGGGGAAAATGTTTTAAGGCAGTTTGGCACTGTATTAACAAGAGCAATGCAAAGGTCCCTATCCTGTGGACCTAGTAAGGAACCTAATGAAATACTCCTCCCCAAAGGAGCAAACTACTTATTTGAAGATTTTGGTATGAGCATCATTTTAATGCTGAAAAACTGGACATGCGGAACATTTAACAACTGATTACCAGGAACAGCCTATCTCTTTGCCATTGAAAAGTACGGACGAGGACAATAGCACATGTCAAATATTTAGTTGAGACCTCAACTAGAAAATGCAGAATATAAAACTGCGTGTTCACCATGATTAAAACGATGCAAATTAAGTGTGCAGTGAAAAGAAGAGTGGGTTGTTTTTTGGTTTTGTTTTTGTTTTCCTTCTTTCCCAAGAAAGAAGATGATGAATTTAGGTTTGGGCACTAGGATTTTTTTCCCTTCTCTCAATTCTATTATTATTGTTCTAACTGTATGACTAGTGTGCAGAGGCTGGAAGAAGCGTTAAAAGGAGTCTCAACCTTGTTTACAAGAGGACTGCTTTTCTTTTCTTTCTTTCTTTCTTCCTTTTTTTTTTTTTTTTTTTTTTTTTTAAGGACTGCATTTCTAATCGAGGGATTCCGGCACCTTGACTGTCCAATGGGGGCTGGGGGCCGGGAACAGGATTCCCAAGGTCTTTTAGAACAAAGCCAAGACCACCAAGTGCACCTGGAAGAATTGGTACGAAAAGGACCCCTTGCCCACTCCGCACCTGCGACTCAGGTCAGGCTGAGCGGAGCCGATTGCCGGTTAGTTGAGTGCATGTATTTCTCCAACGATCCGTCCCTTTAAACTACCTTCCCCATTAACAACCTGCCAGTTCCCACTGAGACCAGCCGGCCTTGGACCAAACCGAAGAAATCGGGAGAAACTGGGGGAAAGGCCGATCACTCTCCGCGGAGACCAGGCGGCGCTTTGTCTGGATCGCAAGCAGCCTCCCGGCTTCCGGCTCCGCCCCTTCCCACTCTCCCTCCCCCTCTCCCCGACTCAAGCTCTCGCTCTAGGGCTCCCGCACCCTTGCTTTCACGGCTTCTGCCCCCTCCCCTCGGCCTCCTCCTTCCCACTCTCTCTCCCTTTCTGCCATCACCACCCACCCAACACACACACACTCACTCACTCACACCTCTCCCGCGTCTGGACCTCCAGCACAGTCTTCGCCACCACCATCCTCCCAAGGATTTGCAATTTTTGTCCCAGGGAACGGACCCTAAAGAAGGGGTCTCTGCGGAAAATCAGTAGGACTCAAACTTTCGTGGAGATCAGGACGCCAGCCATAGCATCTCGGCCCCATCATTCCAGACAGCGCCGGCCGCGTCCCTGGGGAAGGGAAGGCGAAAGGCTCAGGCAGGTCTCTGGAGAAGGAATGACGGAGTGGGAGGACACTAGAGTGGGCGACCAGGGTGGGGCCGTCTCCACTTGGTGACTTTGAGCGCTATCCGTCGTCTATCCCAGCGTTTATTGGGGTTTGGGGATGATCTACCAAAGCCAGGATTTCCGAGGGGAGAGCCCACGTCGCATCCCCCGACATCCCCAAGTTTGTTCTCCAAGAGTGTCAGGGGGAGGTGGGAGAGAACGAGCTAAGGAATATATCAGTACATTCCTATTCTCCTTAAAAAAAAAAAAAAAAAAAAAAAAAAAAAAAAAAAAAGGTCAGGTCAGGGGCTTCAAAATGACACACATTCCCCCAAACACTCGCTTTTTTCAGGAGAAGAGCTGGCTCTCTCGGCGGTCCTCCTCCACGCACATACAGGACACAGAAACGTGTAAAGGGTGGGTCGTGGTTATTTTTACACAAATGGTGTGACATTCCGCGATTGTCCCGCAGCGGAGGCCGCCGAAGCGTGCCTCGGGAAGGGAGAGAGACGAGCTCTTGACAAAAAATTCCTTCGCACTGCTCGGTACTGTCTGTTGAACCATGTATGTTTGCCTAAAACGTATTTTACCTTGTCAGAAAGAAAAAAAAAATATTAAAAATAAAGAAAAAGAAAGGGAATTAAAATCTAGAAGAAAAATAGGTAAACCCTGTTCCTCAGACACACATGCGCACAGGCGCGCCTCGGGAGCTCGGGCACATTCGCTCTTTATTCTTTGAAATTGCTTCGGACTCATCTCTGGGCTCTCTTCGCAGCCCCTCATTTAGTGTGGCCGAGGCCCAGAATCCGGAGGTGTCCTAGTCCCGCGGCCGCAGGAACCCGTCCTCTAGAGCCTGCCAAGGCCATCCACGGGCTCGGAACTCAGGCTTCTGCGTGCAGCCTCCCGAGATCGCAATCCCCCCCGGTGCTGTCCCCAAGCCCGGCCCGCGGATACCAAGGACCTTGACCTCGAGGGGACCTCGTCGCCTCGTTTAGCTCTCCCTGACCTGCTTTTGAACCCGCTAATCCTGTCCGAACTCTCGCCCCGCGGCGATCCCTCGCCGAGGCCCGGCGCGCTAATTCCCACTGACCCCGCGGCCCCGCGGCCTCTCTCCACTCCCCAGGCTTTGAAAGGGCGGCGAGGGCTTCAGCCCCCGAGGGCGGTGCGGTGCGCTGCGCTGCGCTGCGTTGTGGCGCGCGGGTTAGGATGCCCGACCTCGCTCCAACCCACATACACGCCCTCGGACCAAAAAAGCAGTCTCACACATTCTCTCTCTCTCTCTTTTTTTCTTTCTCTTATTTCCCCTTAGTTTAATTCTCGTTTCTTTAAGAAACCCATCAGATCCACAGAGATAAAGATTTTAGGTAACATACTGAACTGGCGAGGCTGTGGGGAAGCGGACACTTTCGCACGAGGCTGGCAAGCAACCAGGGCGCAGAAAGGGTAAGCGGGAGTCGGACTATACCACCGAGCAAGGCGCGGGCGAAGGCGGGAAAGGGCAGGAGGGAGAACAGAGGGACAGTGTGACTTCGTTCCTGTTTTTAGGTGACGGCGGGTACGTCTGAGATGGGGCAAGAATATGGGGCTTCTGGGATGGGGCTGAGGATCTGAAGAGAACCCTGTTTGTGATTTTATAATCCTTTGTGCTGGTTAGAGGGTTTTTTTTTTTTTTTCTCAGATGAATGCTTTCTTTAAAAAAAAATAAAATAAAGCTGTTTAAAAGTTAATTAAATTCATGCACAACATACACACTTAGGAACAAAAGCCACACAAGCGCGCACACACCCAAGGCATGGGACTGCATGTTTGTTTGGGGTTTTTTGTTTGTCTGATTGTTTTCCTTTGTTTCTTTAGCCAACTGAACGGGAGAAAATGCATTCCCCTTCTTGGATTTTCCTTTACTACAGAACCACTAAGGCTGCCCAAAAGCACCTCTTTCATGGGTTATTTTCAGAGGCTATTTTCTAGTCCCCAAAACAAACCTATGCTTAGTCACCGGCTGGTCTGTGAGTCTCAGCAAACCATCAATCAGGCCAAGTGACCCCTCAAGACCAAAGATACAGGTCCCCTGCTATGACTCCATTTTGGGTTTCACTATCTAAGGGAAGGTTAGCTGCCCCAATAATGTAGGATCCCCAACTGTGGGGATTTAGGTCTGTTCGGTTCAAAAATGTCCTAGTACCTGACATTCTGTCCAGAAGTAGTAGTAGCTCAATAAATATTTGTTAGAGGAGGGATATTCCAAAGAGTGTGCAGTAGATCCCAGTAGATATACATTCTTAGCAACATGCGGGGGGGGGGGGGGTAATAGGACACGCACCCTAAGGGACTATCTGGAGGGGGCCTTGGCTAGCCATCAGGGTGTTCCCAACATTCCAACAAGGCCCAACAGTCATCCAACATAGGCTGCCAAGCAGCTCCTTGATCTTCCACACTTGAAGTTCTTTCCCAGGGTCAGGAGATGGAGAATTCCTCCAGGTTCACCCCATGCTCATGGCCAGCTAACTTCCTTTCTTCATGGCAGCAGATGCCAGGCCACCCAGTGAAGGGGCCTCAGATGCTCAAATCTGGACCTGTGTGACCCAGAGAGCAAGGAAGTTTCAGGTGGAGAGGTAAGGGAGTCCCTAGATCCAGAGTAACTGCTGAAGGGAGTACCAGGCATCTTGTTTCTTCAGCTTCCCTTTCTCCAACGTAGCCTGGAACCCACTTTGGGGGTGATGTTGATGGCAAAGGATCCCTTCTTGGGACTAAGGTTCAAGACTAGTGGGTTCCCTTGGGACCGGGGTGGTTGGTGACCCTGAATGTGCAGTGTGGCAGCAAGCACAGCAAAGACAAAAAGGAACCCTGTCTACAGGGTAAGTCACTATAGGCCAGCTCCCGGAGGCACAAAGTAGGGGAGGAACAAATAAGCACCTGTCTTTGATGGGGCCATCAAAACAAAATACCTCTTTAAACTTATTCTAACAACATTTAAAAGATTGCTTAACTAGATTCATTTGAATTATAACACCCCACAGATTCAAAGGGTGTGAAAGGATATAAAAGCCACCATTGCTGGCCTCCAGGCTGCTCCCCCAAAGGTAGCCTAAGGAGCCATTCCTTCTCTCTCCTGGGCCAGGTGTGATGGGAAAGGTGGGGGCCAGGACACCTCTTGCGGGGATCTCCCTGCCTCTAGGCTTCGGGGCTCAGATCCTTCCGGGGTTCACATAGCCCTTCCTTCCTCACCTGAGCCATGGGCCTGGGTCTTGGGAAGGGCTGTAGGCTGGCTGGGGTTCTTCAACCAGGAAGGGTAAAACCTAGCTTGGCGGCAGAGGAAAGAGTGGCACTTTAAACACTGAATGCTCCGCAGTGTCCATGCCATTGGATGACTGAGAAACACGAGGCTGGATGAGAGCAGCAGATTTGCTATATAGAGGCCTTGGCGGTGAGATGCGTTTCTCGAACAACCCCATCCTGACCACCTAAGCAGCTGGGCTTGAGGGCCTGGAATCTGGGTTCCCAGCCCCAGGTCAGAGAACCTCCCTCTGTCCCTTTGGGCATGGCTAAAATCTTCATTCTTCCATCCATCCAGGAGAAGGGGAGAGGGGGATAAACTCTTGCAACCTGTGAGCTCTGGCCCTAAGTCTTAAGTGATAAAAGCTTAAATTTTCTTCCCTCTAGCACCCCACTGAGTCCTAGGTACCAGGTCAAATGCTCTACGCGGATTAATTTACCCCTCATAACAACTCCAGGAGTTTGATACTAACATCCCCATTTAATGGATGAGGACAGTGAGGCACAGAGAGGTTAAAAAACGTATTAGCAACTAGGTAGTGGTAGAACCAGGATTCTAACCTAACCTAGTCAAAAGTCGAGGCTCTGGATCTTTTTTTCTTTCTTTCTTTCCTTTCTTTTTTAAAATTTTTTTAAAGATTTTACTTGACAGAGAGAGAGATCACAAATAGGCAGAGTGGCAGGCAGAGAGAGAGGGGGAAGCAGGATCCCTGCCCAACAGAGAGCCTGATCATGACCTGAGCTGAAGGCAGAGGCTTAACCCACTGAGCCACCCAGGCGCCCCAAGGCTCTGAATCTTTACTACAGAGCTAGAATTCCTACAAGCCTTCAGTCCACCCATCCCCTCCTTACTGGACAGGAATGGAAAGGAGGCTTCTGGAAAGTGAACCATTCGCTTGGGACATACAGCCAGTGCATGCCCCAACCCTGAGCTTCACCATGCTCCTCCCAGAAGACCTCCTACCTCTTCTGAGGTACCAGTGGAACACCTTGAGACAGAGGTGTACCCATACTCTCCAACAGATAGGTAAGGTAGAAACCATCCAAATGTCTACCAATAATTAATGGAAAAACAAATATGATAGAATCATACAATGGAATGTTATTCACCCATAAAAGGAATATAGTACTCATATATGCTATAACATGAATGACCCTTGAAACATTATGCTAAGTGGAAAAAGCCAGACACAAAGGTCAATTATTATATGATTCCATTTGTACGGAAAAATCCAGAATAGGCAAATCCATAGAAACAAAGTAGATTGTCGGTGGTTGCTTAGGGCTGGGGGTGGGGGCAGTGGTGGGAATTTGGAGTGTTAGCTAAAGGGTACAGGGTTCCTTTTAAGGTAATGAAAATGTCTGAAAATTCGCTGTGGTGACAGTTGCTCTATACATCTGAATATTTACTACATATTTGAGTATGTCTGTGAAAATACTAAAAACTATTGAATTGTATAGTGTGTGCAAATTGGATGCTATATAAGTTATATTTCAATTAAGCCATTACCAAAACAACAAAAAACAAAGCAACACAGAGTAAAGGGCAGCTACATTCAACTCATCTTCTGCTCTTTGAGAGCCTAGGTCTCACACTCTGGGTGAGCAGGCTTCTTTTGGTCTCTCCAGAGAAATCACAGCTCCCCTCCAAGCTGCCAAGGCACCATGTCACTCAATCTGAAAGTCCCCACTCCAGCAGCTGAGCTAGGAGCCACCAGCATGTACCAGGGCCATCCAGTGACTGAGTGAGTTTGGGGGGGGGGGGCTAGCGGGGGATGGGGGAAGCCCAGTTCTCAGAGTGAAGTGAGAGACTAGGGAAGAGATTTTTGTCTTAGCAGTGCCCTGGGTTCCCACACCTGCAGGTGAAGCCACACAAAGTAGGTATGTAACCTCGGTCTATTTCCTTCTCTGCAGAAGGGAGCAACCAAGTCCCACTCTAAGGGGTGTTGTGACTCATTCATGATAGTATTAGTGTTGCACAGTTTGGGTCACTTAGCCCTGTATCTGTCGCTAGAAGACAAATAACTTGTCAATTGATTTAGAGAATGATCCAGATCAAATCAGAGTGTGGTAGGAGTGAGTGGCTTTTGTTTGTTAAGAAAGAAGGAAACATTTTTGGAAGATACTCTCAAGTCCCAAGCTTTTTCATTGGTTTAAACTCTGCACCTGGCTGGGATGGTTTTTTCCTAAGAAAGATGAGCAAAAGTGGGTACTTCTGCCCCAGCTAAGGGGAAGGCTGATGGAAAGTGGGGGAATTTTGGAGCCAAAGAGGGAAGGCGGAGAGAGGCGAGGGAGAAAAAGAAAAAAAAAGCTACGGAGGCTGAGGGGCTGGGTGGTCAAGGCCATACCGGGAAAGGAGGAAGACTGGAGAATTAGAAAGAGAAAGGAGGTGGAAGGAAGATGAAGTAGCAAATTATCAGAGAAGAGGCAAGGAAGAAAATTCACTGAGCACTACCAGGGAAGAGGAATACGAAGCCAAGAAAGCTTTAGGGAAAATCTGTCTAGAGGAAAGCAGAGAGGATCAGCAAATCAGGAGAATGCCCCCCCATGCCGCCCATGCCCCCCACTCCCACTACCACCACCAAGCCCCTATTCTAGAACCTAGGAACACCCCTTCCTGCGCTAGTAGCTAACTCTACTTCCCACCCTGCCCAGCCAGCCGCCTGCTCTCTCGCCCTTGGGTAGCCTCTCCTCTGGAGAGACCAAAGGAAGCCTGCTCGCCCAGAGTGTGAGACCTAGACTCTCAAAGAGCAGAAGATGGGTTGAATGTGGCTGCCTTTACTTTGTGTTGCTTTGTTTTTTGTTGTTTTGGTAATGGCTTAATTGAAATATAACTTATATAGCATCCAATTCGCACACACTCACTAAGAGAATCCGGAGTCCGTGGGTGGGGGGTGCTTTTCAGATCGGGTTAGACACCTGCGTGTTGGGTCCAGCTGTATCCTGGCCAAGATGGTTCACCCTCTCTGATTTTCCTACCCCAAAATTGCCCTCACTCCAGACCTCTGCTGGCTTCCCTCCTCTCCCACCCACCCAAAGTCCTGTTTCTCATTCCCTGATTACCGCATACTAACCACTCAAGATATTTGCTTCTGGGGGCGCCTGGGTGGCTCAGTGGGTTAAGCCGCTGCCTTCGGCTCAGGTCATGATCTCAGGGTCCTGGGATCGAGTCCCGCATCGGGCTCTCTGCTGGGCAGGGAGCCTGCTTCCCCCTCTCTCTCTCTGCCTGCCTCTCCGACTACTTGTGATTTCTCTCTGTCAAGTAAATAAATAAAATCTTTAAAAAATATATATATATATTTGCTTCTGGCTTTCATCCAGCAATGCATGCTTCCCCTACACTCAGCCCAGTGCAGGGGTTCCCAGCCAGGCTTCCCCTGGAAGCCTTTTAAATATCAGGAACCCACTGCATGTGTGGATGTGTTGGGGGGAGGCGTTGCTAGATATAGGCTCTGAGCCCGGGCTCTGGCCCAGCCAAGATGCCTGCCAGGCCATCCTGGCTCCTGGGCTGCCCAGTGTCTAACAACAGAGGGGACGGATTGCGTGGGGCCACTGGTCTTCCACCCACATCCTTTCCTCTCTGGAGACCTTGTCCTGCAGGTCTATTTCCTGAGCTTGCTGGATAAGGAATGCTGGGTGCCCTTGTACCCAGTGCGGCCATGTGGCAGGGGTGTGCAGGGTTGGCCTTGCTGAGCATGGGTGCACGCTCACATGTTGGGATGCCGTTTGGTTCTGGGAGATCCTCCTACCAGAGCAGGACACACAGAGCTCCTGGTGTTGAGCCCACCTGGCATGAATTGACCGAGATCCAGGATTCCTCACCCCATGGCACTGGGACCAATGGCCTATGCATCCTATGCTTTATGCTCTCACTGCCAGTCTACACTTGCAGGGTCACTGTCATCTCAACCTGCTCAAGATCCTAGGGACATGGAAAATGCTCTCTCTACACAACCCCTTCCTTTTTGTAAAGTGATTCAGGCACCTTCCTGGGAGGGATGTGTGTGGGGGAGAGGGAAGGGACAGGGACATAGCCTTGGCTTTCCCTGTGCCTCTGACCCTTCTAGGCTCCAGTGCTGACAGACCTCAGGTGTTGATCCAGCCCTTTCTGGGTCCTACAGAGTCCACAGCTTATAGCGCAGGTTCCATCCCCACTATGAGTCTCTGTTGGTCTCTGCTGGTCCCAGAGAAATAGTGGGCTCCTGCTTTGCAGGATGAGGAGGTCTGGTTACAAGGAGCTGCTATTTTCTGGGCTAGAGTCCCATGATGCTCTGCCACCAGGTGCTCCCTGGCCACCTGGTGGTCCAGGTTCCTCCACTCAGCTGTAGGAGTGGGGGGGACAGCCAGTCAGGAAAGGACTCCACCAACCCAGCACTCTCCAGATGCTTCTTAGTGCTAGGGGTCCAGAGGGTTTCTCCAAAATGGCCTGAGTTGGGGAAGGAGGCTATCCTCTCTCTAGTCTCACCTTGCTTAACTGCCATCTCTAATTCTTGCTGATTTTTCTCCTGGAGTGGGCTTGGTCCAGTCTTTCTCCCAGGATCCTCTAGGCCCTCCCCATCCACCTTCACCAGGCCTTCTAGCAGTTTATTGAGTGAGCCTCTGTCCTTCTGAGAGTTAAGTTCCCTGCCCCACCACCTCGTGTATGGGTAAAGAGTCTCCCTACCCCCACCCTGCTGGGCAGCAGGCCTCATAGGATCAGAATATGTCACCTATCCTGGGTTCTCGGGGAGCCAAGGTGTGCATATATTTGAGTGGGGGTTGGAGTCCAGGTTCCCCCAGGAGCTCCCTGTATCTCAAAGCCAAGCCCTTGGGTCCTCCATTCACAATGGGCCTGCAGCTCACAGGAGCCTTCAGCATCCCCTTCTGTGCTCAGAACCTGGAAAGTCGGGGCCCCATCCTGTATCTGGTTATTCTTCCTTCTTCTGTATCCCTAGGGTGCTCTGGCAAGCCCATCATGTCCCTCTCCAGGCCTGGACCCCTGAGCCCAGCTCAGCCCTGCTCCTTCTGTGGCCTGGGCAAAGCTTGCAGCCTCTTCGGGTGCCTTCCCCAGCTGGCTTCCTTCCTGCACCCCTCCTCAGCCTCTCTACCTCCGTGCTCCCTTCTCTCAGCCTGCGTTTCTCCCTAGTCTTTTTCTGGAGGCCTAGTGACTCAGGAGCCTGGGTTCCTCCACCCTGCCTCTTCCCCCTTTTTGTTTTGGTCTCCTGTCCATCATTCTTCTTCCTGGTTTGAGGCCCCCCACCACACACAAAGGTCCTTGGGAATCCTGGATGGCTAGGCCTGTAGAGCTAAAAGAGTCTGATGTCCCGGGGAGGCCAAATCCTACCCCGCAAAGAGGGAACGGAAAAAAAATAAATAAAGTGCGGGAGAAAGAGGAAGAGCAGGACGTGCCCCGAGTGAACCCTGCAGAAGCAGGAAAGCCCTGCCGGAAGCTAAGGAAGGGGAGGTTGCCACAACTGCCTGGGTCCTGTCTCTCGGGTTTCTGCCTCTCCCTGCAGACCGGCCCCCATCCCGCCCCCCCCCCCCCGCCCGCCGGAGGATGCAGGCACCCAGAGCCCATTCTGGACGTCGCAAGAATTTCCCAGACAGAGACCTGGAGTTATTGGCACTGGGAGATGTTATTTGTAGAATGAAAATTTACAGGGTGAAAACAAACCTGGCAGGGCTCAGCAGGTGCTGTTCCACTCTTCTTTGAACAGAAACTGGGGCTGCGCCTGTGGGCAGGCAGAAGAGTGAGGGCTTGGGGGCCCGGGAAGGTTGGAGCCTAGTGTTTACTTTCTGCTTCTTACGTGAATAACAGAAACAAGTAAACTTGAGAGAGTCAGAGGGGAGAAAGACTGAAATGCAGAACATGCTGAGCGAAGGCAACCAGTGACCTACTGGGTTACGACGGAGGATGCCCTGGCCCATGTGGGGGTCACTGAGGAGTTCTGCGGGGCCCCTCCAGTGCCCGCCGCATAGGTCCTTCCAACCGAGAGCTCGGACCTGCGAGGTCGCACTGCTCTGGTTCCTCCTCTAACTATAAACTTGCCCTCCTCAGTGCCCCAGGGGCCACCAACTGTCAGCGCCAGGCAGCGGGTCCAGCCTGCCCTCCCTCTGCACACACTGCCCAGCACCCCAACACCATCCCGAGGTCCCCTGCCCTACCTAAAGTACCTAATAGACAAGTTTCTTTCTTTACTAGGTTCCTTTCTGTTAGAACAGAGCGGCAGTCCTCCTCCCCTGCACCCTTTACCCTCCCCTCTTCGTACATCTCAAACCCTTCACCAAGGCACTGTTAGTCACCCAATTACATAACTGGGGTGTCCAGCCCATCTTGCTTTCTGCTGGGGGCGTTTGAAATTGAACAGAATCACACGCACACTGGACACACGCTAAGGCACCAACACAGGCACATTCACAGAAAGGCTCATCGAATCATGCAGGCTGCACCAGGACACATTCAGCCCGGCCACAACCACTTACCCACAGCACATCCATGGGCCTTGCCCCCAAAGACACTCATTCAGATCCCCCCTGACAGACTGGGGTACCCTCGCTCACCGAGTCTGCCGGCGGGAAAAGGGAAGCAAAATCTGTAATTTACGGCGCTTTAGCGGAGTTCACCGACCCTCCCGCGCACACACACCTTGTACACGCGTCTTCGCTGAGGTCTCTCAATCTCTCTTCAAGCCCCTTTCTGAGTCACACGAAGGGAACGAAGAGCCTGGCCTCTCCTGGTGCTGTCAAAGGAGAAGCCAGAATCGGGTGAACCCGGGGTCCTCAGAAAGAGCTGGGGACCGTGACGCCTCGGAAGGCCGAGCGCTCTGCCCAAAGACTCCCAACCCCTTCGCTTCCCAGCGCAGCTGGCTCCTAGCCGCTGTCACCTCCGCGCTTCGCTTCTCTCAGCCCACGAAAGCGGGACCTGGGACCAGGGCTGGGGTAGGAGGCAGCTCCACGGAGGCCGGTGGGGTAGGGGTGGCACAAGGAAACGCCCACCTGCTAACCCAGTCTGAGGGTGCGGGTCGGGGAGCCGCAGGGGAACCGGGCGTTTGCTGCCTGCCAGTCTCGGCCTCACTCGACCCTCTGGGCCCCTGGCCCCAGCTGTCTGTCTGCACGTGTTTCCTCTCCCGCGGCGGGTGCGCGTCACTCCGTCAGCCCCCCACCCCCACCCCTGGCCTCACTCAGGCTCACTGACCACATTCCAGGCCTTGCCCTCCCGGGAACGCCGGGACCCGCCTGAAGTTTGTCGGTGTTCTTGAGTGTGGGTGGAGGTATGACTCTGGGGGCGGGGGTGGGGTACTGAACCCCAGGCCCGAGTCCCTGCCCCCAGCCCCCGACCCCGCCAAGTGCCGGAGCATGGCCAACCTCCTTTCTGCTTGGTCTCTCTGGGGTCGCCTTCCTGGAGCACTGCGGTTATTGATCCCGCTGAAAGAGCCGGAACGCGGAGCCTGCTTCCCTTGGGATGAAGGGAGTGAGGAGGAGAGTAGGCAAGGGGTTGGGGGAGGGAGTTGATAAACTTTAGGGGAGGACGTAGGGCTAGGACAGCACTCCAGGGCCGCCCCAGACTCGCTCTGCCAAGCTGGGTGTGGGGCTAGACTAGGGGTGAAGGAATGGGCCACCCTCTCCCTTCCTCCCCACCCCCGCGCCGCGCAGCTGCCACGGAATCCTCTGGGAGTCGGAGAACCCCGACTCCTGCCCAATCAGCAGGGATGGGTGGAGCAGCCGGGCAGGGGCGGGGCCGGAGGAGGAGTCGGGCGGGGGGCGCGAGGGGAGCCGGGGCGCGGGGGCGCCAGGGGCGGGGAGTCGCGGGCTTGGGTAGCGTAGACTGGCCAGGCGGTGGCGAAGGCGGCGGTGGCGGCCGGCATGGGCGATGGGGGCGCCGAGCGCGACCGCGGTCCCGCACGCCGGGAGTCGCACGGCGGCCGCGGCGGGGACCGAGGCGGAGCGGAGGACTTGGGTACTGATGCCGGCCGCCGCAGCCCCAGGGAAATTGCAGGGACCTCTGCTTCTAGCCCCGCGGGCTCCAGGGAGAGCCGCGCGGACAGCGACGGCCACCCCGGGCTCGGTGAGGCAGACCACTGCCGCCGCATCCTGGTGCGAGGTAAGCGGACAGCGCGCGGTCCTGGCTCACCGGATCCGCCCCCCCCCCCCCCCACCGCTCTTCTGCTGCCTCCACCTCCCAATTCATGTACTCAACCAGTCAGTCATCACTCAGTCATTCATTCAGCTAGTATTATTCTGAGCGTCTATTGTGTGCTGAACGTTGAGCTGAGTGCAGGGGACAAAGCGGCGAACGGGACCAAAGAGATCCCCGTGTCACTGCCTTATATTTCTCAGCCTCTCGGGCCGGCCGCTCACCGTAGGCCCATCCCAGCCTCTGACGGTGGCGGGGGCACAGACGCGAGCGCGGGAAGCCGAGAGCCGGTCCCCGCCCCGCGTCCCAAACGGCGGGTGCGGAGAAGAGCGTCACGAGCGCTCAGCGGGGTCAGGGCAAGGAGGGACCAGCGTCCGGAACCCCGGGAGGAAAAGGCCGGCGCTCCGCTCAGAGGCCAGGCGCTTCCTCGCCGCCTGGCCAGCCTGGTTTCTCATTCCCAGCGACGCAGGCTGCACTGGTTGCTCGCGGGAGAGGGCACCCGGGCACGGAGCGCGGGGTGCGCGGCGCTTGCCCGCCTGGGCTTCGCTCGCTCCCACTTCCTCGCGTCGCCCGGGCCCAGCCGGCTCTCGCTGCGGCCTTCTCCCGGCCTGGCCTTTCACCGCTCTCGCTTTCTCCCTCGCCATTCGCCCTCCTCTCTTCTTTCCTGGCCTTTTTCTCTGCCGAGCGCTCCCCAGCCCTCTTTTCCTACAAGCGCTTCTGGACTGCGCCCGAGTACCCGGCTCCTCCTGGCCTCCTCGCTTCGAGGCCGAGACTTCCCAGACCCCTAAAGCGAGCCTCACTGGAAGCTGCAGGCTCAGCTTTCGCCGGATCGGGGCCTCGCCCAGAGAGATGGGAGGAGAAAGGGAATTCCGGGGTCTCTCGGTCAGCCTGTCCCTAGGCCTCGGCCAGAGCCTTGAGGTCTGTTTCCCCCAGCATCTCGGAGCGCGGGCACCCGCAGACCGAGCGCCCAGAAGAGGCCACACGCCTGTAAAGGCTCCCCCCAAGGCCTCCTCCAACTCCCTAGCCCGGCTTCCTCCCGCTTCTCTTTTACTGCCTCTGCTTCCTGAGCGCCCTCTTGCAAGCCGCCAGGCTTTTCGAGGCCACCGGCCAGAGCTGATTTCCCTGGCCATCAGGTCCTGGGGAAGGGAAACCAGCTTGCCGCTGGCCCCAGGACACTCCAGCGCCAGGATCCCGAGTTTGTCTGATCTGACCTAGGCCACCCACACACAGATGGGGGGCACCTTGGCCTGGTTTTGCACAGCTTCCCCAGAGCCGCTGGGTTTGAGTGGCTCTGGGAATGGGGGACAGAGCTAGTGTTGAGCATGGAGGCAGCCCAGTGTAAAGTCAACTGATAGACTGTCTTGTACACAGACTCAAGGACCCTGGTCTTCTGGAAACACTCCTGGTGTCAGGTGTGGTCCCCTAGAGATGGGGCACTCAGCGCTGTTCTGAGGGAAGGCTTGGGCTGAGGCAGTTACAGGACTGGGTATGAGGGCTAATTCCATCAGGTGTGTGGACCTTTTGGGCACCTGGGATTAAATTGGATCCCTTCTCATAGACTGTAGGATGCCCTGAATACAAGATGTCAGCAGCCAGCTTGGAGTTCCATTGAGAAAATCTGCAGGGCTTCCGGAAATGAAGAAAGAAATCAGCCCTTTAAGCCCACACTCCGAGATTAAGACCCTCAAGTCCTTGGCTGCCACACTCACCACCTCATACACTATCTGTGGGTATTTGTGAGTTCCAGACCATCGTGAGTTCTATGCCACCTATCATCGCTTCCACTCTACTAACTCTGCATGTAGAACAAATAAATTCTGTGTACAGATGGCCAGTTTAATAATTCTCAGTTGTAAACTCACAGAAGGTAGGAGTGTGGTAGCGTGGAGGCCACCCACGCTAGAAGCAATCCACAGCGGGACAGAGAGGAACACCCCTCCAACACACACAAACTGTATGTGGAACAGCTTGTGTGCATTGTCAGGAGATATGTTTTTATAAATGCATGTGTGCACATACAGCAATGCATTATATTGGCATAATATAAAAAGAAAGAAAGGAAAGGTACATAAGGTCCTCATAAATCCCTCTGCCCTTTCTCATTTAATGAAAAGAGGTTATTTCAGGCCTGAGATACCTGGCATGTCATTTAACCCTAATTACTCCTAGCCAGGGTCACCTGCGTCCCTCCTGGCCCCACCTGGGCTCAGGGTAGAGGCTCTAACAGATGAAAAGCCTGGCATCGGGATGAATGTTCCTCTGGTGTGCTTTAAGTAGCAAATGCATTTTGCCCTTGATGTCCCAGGGCATAGCGTCCCAAAGTACTTTTGGAGGAAATCATAAAAATGTAGAAGGGAGGTGTTTGCCATCACAGACCATTAGGTTGCTGATGGGGTGAGAGTTCTGGGAAGGAACCCCACTTCCTCTGGGTCTTAGCACTTCTTTCTGTTTCTTTCTGCCCTGATCTATTAAGGGGAGTTCCAAGGCACAGGGGGATAGAAGGTAAGTGTGTGTACTGGAGTTAAATGAAGTTGGGTTGGAATACCAGCCTTAGAGGCTTTTAAATTTAAGCCACTTTCTTTACTGCTCTGTGCCTCATTTTCCTCATTGTACATAGAAACCCAGAGCTGTCACCTTGAAAGTCAGTGCTAAATATCAGAGGTGATGTCTATAAAATTGCAAACGCCCAGCAGGATCTCCAAAAATATTCTATCGAACGAAAAGGGGTTGCTCTGAGGTAACCCACAAACCACTCAGGGAATGAACCTCCTTCCTCAGAAGCTTCCTCCAGCTCAGCTCAACCCCGCTATCGGGGACTTGGTGTCTTTTTGCCTTGGCAAAATGCTGTGCAGCAAAGGGGTTGAGAGCTGTGGAAAGGAGGATTAGTGCTACCTTGCAGACCACGAGGTGTGGCCTTCCCCCAATCACCTTCAAGAACCCTCACTCCACCAATTGCTCAAGTCCCCTGCTGCCTCGGCGAAATGCGGGTCAGGGAGCCAGGGAGGCCCACCTTGCTGCATCCCCACCTCAAAATGGAGGCCGCCTCAAGCCACACACGGACACAAACAAGGCCACAAAGATGACAGGCGAGTGTGCACAACAGGCATGCCTGCATACCCCCCCACCCCGCGTGTACACAGCCAGGCTCCTACGAGATGAGACAGCCCTGCAGGCCACCACACACCTCTGCGTGCACAGCCTCTTGTTGGTGAGGAGCATGGATGGGGGATCCTTTTGTTTTATACTGGAAACGGCGCGCCAACCATGAGCTGGAGGCAGTCTGACAGACCGCCTCCTAGCCTCGGCTCTCACCGCACAGGGCGGACCAGATGCAATGGCCTTTTCGCTGGACCCGGGACATCGGCGGCTGGAAGACACGGACCAACTCTCACCCGAAACATCCAGCAACCTCACAATCTCTGTTCACGCCCACACACTCAGATGTGCCTAAGTGATTCCCAGATTAATCCGGATGCAAATTCAACAACCCTTCTGGATAGAGCCGGCAGGGTCGCCTGCTAGTGTCACCGACTTCTGTGAATAATGCTCAGGACCTCTACCTGCTACCCTGAAGGGGTCCCTCAGGCCAATGGGTGCCAACCCGCCATTCTGGTTGCATCCTCTGTCCTCAGCTCAATGTAAGCACCTTGGCCCCGGTGAAACAGGATCACGCTGCACCCCCCCAGCACTCCCCTTCTGTGAGAAGTGGAGAACCCCCTTCCTCATTTCCACACACCTCTGGTGGCAGGAGGACAGGAAAAAATTAGGGACCCCATGACTGAGTGAACAGCTGACCCGCCCACCACCACCCACTCGCTGAAATGCTTTCACCTGGGAGCTTGATGGATGCACCCGGTGTCTAAGGACGTAAGAAAACCCAGGAAGAACAGGGCCTTCAGCACCATCTAGCAATTCTCGCTGTGGGTGTGGGGAAGGGAGGCACTGAATTTAGTGGAGTCCGTGCCCACCGCCCATCTGCGGGCAGTGCTGCTGTGTTCCAGAACGGGGAACCTCCAAACCCTTAAACAGGCTAGGCAATGGCCTGCACCAGGCAGGGCCCTGGCTGCCAGACTCATCCGAAGACGCTGGGCAAGAGGCCAAGGCCTCTGGGGCTTGAGCTGAGAGCGGCCTGGGTGGGTGGGGGAACAGACTCCCCCTCCTGCAATCAAATCTGGGCTCAGCTTCGCTTCGAATCTGCTTGCTTTCTGCTTGGATTTACAAAAGCCACTGGACGCACAGCAGCTCAGCCCTGACCTTGCAGGTCTCACCCTACAAGTTGGAGCAGCTCCACAAGGCACACCTGCCCACTTGCCCAGCGGGCATTTAAACAACCGAGAAGGTGGGGCAGATTGTTTTATGTAAATGAGCACAGGATAGTGAGACCCAGCTCTTGCTTGGGCCGTGGGTGGACCTCAGGACCCTGGCCTCAATCAGAGTCTGTGAATACACGTGATTACCCAGGCCCAGGCCCCAGGCAGCAGTTGAAAGGTTTGAATGGTTCATACAGGGACTGTATGGAATTTTGGTTTTATATGTTATTTTTAGTTTGGGGGCGTGTGCGGTTGTATTAGGGTTTTTTTTTTTTTTCTTTCCCTGGAATTGTTTTTGTTCTGTTTGTTATGTTTTTCCTTTTGCTTTGTTTTGGCAAAAGTACCCGCATTCTCCTCAAGGGTCTAGAGCAGGTGCTATCCTTTTGGTCTTTATTTTCCCCTTTACACACATGCCGCCCCCCCCCCCGCCCACACACACACAGAAGCAGTCCTGGCAACCGAATGTGTCCTCTTATTGATGTGTTTTGCGTGCAGTTTGCATTTTTAGGGAACTCTGCCAGGCTCCTTGTGTTTCGTGCTGTTTTTGTTGTTCTGGGTGGTAGACTGGGCTCTAGTGCCCGTGGACCCACTGCCACATCGCCCGGGTGTGTACCACACCCACGTGCAAACACACACATATACACACACCTGCAGGGTTAGAGCTTCTAGGTGTCCCCCTACCCTCAGCACCTCTATCTCCTACCTCCACCCCTTCACCTGCAGAGCAAGGAGCCTAGGACAGTTGAGGGAGTACTTGCCCTGGAGGGGAGGGAGGGGACCGTGGGTGTGTGTGTGTCCTTGGGCTGGTATAGATAGATGGTTAGCTCTGGTTGGGAACATTGGCCCACTGTGCACCATCTATAGGGAGAGGGAGCCTTTATGGGTCCTGCTGGCTCTAGGCCATTTCCTCAATGACCCTGGACTGAGCCTGGGGCTACAGTGGCCCTGAGCTCCCTCCCTATATCTCTTTGATTTGCATGGGGGGGGCACAGGAAGCATACTAATTATACTTCTATTTCCTGTTTGCTTAATATAAAATAAAGATTGCCCTGGGGCACCTGTGTAAGGCAGTTGGTTAAGCATCCCATTTTTGTTTTCTGCTCAGGTCCTCATCTTAAGGTCAGGAGACTGAGCCATGTTTTGGGTTCCCCGCTCAGCGCAGTCTGCTGGAAACTCTTGTCTCCCACTCCTCTCCTCCTCTTCCCCCCGCCCTGCAGCGTTCTCTCTAATAATAAATAAATCTTAAAAAAGAAAATAAAGATTGACCTCACTCCTTGTTAAGCCTTAGGGCTACACAGCGTGTATCCGCCCCACCCCACCAGTTCCCAACCCCAATTTGAGAAACTCTGATAGAGGACACCGAGACAGGGTGGGCCTGCCTCGGAATCCCTGAGAGCTGAGTGGTCTCCCCCACCCATCCAGGAGGGAGGTTGGAGGGCCTGAGGGTGTCAGGGTGGCCTCCAACAATGCGAAAAGGGAAAGACAGGACAGCGCCAGGACCGGATCTGGTCTACAAAGCAGTAGAGTGGACAGCGGTGAGAAAGCCAGGGCCTGGAGCGCAGGGGTGGGTGGGGATGGGTCTGGGTCGGCTCTTAGGTGCTAGCTGCCCCCCGCCCCCCGCAAAGGCCTCTGGAACCATTTCTCTCCCAGGTTCTCCTGCGGTCTTGCCTTTCACTTGATTGTTTTCACAAACATCAGTGAATACCTACTAAGTGCCAGACCCAGGCGCTAGCGCTCAGCTTCCCAAACAGGAGACTGTCTCAGACACTGTGAAGTGCGGGGTTCCTGACCCGCCCACCCCAGAGTTGTCAGGGAAGCGAGGCCTAAGCGAAATTCCAGGGAGGCAGGTGCTGGGATCCAGGGACCTGACCCTGCGCCAGGACCACGGAAGAGGTCACCGTGCCGTCCAAATCCACCATCTCCCCATCTCTTAGCACACAATACACAGTATTTATGTAGTGAATGAAAGAAGACAAAAAAGCAGTCAACGTCACCTATTTTTTTAGGTGTAAGACTGCAACGCCCATGCCCGGGAGCAACATTCATTCTGAGATGACGTCCTCATTTATTTGACGTTACAATACCGTTTCTTTTATGAAACCCTGATGGTGCCAGAACCCAGAATAATTGTTAAAACATAAAATTACCAATGCAAAAAAAAAAAAAATTACCAATGCCATATTTTTGGAATTTTGTGCAGCCCTCTACTTTGCAAACCACCGACATATAAAACGTGGAAAACCTTGAATATATTTGTTTGACTCATCGCTGGGTCTCCAGGGCCGGGGGGTGGTGGGCCGCCTAGAATCCGGTCCCGGCCGGAGCAGGGGGTCGTGCGAGGCGCTGGGCGGTGAGGTCGGTAGTGAGTCTCCCGCTTCTCTGCGACTGTTAGTGCGACGCTCCGCCCGCAAAGCCAGCGGGGGGTGAGAAAGCAATAATACCTAGGTAAATCCGCGCCCCTCGCGCCCTCCGCGCTCAGTTCACAGGCCTCCAGCCAGCCGCTGGAGCTGCACATCTCTGGGTGACCAAAGCCGGCGTGTGCGGCGGGTTTCGCCCCTGCTGCGGCCCAGCGCGGCGGCACGTGGGGCTGCGGGCAGCCCGGGCCGGGCTCCAGGGCCACCCTCACTCGGAGAAGGACCGGCGGAGGATTGCATTTCAAAAAGCAATGGGGGCTCCGCGTAAACAAAACAAAGCCTGGAGCGGCGGAAGGCTCCCCCAGATGGCCACAGTTCGCAGTTCCAGGTGCGTCCTTCCAGATTCTTCTACTCTCGCAAACAAACGTTGAAAAAGCGGAATCGTCTTACAGAAGCTGTTTGGCAACTTACCTTTTTAAACACATTTAATCCGCAGGGGTCATCTTTTCGGGTCAACCATTTCGCGCTGTCCCGTGACGGAACCAGAAGGATCCCTCCGGCAGGGGAAAGCCCGGCTTCTCCCAACCGCTGAAGGGCTGTTCCAGTTGTTTTTCCCCAACAGAAACACCGTGCAATAAACTCCTAGGGCGCGGGGCTTTGCGCCCTTGAGTATTTCCGTGAGATAAATTCCTCGCCGTGGGACTGCGGCACCAAAAAAAAAAAAAAAAAAAAAAGGTTTACGCACAGCACAATTTCTAAAAACGTGTTTTTGTTTCATTCCAAAAGAGTAACTAACTCCTATGATTCGGAGCTTCAAAACCTGGTGGTGGTGTTTTACGGACGCCGGGAAGTATCTCTCCCAGCCCCGCCCTCCGTCTTCCCGTTACCACCCGGCTCTAAGGCAGCGATTTTTACTTTCTCATTTGTCCTTCCAAAACCATTTCATGCTTAGGCAAGTCAGGGCCCCTATTTTATTTTTTCTTGCATTTATTTATTTATTTATTATACCCATATGGTGACATTTCCATACTTTCCAGCACCTTGCTATTTTTCACTTACCCATATATTTTGGGATGTGAGAAATTTCTCGTCAGTTTTTTCCCAGATGCATAATATTCCATTTATATGGACTGGGTGGGCCATAATGTATGTTGCATAACCCATGTTCTATTGGTGGGCATATAGCTTTGTTCTCATATGTTGCTATTATATACAATGCTGCAATAAATAAACTGGTTCTCAGTCATTTCTACGTGTGTAGATATGTGTCTAGGGAAGTTCCTAAAGGCAGATTACTGGGTGTGTTTGTAATTTTTTTTAAAGATTTTATTTATTTATTTGACAGAGAGAGATCACAAGTAGGCAGAGAAGCAGGCAGAGAGAGAGAGAGAGAGGAAAGCAGGCTCCCTGCTGAGCAGAGAGCCCGATGCAGGGGCTCGATCCCAGGACCCTGGGATCATGACCCGAGCTGAAGGCAGAGGCTTTAACCCACTGAGCCACCCAGGTGCCCCTGTGTTTGTAATTTGGAAGATAATGTTAAATTGCCTTCCGTCTATGGTATACCACCCCACTCCCTACCCACCCCCACCCAAGCTCCAGCTTCAGCAACAATTCCTGTAAGTGCTTGCATCTCCAAATCTTTTTTAAAAATAATTTTTAAAAAAGATTTTGTTTCTTTATTTGCCAGAGAAACAGATCACAAGTAGGCAGAGAGGCAGGCGGGGCGGTGGGGGGGAAGGAGGGAGGAAGCAGGCTCCCCGCTGAGCAGAGTGCCCAACGCTAGGCTTGATCCCCGACCCTGAGATCATGACCTGAGCGCAAGGCAGAGGTTTAACCCACTGAGCCACCCAGGCGCCCCTGTATCGCCAAATCTTGCCACCACAGTTTGTATTGTATATCTTGATAGATACTAATTCTTTGCAATTTATACCCTCATATTGTCATCTTGTTCTTTGTAGTTTACATCCTCATCTTTTCTCTCTGCCCATATTGGGCATTACGCATCTTTTTTACCTTTGTCAATGGTATAGGTGTTAAGTAGTGCCTCACTGGCATTCTAATTTTTATTTCATTTATTATTAGTGAAGCTAACTATCTTTTCATATTTACTGACCAGTATATTTCTTCCGGTGTTATCTATTAACTCGTTTCTTTTGACCATTTTTAATTTTCAAATATTCCTTTCTGTGCTGATGGGTAGAAACTCAGCATTAAGGGTAGTAACTCATTGCTTTCAATATGTGTTGCAGGTTTTTTTAAGTTTATAATTTCCTTCTGATGTCTTATTTTCTGACGGATAAAATAACCTTCCAATGATAAAACCAACCATGCTGTTTTGCTAGATCATGTGTAAGTGGAAACTTCTTTTCCCCAATAAATCATGTATACTCCCAGGATATCACCTCTCAAATTTTCTCTACTAATTGAAAAATAGAAAGATGTAAGTGATATATTACAAGAGTAGGGATTGTTTTTGCAAAATTTTTTCCATTTTATAAACATTTGTAGACACCTTGCTCTCTAGAACTGTCTTGTTCTTTGTAACAGCAGCATGATATTCCATACTTCAGATATAATTAATTTAGCCAGTCCCCTATTGATGGATATTTAGGTTGGTTCTACTTTTCCACTACTACACACAATGTGTCAGTGAACATCTTTGTATCCTAATTTGGACAGATGATTTTTTTTTTAAAGTTCCATTCATGAGACAATCTGAAAAATGTGGAAATGTGTAGGACTTTTTTATGTTAAGGAATGATAGGTAATGTTTTTGGTTGTGACAGTAGTACTGTAGTTTTTTTTAAAAGGAAGTCTTTCTTAGAGATACACAGAGAAATATTTCCGGATGAAATGATATGATGTCTGAGATTTGCTTAAAATTAATGAGGACAGAAGAAACAGGATTGCTCCTGAATTTATAATCGTTGCAGTTGGGGAATAGGTACATCAGAGCTTTACTATTTTCTCCAATTTTGTGTATGTTTGAAATTTCTCATAATAAAATGTTTAAAATAATAAGCATATTTCACATGTATCATATTAAAATTATGATAAGTATTTCCAAAATTCATACCAAAAATTTATACTCCCAGCAATTGTGTATAAATGTGCCATTTTCCTCATTCTTCCAACCCAGGTATACTGACTCTTAGAGTGAAGTTTTTTCAAGTGAAAAAAAAAGTATTTTTATTAGCATTTTTAATTACTAGTGAGTTAAGCATGTATTCATATACTTAGTCCTCATTTTAATTTCCTCTTCTGTGAATTTTTTATTCATGTGCTTAGCTATTTCTGTGTTTATTATTTTCTCATAGTTGTGAATGCTATTTTTCTACTAAAGAAATAATACCTTTTCCTGTGACATGTGTTGCAAATACGCCCAAATCTTTTCCTTTTTAAAAAATTTGCTGTGAGTTTTTTTTTTTTTTCCCTGCACTCAAATTTAAATTGTAATCATATCTAATGGTCCTTTCTCTTGGGTCATTTAGTTCTGTTAGAAAGTTCTTGTTAAACTGAAGATAAAACTCAATTTTGTTACAATAGTCTTTGCAACAAACCAAACAAAAATGTATGCAAGGTAAGATTAGGGAAAATTTTTCCTCCCTGACCAGCTTCTGATCCTGAACAGTGAACAGAAGAGAGGTGTTTATCCTGCGGACTTGATTCTATGTAGGAACAAGCATACACACCCAGACACACACACACACACACACACACACAGTGTAGTCTTACTTTTTGCTCTTTGTAAAAACAGGTTTGTACATACTTGCTGTTTTTGTAAAGTAGCATGTAAGGGGCATCCATCCAGACTGATATATGGGGATGTACCTCATTCTTGTTAACTTCTGCATAAAAGCCAAAGGCATGACTAATATTGTGATTTTGTTAACAATATTTCTACTGATAAACATTGAACCTTTTCCTTTATTTTTTCTCTTACAAACCATGCCCCAGTGGGTCTGTCTTTATCAAAGTGTATCAATATTTCTCTGGCATAGAAACCTCTATCAAATTTCTAGGACAATGGAATTATTGCAGTTTTTAATTTAGCTAGGTATTGTGAAATTGCCCTCTACAAATATTCTTATAAAAACGGAGCTTGAAAGGGCCTATATTTCCCTCATTTTTGCCAGCACATTTTCCCCAGGCTGATAGATAAAATATGGCATCTGGAAAAAGAAAAAGCTGCATCTCATTTGCTGTTCTAACTTTCATTTTCTCGGATTCCCTCTGAGGTTGAGTATTTTTTCATAGTTATTAGGCACTTGAATTTCTTCTTCTCTGAATAAACCTTTCATAAAATTTGCTCAGTTTCTCACCGCTGGACTTTACTCCTCAGTTTCTAGAAGCTGTTTGTACCAGACATTAGGGCTCTGCTATGCAGGTATTATGAATATTTTCTCCTAATCTGTTTTTTGTCTTTTAACAGTCTTGTCCTGCAAAAGCTTTAATTTCTGGGTACTCAAATCTGTCCTTTATTTTCCTTTTTAAAAAATTGTGTTTTTCTTCAATTTTTAGAGCTTATTTTTATATGAAGATTTTCATCTATCTTGTGTTTATTTTTGCACACAGTGTGAGATGAATTATTTTATTCCAAATAATGAGCTAATTGTCCGAATGCCAGGTCTTTTTTTTTTTTTTTTTAAGATTTTGTTTATTTATTTGACACAGAGAGAGATCACAAGTAGGCATAGAGGGGGAAGCAGGCTCCCCGTTGAACAGAGAGTCCACATATGGGGCTCCATCCCAGGACCCTGAGACCATGACCCGAACCAAAGGCAGTGGCTTAACTCACTGAGCACCCAGGCACCCCAAAATCCAGGTCTTTAATAATCTTATCTTTTTTCCCTCTAATCTGAAATGTTTTCTTTTTTTTTTTAAGATTTTATTTATTTATTAGACAGAAAGAGAGACAGTGAGAGAGGAAACACAAGCAGAGGCAGAGGGAGAGGGAGAAGCAGGTTTCCCGCCGAGCAGGGAACCCAATGCTGGGCTCACCCAGGCCCTGGAATCATGACCTGAGCCGAAGGCAGGTGTTTAACAACTAAGCCACCCAGGAACCCCTGAAATGTCTTCTTTATAAAAATCCTCATATATGCGTCGATTTGCTTCCAGATACTTGTGCCGGCATCATACCATTTTAGTTGCTGTAGATTTGTAATATGTTCTACTGGCGGGGTGGGGGATAAAGCAATCATTTTCGCCTCATTCTTTCACATTGTTTCCTCACTATTCTTCCATTTTTAATTTTCCCAATAAACTCGAAGATGAATTTTCCATAAGGAATTTTTATAATAATCACCTTGTAGATTAAAAAAGGAAGGACCTTGTCACGTTTTAAAATCGGCACATTACCAGCTCATCATGCAAAGGAACTACCCGGGTGCCAGGGGTTGAAATCAGGAAGGGCTCTGTGGGCATCCACTGGGCGAGGGACCAGGAGTGGGTAATATTTGGTCCTAGAGGTCAGGGGCAGTGGCTAGCCATTATTAGTCAGAGATGACCACCTCCCCCAAGGCAAAGTCTCCTTTGACTGGATCACCCTCTCCCATCCCCCTAGGACTCAGGCCTCTTTGAGGAGACCAGAAAGGCAGCAAGCTTCAGGGGTGCATTTTCATCCTAACAAGTCCCTACCCACAAGGAGGCCCTGGAATTAAAGCTGTCCCTCTTTCTGGGTCCTTCCCCCAAACTCCACCCAGAAAAGGAAAAATTCAGGGAAGGGGGCTGTGTCCAGGGGGCTAGGTTTTGCCTCCGAAACAACCCCAAATCTTAGAGTTTGAATAAAACACAAGTGTACTTCTCACTCTCATGATAAGTGCATCACAAGTAGGCTCAGGCTCAGTTTGGTACTCTGAGATCCAGGCTGATGACCGGCCATCTTGACTCCTATTTCCAGGACCTTCCCAGTGAGAGGGAAGGGCCATGGCAGATTATGAACCAGTTTTTAAAGTGTCCACCTGAAGGTGACCTTTTCTTTTCTTTTTGGCCAAAGTCAGTCATATAGGCATTTGTAATTTCAATGTGCAGAAAATTAGTACAACCCTACCATGTGCTGGGGAGTGGTTGGAAACACTGGTAAATGGCATTCATAATTTATCCATTAACTTAACTTTGATGAGTAGTCTTCTCTGTTATAGCTAAAGTAGCAACTACACACACACACACACACACACACACACCCTATGGTTATTGGGTTTTGGTAATTTGGAGAGGGTCAGCAATATCCTCTTATCTTGTTTTATTGTCATCCCAGCATTTGTCGTTACATACATACTCAATTTTAAAGTTTATTGTTTTTCTCTGTCCACAGTACAAGGTCTAAGGAAACAAGGAACTTGTTTCTTTTGCTCATTTCTGTATCTCCAGACCCTGGAATAATATTTGGTACATAGTAGGTGCTCATTAAATATGTATTGAATGGTTTGATATGAATATGTGTTTCATTTACTTAAGTGGGATATTACTGCATATGTTATTCTGAAACTTTGTTTCACTTAATGTCAGTTCATGTAAATACTTTGTCCTTCTTTTAAATTGCTGCACACTATTTTGTAGTGTGAATTACCATCATTTGTTCAGTCATTTCCCTTGTGGGGAACCTTGAGGTTTCTTTCAGATTTTCAATATTTTGAACAAAGCTGTAGCAAACATACTTACATATACTTTGGAGCACTTGAATGTATGCTTTTCTGAATAAATACTTACTAAAATAAAATGCTAGGGCAAAAGTTACGTGTGTCTTATGTAGCCTAAAAAGGTGGTGACAGGGGCGTCTGGGTGGCTCAGTGGGTTAAAGCCTCTGCCTTCGGCTCAGGTCATGATCTCAGGGTCCTGGGATCAAGCCCCGTATTGGGCTATCTGCTCAGCGGGGAGCCTGCTTCCTCCTCTCTCTCTCTCTCTGCCTGCCTCTGCCTACTTGTGATCTCTCTCTCTGTCAAATAAATAAATAAAATCTTTAAAAATAAATAAATAAATAAATAAATAATGAAAAGGTGGTGACAATTTACAGTCCTACCAACATTAAATGGGAGTGTGGCACCTCCTACAGTTCATCATTGATTTATTAACCATTAATTAATGCCCTTCCAGTCCTACGGGAGACAAATGATTTTCCATCATGTGAATTCGCAGCATCCTGATTTCTGTGAAGCTCTGCTCATTTTTCTTACGTTTATTGGTCATTTGGCATCTTTTTCTCTAAATGGCCCAGATAAATTATTTGACCATTTTTCAGTCTAGACTAGACAACTTGCTTTTTAAAAAAATCATTTATTATTGCATTATAGATAATTTCTTTACATTTTTAAAAAGGTTTTTCTTCAATTTAAAAATAATTATCTTGGGGGCGCCTGGGTGGCTCAGTGGGTTAAGCCGCTGCCTTTGGCTCAGGTCATGATCTCAGGGTGCTGGAATCGAGTCCCGCATCGGGTTCTCTGCTCAGCAGGGAGCCTGCTTCCCTCTCTCTCTCTGCCTGCCTTTCCAACTACTTGTGATTTCTCTCTGTCAAATAAATAAATAAAATCTTTTAAAAAAATAAATAAATAAAAATAAAAATAATTATCTTGGTAAAATTTTTGCTTTGGTCCTACAAAAGGCATTAGCTTTAATATAGTTGGTTATATTCTTTGTCTTTCCTTTACAGCTCTAGTTTTATATCTTTTTTAAAAGATTTTATTTATTTATTTGACAGAGATTGACACAGTGAGAGAGGAAACACAAGCAGGGGGAGCAGCAGAGAGGGAGAAGCAGGCTTCCTGCTGAGCAGGGAGCCCGATGTGATGTGGGGCTTGATCCCAGGACCCTGGGATCATGACCTAAGCTCAAAGCAGACACTTAACACCTGAGCCATCCAGGTGCCCCTTCTCCCAAAAGTGACATTTTGCATATCTATAAAACATTATCAAGGGGTGCCTGGGTGGCTCAGTTGATATCCCATGGACTAGCTGTACCCCTATTTGCTTAACCACTCACCTGCTGAGGGACATTCAGTGGCATGTTTCCATGGGGGTGGTTATTATAAATAAAGCAGCTGTGAACATTCATGTATGGGTTTTGCCATGAACCTAAGATTTTGTTTCTCTAGGATAAATGCCCAGGAGTGTGGTCACTGGGTTTTATGGTAATATATATTCAACCCTTTAAGAAAGTTCCAGGTCATTTTCTAGTGTGGCTGTACCAGGTATGTTCCCACTGGCAGTGCCTGAGAGATTGAGTTTCTCTGCATCCTCTGAGCCTTGAAACTCTCAGTATTTTTTATTTTAGCTATTCTAATTTATATCTCTTGTGACTTTAATTTGCCTTTTCCTACTGGCTTGCGATGTTGGGTATCTTTTCCTATGCTTGTTTTAATAGCCTGTTTTGATAACTAACGGGCAAGTTGCCTATAGGATTCCTGCCTTCCCTGACCCTGAGAGGAAGAGCTGACCTTGTCTGTTCCCTGAGGCAGGAATGCTCATCTCGGCTCTTCTACAAGGAGGAAAGGACAGGGGACATGTGTGATTTGACCCCAGTGGTCAGGAACACAGGCTCAGGTGGTCTCCAGAGGCTCACTGAGGGATGTGAAGCTGCCAGCACCACATATGACAGCTGCCACCCTTCCTCCAGTCTACACACCCCAAAACACTTTTAATAAAATCAAGGCCTTTGGAGATGGAGTCACTTGGGTGTTGTGACAAAGTTCTGAGACAGGTCTCGTAGTTGGAAATAACAGGACTTGAACAAAGGGGACCCAGTCAACGGGGTCACAAATACTACCTCCCCACCTTTTCGGAATGTAGAAAGTACCAGTCTCCTAGATCATATGGTGGAGGATAGGCGGGGAGTGGGTCAGATTTACCCTCTAGGGCAGAGATTCTAGAAGCAGAATCCAGAGTGGTGAGGCTCACAGGAGTCCCTTGCCAGACAGCACATCCCAAACTCAGGTCCTTTCCTGTACCCCTGACCAAAGTTGTTTTTTTTCCTTTTCTGTATCCATGACCAGAGTTCTCGTCATTATAACCTATCCACTGAATCATTTTTTTTTTAAAAGATTTATTTATTTATTTGACAGATAGAAACCACAAGGAGGCAGAGAGACAGGCAGAGAGAGAGGAGGAAGCAGGCTCCCCGCTGAGCAGAGAGCCAGATGCGGGACTCGATCCCAGGACCCTAGGATCATGACCTGAGCTGAAGGCAGAGGTTTTAACCCACTAAGCCACCCAGGCACCCTATCCACTGAATCATTACGCATTACCAAAAGATGGTCTTCATAAGGTAAAGTGAGGGTATTTATACAGCCGATGGAATAGTGTCGGTGCGGCCTCAGCTAAGTTACTTAAAATGTTTTCCTCCACTTCCCTATCTGTAAAATGGGACTAATAAATAGTTCAGCTCCACTGAGACATTAGGAGGGTTTGGGTGCGTAGAACAGTGCCTGGCCCAGAGCACACATGGCAGAGGTGTCTGTTTTTATTACGCCTAAAACATGAGCAACCCCGCCATATGCTTCTAGAGGGAGAACACAGATCATCTCTGCCCCTATAATTAAAGCTGAGGTATAGATAGCAAGCCCCCCTTCCAATTCACATTTTACTTTTGCCTCACATTTAGTTGTTGTTTCTCAGTTCTTTGAGTGGGAATATCTAGTGAACATAGGCTTCAGGGATTTCAGCCACTCTTGAGGAGGCTTCAAAATACTGGAGACCCTGTGCACAGATGGCATTGGTTTAGGACCCAGGAGGGTGGTCCTATTGCTCAGAACTAGGTACTAGGGGAGTGGTAGAAATCTTGTCTCTGGAAGGCACTGCAGCAGCTTGATGTGGTGGCGGTGGTCCTTGGGCTCTTTCCTGGGGATCCCAGCTCCCTAGGCTGCCCCCCACCCCACACTGGCTAGCTTCCTCATGGATCCCAGGAGGGTCTGTGGACTGAGTGTTCCCCCATGCATGCACATGCCAGCACAGGGCTCAGGACCTGGTCCTAGATGCCTCCTCCAGTAAGCCTTACCTGAGTGATCAGGTCCGGTTCTAACCCATCCCTTCCTCTGCACTTGAGGACTTGGTATATCTCTGTCCATTTGTCCTTCTACTCTGCCGAGGGAACAGAATCCTGGCTGAGTCAGAGTGAGTCCTTTCTGCCCAGACTATGGTAGAGGACTTGAAATTTGTAATGAGGCCCGTTCACATATATTTGCCCAATAGATACAACACACTGCATTGGATGATGAAGGAAGCTCAGCCCAGAGAGGGTAAGCCACTTGTCAGACACCACATTGCCAGACCCAGGCGGAAGAGCTCCCCATTAGATCACACTGCCTCTTGTGAAGATGATTGTTGGTGGTCTAACTCCTTGCCTAGTGAACTAACTGGCCTCTTTTTACGGCCCCTGCAGATGCCAAGGGGACCATCCGGGAGATCGTCCTGCCTAAGGGCCTGGACCTAGACCGGCCCAAGCGGACCCGCACGTCCTTCACGGCTGAGCAGCTCTACCGCCTGGAAATGGAGTTCCAGCGCTGCCAGTATGTGGTGGGCCGGGAGCGCACTGAACTGGCCCGTCTGCTGAATCTCTCCGAGACCCAGGTAAGCCGGCAGGGCCAGGCTACTCCACCCGTGGCCTGCAAGCCTGGGGACTTTGTGGGGGTGTGAGGCCTTGTGGGCTGCTACTGGGAGACCCAGCTTGGGAGGACTTCAGACATGTATCAGGGAAAAGCTGAGAGTTAGAGGTAAACCAGAGCAGTAAATACAGTGGGAACAAGAGAGCACTGGCGCCAGTAGGCCCACAGGGGGCCTTCTGAATGCATCTGCCACTTTGGGGTGGGATATGAGAAAGAGCCAGAGAAATAGGAAGGAGGGGGTCCAGGATGCAGAGAGTGAATCGGGGGTGTTGGTGCTGGAGGGACCTTGCAGGAAAGGATGGGGAGGGGTTGGCTTGCCAGGAGAAAAGATTCCAGGAAGAGAAGAAACATCAAAGAACTGAGTTGGGGGGTGCCTGGGTGGCTCAGTGGGTTAAGCCGCTGCCTTCGGCTCAGGTCATGATCTCAGGGTCTTCGGATCGAGTCCCGCATCGGGCTCTCTGCTCAGCAGGGAGCCTGCTTCTTCCTCTCTCTCTCTCTGCCTGCCTCTCTGCCTACTTGTGATCTCTCTCTGTCAAATAAATAAATAAAATTAAAAAAAAAAAAGAGAAAAAAAAAGAACTGAATTGGGGACTTATTTCCCCATTCTGGGCCTTCCCTGTGCCCCCCCTCCATACATACCCTCCATACACACCCTTTATCCCACTGTGCCTCGGAAGTTCTTGCTGGAGAGGAGTCTGAACACCCCCTTCACCTAGGAAGGGCTTAGCATTTTAACAATAATAAGCTTGACCCAAAGGAGAACCTTTTGTAAAGTCAGCATGCATTCTGTGTGATTGGAGGCATTTCAAGCTGTAACAGATGCATGATAACAATAATGGTAATAATACCACTGAGGACTTGCTGTGCCCAGGAGCTGCTCTGTGGGCTCTGTGCAGAGTAATTCACCAAGGCCTCCAGGCAACCCAGTGCAGTTAAGTCAGGGGTGGCTGCTGTCCTGCAAGCCTGGGCCATCTCCACCTGGACCTGTTTTCTTGCAGCTGCTAGTCGCAGACCCCCGAACCACCCGGCAGATGGCCCCGGGCAACAAGGACCCTTACCCCAGCTATGCTCAGTACAGAGGCTGGCAAGCCCGGCTCTGCCAGACAGAGGGCTGCAGTGGCTGAGCCAGGCCAGAGCTCCTGGAACGAAATGAGGCAGAGAGTCACCCCTCTGTACCTGCCCCTCCCTATCCTAACTGCCCTCTGCCTGGCCTCGCTTTGCCCACACACTATACCTGGAAACTCTGCTCCTTCTCTGTCCTCATCCTTCCCCTGCTCTGCGCCCTAGACACCATAGTGTACCTGCCCTTGATGGTTGAGGGCAAACCCCTCCTCTTCCAGGAAGACTTCCATAAAACCTCCACCTGAGAGACCCTTCCATATGGTGTGTAGCGTGTGTGTGTGTGTGTGTGTGTGTGTGTGTGTGTGTGTGTTGGGCACTAGCTAGCATACACTTCCGGGGGACAAGAATGTGTTTGAAAGCCACATCTCCTTTTCAGGTCTCTTTGGGGAGCTCAGCACACAGCTGGGCAAACAGAGACCCCCACCTCCACCCAGGGAATCCTCAACTTAATGACTCTTGCTTACTCCCCTCCTTTCTCTTTCCCCAGCCCCAGGCCTTGTAGGTCCTATAAGGCACAGCTGACCTTTACCTTTACCGGGTCCTCTGTACCAGGCTCTAAGTACTCGAGGTGGCCTAACTCCTGTCGTCCTCACCACAACCTTGTGGGAGGGGAGGGAGGTATTTCTTCAGACTGTACTTCTGACGCCCAATGTGTGGTGTTTCCCAACACCAAGAGCAACCAGTTCTCCCATTGTTTCCCACCAACTGGGTGTCAAACTAGTCAATTCAGTTCTGACGCAGACTCCTGCAGTGAGCACAGACACAGCCACGTAAGGCTCAGTCCCACAGGACAATCTCCCATCTGGTGCCAGGTGCAAGTCCCCCCTGGGCCACCTGTACTTCTTACTGGCCAGCTGGAAAATTGGGGGTTCCCACATCTCCCTCTTCGGGTTTGGCGGTGTGTTGGAATGACTGGCAGAACTCAGGAAAACACTTCACTTTCATGTACAGGCTTATTGTAAAGGATAGAACTCAGAAATAGCCCAGTTTGGGGCAGGGGAGAGAGACAGCCAAAAGAGATCCATAGAGCAAGCTGTTGGGGTGAGGGTGTTCGAGGAGCTTCTGTACAGTTTCTGGGTGTGCCAGACCCCAAGACTCCCACATGCTTATCAACCCAGAAGCTCTCTGAGTCCTTACTGTTCAAGAGTCTTTATAACCCAGCCCCCTCCCCTTCCTGGAGACTCCAAACCTTTAATCATGGAGGGTGGTGTCTTTCTGGGACCAGTGCTGCCACCTGAAACTATGCAGGGCCCACCCTGAGTCACCTTGTTAGCATAATCTCAGATGTGGCTTAAAGGGACCCGTTATCAATGACAAAAGACACTCCTATCACTCAAGGAATTCCCAGGGCTTTAGGGGCTCCCTATCTAGAACCAGGGACAAAGGTCAAATATGTTCACTTTTTTTTTTAATTTTTTATTTTTTACAAACATATATTTTTATCCCCAGGGGTACAGGTCTGTGAATCACCAGGTTTACACACTTCACAGCACTCACCAAAGCACATACCCTCCCCAATGTCCATAACTCCACCCCCTTCTCCCAGCCCCCTCCCCCCAGCAACCTTCAGTTTGTTTTGTGAGATTAAGAGTCACTTATGGTTTGCCTAAATATGTACACTTTTTAAATACTAGAAGAGGCCTTTATTATTTTTGCTTTAAAGAGAGGAGAACTGAGGCACAAAGAAATTAAATAACATGTTCAAAGTTTTGTTTTTGTTTTTTTTTTAAGATTTTATTTATTTATTTGACAGAGAGAAATCACAAGTAGGCAGAGAGGCAGGCAGAGAGAGAGAGAGAGAGGAGGAAGCAGGCTCCCTGCTGAGCAGAGAGCCCGATGCGGGGACTCAATCCCAGCACCCTGAGATCATGACCTGAGCCAAAGGCAGCGGCTTAACCACTGAGCCACCCAGGCGCCCAACATGTTCAAAGTTTAAGGCAGGAATATTTGGGGAAAGTGGTTGGCTCAGTCAGTGGAGAATGCGACTCTTGATCTCGGGGTCATAAATTCAAGGCCCACACTGGATATAGAGATTACTTAAAAATAAAATATTTTAGGGGCACTTGGGTGGGTCATTTGGTTAGCATCAGCTGTTGATCTCATCTCAGGTCTTGATCTCAGGGTCATGAGGTCCCAGCGTGGAGCCTACTTAAGAAAAGAAATCTTGAAGAAAAATAAAAATCAAGTAGGCACATACATTCATTAGTTCAACCAATTTTTACAAAAAGATGGCTTTATGGGTAGTACTATCCCCATTTCAGGAAAACTCAGAGAGGTTAGTAACTTGCTTTAGGTTATATAGTTAAAATTCAGTGGAATGCTCCATATAGTCACCCATACCTCTGTTCAAAAATATTACCGAGGGGCGCCTGGGTGGCTCAGTGGGTTAAGCCGCTGCCTTCGGCTCAGGTCATGATCTCGGAGTCCTGGGATCGAGTCCCACATCGGGCTCTCTGCTCAGCAGAGAGCCTGCTTCCCTCTCTCTCTCTGCCTGCCTCCCATCTACTTGTGATTTCTCTCTGTCAAATAAATAAATAAAATCTTTAAAAAAAAAATATTACCGAATACTTACTACATACAGGTACTGTTCTTCACTGGAAACATAGCCCAGAGCACAACAGACCAGGCACTTAGCCTCATAGCAGCTTCCATTCTGCAGAGAAAGACAGATAGCATTTATTTATTTATTTATTTATTTATTTATTTATTTGACAGACAGAGATCACAAGAGAGGCAGAGAGGCAGGCAGAGAGAGGAAGGGAAGCAGACTCCCTGCTGAGCAGAGAGCCCCATGCGGGGCTTGATCCCAGGACCCTGGGATCATGACCCAAGCCATAGACAGAGACTTTAACCCACTGAGCCACCCAGACGCCCTGACAGATAGCATTTAAAGAGTGATGAGTGCTATGAGGCAGATAAAACATGATAAAATAGAGACTAGACATCTTTCCTTGGGGTCATCAGGGAAAGCTTCTTTGAGGAGATGGGCTGAGGTGTGAATGACAGAAAGGAAACAGCCAGAGGAAGAGCCAGAAGAAGAGGAGTCAAGACTCAGAGTAAACTGGCAAGACCTGGAACTAGCATAGAATGTTCTGGAAGTGTCAGAAGGCCAGTGTGGCTGGAGTTGGAGGGTAATAGGGAAGATAGGTAGGGCAGAGAAGATAGTGTTTAGGAGCCACAGTGAGGTGTTGAAGAGAGGACTGGCATTTTACAGAGATCACTCTGACATCTGGAGAATGTGGATGAGAGGGCAAGTTGGGGCCACTGCCATGTTGTGTCAAGCTCCGGGTGATGGTGAAGGAGAGAAGTGAACTGATCTGAGACGTACTCTGATTTGGAGATAGAACCTGTTAGGACTTGCTCATCATGAATTATGTCCACTGGGCAAGGGAGAGAGAACTGGTTGGGACTGGAACAGATGTATGTGGAAAAATGGTCACATATGCCACATCCCACATGGAGAAGTTGAGAAAGCCGGGGAGGAGCAGGACAGTGGGAGAAGAATCTAGAGTTTTGTTTTGGATCAGTTCAGTCTGAGATCCAAGTGGAAATGTCAGGAAGATATGTCTGAGTTTTTTCACGGGGTTGATGTTTCTCTGATTTACCTAACTGTCTTGGTCTGGGTTCTTCTGGGGGAAAGGATAAGAGATTACTTCAAGTGTGCTCAAATGATAGATGGACTTCTAAGGGATGAAACAGGAGGCACAGTCTTGTGGAAATCCCAAAACAGGAACCATGGTGTAGCAGGCCTAGTAGAGAATGGAAGCTGAAGGTCATTTTGGAGCCGAGGGCTTCAATGCTAAGTACAGCCCTGCCCTCTGGAGCTCCCAACTATGCCCCCCAACTGCTCTCCAAGCAACTGCCTCTGTCCACTTCTCTTCCTCCTGCCAACAAGCATCTTTGCCCTCTTCCTGGGTATCAGGAGGGTCCTAATTCAGGCAGAGAGAGAGCATGGGCTTACTCAGGGCCCGTTCTCATTCCCTCTCTCCTCCTTAACCTCTATATGCCAGGTAGGTTGTCTGCACTTTTAATGAGAGCCCCTTTATAGGACCTGGTGGGCAGAACAGCGAAGCCTTCCCTCTCCACCTGCCTACAGAGTTCTGCAGGCTGAGGCATTCTTCAGATGTAGGGACAGTGAACCAGGCAGGACACAAGTGACCTCTGGCCCTGGCCTTGCCGAGACCCTGAAGGCTGGAGAGCAGGTGGGGGTCTCAGAAAGAGCTATTTCTTGGAACCATCAGAATCACCTCCCCCCACCTCCCCAAAGCGACATGTGCTCTTCCCCACATCAGAGAACTAGGATGGTCCCACTTAGCCCAGTTCTTGCTATGTTTAGAAACCCCCTGATACACTTCGTCCCCATGTTCATTTCAAGGAGAACATATGGTGCTTGGTTAAACCAGTGTTTCTCAAAGTGTGGCCTACAGACTACCTTTGTGGAGAACCCCCCCCCCCCCGAGGTCCTCATTAAAATGCAGATTCCTTGCTCAGATTCCACGCTCAGCCCACAGGTTCCAAGTTAGAATTTCTAGGGAAGACCTAACAACCTCTGTATTTTTCAAATGATGTGGTACCACACTGCTGGAAAGACTTCAGCACCTGCCAGACACTTTACTGAATTCACTAGTGTTAGCTCGTTGAGTATCACCCCAAACCTATGAGGAAGCATTATTACAATCCCATTTTAAAGATAAGGAAACTGAGGACCAGGGAGTTTAAGTTACTTGCCCCCATGCCATTCTCACTAATCAAGGAGAGGCCGGAGTTGAATCCAGGTCTGTCTGACCCCAAGATCTTCACTGTCTTGTTTGCTACTTCTACCAAAACATCTACTGTCTTGTAACTCTTACCTGTAACTCTTGACCTGTCCATTTGCCCTGCGACTGGTGTCTGAGAGGTAAGTGGGTGAGTTTTAGGTATTCCTGTTTCCTCAGCACCTGGCAATGCCGACATGGGCTGGATGCTTGCTGTTTATGTGTTGTATGAGGCAGAGCCGGAAACAAGAAAAGAAGACTTTGGCTTTGGAGAAAAGGAAGGTGGGAGGCTAGCTCCAGGACCCCCGTCACTCGGCTGACCTGGGGGACTTTTTCAAGGCCAGGGCCCCAGACAGGCTGGAGGCTGAAGACAAAGGGCCACATCCCAATACTGACTTGGTCATCACTTAGCTTGGATAAGAGCAGCTCTGGCTCCTCGACAGTTACCTCAGCCCCATACCCATCACCTCTGCCCCAGATGACTTCATCCGGAACCGCAGAGTAGGGGGTAATTTCCAGGTTACAAAAACCAGGGCCATTGCAGATATGCAAGTACTGTTAATAGGTTTGGGCCCACAGTCACAGGAAGCAGCCTCTTCTTCTTCTTCTTTTTTTTTTAATTTAAAGATTGATTGACTTATTTACTTGACAGACAGAGATCACAAGTAGGCAGAGAGGCAGGCGGAGAGAGAGAAGGGGAAGCAGGCTCTCCACTGAGCAGAGAGCTGATGTGGGGCTCAATCCTAGGACCCTGAGATCATGACCTGAGCCAAAGGCAGAGCTTTAACCCACTGAGCCAGCCAGGCACCCAGGAGGCAGCCTCTTAAAGATCAATGCCATTTCCAAATCCACAGTGAGGCTTGGGGTTTAAGGCCAACCATGAGCCCAGAAGGGGGGACAGATGATCTCCCAGAAGACATCTCCCTAGTCCTGGCAGCCGGCTAGAAACCACGCCCCTAGGGACGCCTGGGTGGCTCAGTTGGTTAAGCGGCTGCCTTCGGCTCAGGTCATGATCCCAACGTCCTGGGATCAAGTCCCACATCGGTCGGGCTCCTTGCTTGGCAGGGAACCTGCTTCTCCCTCTGCCTCTGCCTACCACTGTCTGCCTGAGCTCGCTCGCTCTCTAACAAATAAATAAAACCTTAAAAAAAAAAAAAAGAAAAAAACCACGGCCCTCCCCTTGTGTGTGACTCACCGACTTACTGACTCGCCCTGTGGTCCCTTGCAGGTAAGAGGGCCCCAAGCATTCACTGAGTTCCAGGGGAACCAGGAGAGGGAGGAGGCAGGATGGCAGCCTGCAGGGAGACACAGCAGGGCACCAAGAAAGCAAGGGGAGGCCAGCATCAGGAAGTATGCTTCTGCACAGGATCCAGGCCCATCCAGTATGCCATCGAATTGGGCCTTAAAGGATCTGTACCCAGATTTACCCCTGAGAGAGGGTGGCCCTGGTGGTGGGATTGAAAGCTTCCTAGAGGAAAGGGGGGCGGGGGACGAGCCCAGAGGCTATGAGCCTGTCTCTTACTTGTTTGCTGAGCCTTACAAATTGGCCCTTTAGGGACCGTGGGACTGATGATAGGAAGTAGATGGGCCTGGAGCCTCACCCCCACCTTTGCAGCTCCAGCGTCTTCTACCCCAGTTCACACACCAGAATCACATCCAGAAAGTTTTTAAAAATATGGATGCCTAGGCCTCCCCCTGTAGAGATTCTGAGCTGGGATGAGGCAGGGGCATCCAGCTTTGCTAGAAAATGACTCCAGGTAATCTCAGGGATTGACAGCCCCTGATGTGGCTCATAAGGGCCCAAGAAATGGGCATGCCAGACCCCAGCCCCGCCCCCCCTTCCCTCTTCCCCAGGAGACTTCCCCGACCTGGGGCCAACGCACATGTCCCTCTCCCTGCTCCCCTCCCAACCCACGCAAGCTTTGTCATTCCTCATGGATCACATTCTTGTTACTGCCACTCCCTTTGCTGCCAGGAGTGGGTCAGGGCCACCCTCCCCCTGGACCCTCAGCTTCCCCAGGACAGGAATCCTGACTTCTGGGTCTGTCCTCTCCCCCTAGTTCAGAGCCAGGAGCTCACATTGGGTAGGCCAGGCACCATGCGGAGCCATCTACATGGACTTTCTTATCTGATCCCTGCAACAGCCCAGGTATTTTTGTCCTCATTTTTTTTTTTAAAGATTTTATTTATTTATTTGACAGACAGAGATCACAGGCAGGCAGAGAGGCAGGCAGAGAAAGAGGAGGAAGCCGGAAGCAGGCTCCCCGCTGAGCAGAGAGCCCGATGCAGGACTCGATCCCAGGACCCTGAGATCATGACCTGAGCCAAAGGCAGCGGCTTAACCCTCTGAGCCACCCAGGCGCCCTTTTGTTCCCATTTTTGAGATGAGAAACTGAGCTGGGACATTCTTGGGGTGGTACCTCGGTCCTACAAGAGCCACTTCCCCAAGGGTCTGGAGGGACCCTTTCGTGGAGTTCCAGGGAGCGACAAACTCAGGAAGGTTTTCTTTCCAGTGGCTTCCTTCAGCCAACTTAGTCGAATGCCCTTGACCTTCCCTTACTGCTATCTCCTTCACATGTCACCTCTTCAGAGAGGCCATGTTTGCCACCCACGAAGTAATGAGCTAGTCCCCTCCTCTCCCTCTCCCCCTCCATCCTGCAGCCTTTGCCCAAACCAGTATCTCTCCAAGTGCGGTTCTCAGGGCTGGCGTCCCCCGCAAACTGTTCCCTGTCCAGGACGCGTCAGGGGCACAAAGTAAGTGTAATTCGTTTTAATTGTATTTGACAAAAATATTGGTCCACAACAGCCTGGAAACTTTAAGGTGGTTCCTCAGCACGAATAATTTGAGGGACACTGCCCAAAGCCCTTCACGCCCCTTGACAGTCACGCTGTTATCCTTTGCCCTTCTTCGTCTCCGGCTCTCCCTCGGTGCTGTCCCCTCTGCACCAAGGATTTGCTCTGCTTTCATCCCTGCTCATTCCCCGCCCCCCACGTCGAGGGCACCGCCCAGCAGGTAGTAGGCACTCAGTACATAGCCACTGAATGAATGATTGAGTGAATGAATGAAGGAAGGAGGGAAGCCCTCAATCTCAAGTACATCCCATAACCTTCTGGTTATTTCTATCATTGAAACTCAGTCCGGTCCAATTTAAAACACCAGACTCCTGTCTATTTCAGAACTCTTCTTCCTCGCCTTCCTGACTCAGAACAGGTCTGACTCACCATTGGGGGCGCTAGAGGGGTGGTTGCTCCTAGGAGGTGGGGTCTCCAGGCATCGCCCCAGGGGGCCTCCACTGGGCCCTCATCCTCACCCAGCCAGCCCTCCCATTCCTGCCTCCTCTTTCTTGCCTCTGGGCTCCTTCCCCAGAGCCACAGGAGTGGCTGGCCTCCCTTACACCCTCGCAAAGCTGGAATCCACCAGCAAGGCCACCCCATCCTTTTTCTCTTGCGCCCTCCTCTCGGTGCCCCCCCACCTTGTCCTGCGGGCACATATTGCCCCAGGCAGCTGCCAGCCTCTGAAACTTCCAGGCCAGAAGCAAGCACAGCCTTTGCACTCCTGGGCCACAAATCTGGGCGCAGCCGTGCTGGGTTGACAAGCGTTCCGGCTGGGGAAGGAGTTCAGACTCTCCTCTCAGGCCCTTCCAGTCCCTACAAATGATTCTTCAGTGCTCCTGGCCCCCCGTGAGGGGCACACCCTCTCCTTCTCACAGTGGGGAGGAAATCCCGGCACCATGAGGGCTGACCACTGAGCTTCGCTCCCAGCCTCCACTTTCTTCTACAGACTAGAACGGGGCCTGGAGCAAAGGTGTCGGGTGGTGGGAGAGGCTGTTCCTGCCTCCTCTCCTAGACCTAGACCTGGAGAAAGGGGCTCTCTCTGCCCCCCCTTTTTAAAAAGATTTTATTTATTTGAGGGAGAATGAGTGAGAGAGAGAGAGCATGAAAGAGGAGAAGGTCAGAGGGAGAAGCAGACTCCCCAAGGAGTTGGGAGCCCCATGCGAGACTTGATCCTGGAAGTTCAGGATCATGACCTGAGCCGCTCAACCAACTGAGCCACCCAGGCGCCCCTCTCTCTGCCCTTCTTTTGGTGGCTGCACTTAGATGTGGAGGACTTGGCACCTCTTCGTCCCCAGGTTTGAGTGTGTGGCCCTTGGAAGCCCCCTTGGCAGTCTTCTGTATGCTGTCACACCTGGTGTTGCCTTAGGAAGCCTGGGGGCCTTTATAGGGCATGAGGGGGGAGGTGGCTGCAGAAAGGTTCACACAGATGGGGACAGAAAGCTCCCTTCAGAGGCAGTGTGGGGGTCGAGACCAGGAGCAGTGGGATGGTCCTCACACTTGGCAGCTGATCCCTGCCTGGGACCCCATGCTTCCCCGGGCCCCTTCTCGGGCCATGCCCCTCCCTATAAGGTGAGTGTTCTGCGAGCCCACAGATGCTGCCTACTGGGAGTCTGTGTCCACCTTCTAGATCACAACCCATGTCCATGATCTGGAGGGTGGGTCCCTTACTGGTTCACCCCGAGCAGGCTGGTGTGGGAAGACCTTAGTGACATTCTGGATGCTCTTCTCTCCCCCTTTCGCTCCACCCTTGCCCCCCACTCCCCACTCCCTGGCCCTCCTTGTCCTCCCTCTCCTTCTCTCCTCCCACCCAACCCCTCTTTCCTTCACCTGTCCCCTCTCCCTTTCTGGCACCCCTCCCCACCCTCTGCCCCAAGGTGAAAGTCTGGTTCCAGAACCGCCGCACCAAGCAGAAGAAAGACCAGAGCAGAGACCTGGAGAAGCGGGCGTCCTCCTCGGCTTCCGAGGCCTTTGCCACCTCCAACATCCTGCGGCTGCTGGAGCAGGGCCGGCTGCTGTCCGTGCCCAGGGCCCCAAGCCTCCTGGCGCTGACCCCTGGCCCACTGGGCCCACCTGCCGGCCACAGGGCCACCTCGCTGGGTGACCCCAAGAACTCCTCCCCGTGCCTCAACCCATTGACCTCAGCCTCGGCTTCGGCGTCCCCGCCACGGCCACCCCCTCCACCAGCGCTCTGCTTTTCCACGGCTCCTGTCCTGGACCTACCCGCCTGCTATGAACTCAGCTCCTCAGCCTTTGAGCCCTACAGCCGGCTGGAAAGGAGAGGGGGCAGCCCTGGAGGTGGCAAGAAAGCCAATGTTTAAGCCTCCACCACCCTGTGACACTGAGTCCCCAAGCACTGCACCGTCCCTGCCTGTCCTGCCCCGTGGGCTGCCCCGGAGCCCGGCTCCCAGAGCGCGGGGGCAGCACGCGTCTGGCCCCGCCAGCCCCCCAGCTCAGAGACTGTCCACCGGAACGCCTTGGTCCCGCAGCTTGTGTGTGTGAGTGTAGTGTGCGTGTGTGTGCCTCTCACGGAAATAAAAGGAAAACAATGACAAGAAGGGAAACGGAGCCCCCACAGCACCACCGCTGCCCTCAATCCCTTCTTTCCTTCTCATTGGGAAGAAGAATGGGCTGAGCCTGGGGAGCTCTAACGGGGCAGGGGGGCAGTGGAAGCTGGACCCATGTTCACAGTTAAGGGGAGGATCAGGTACCACACGTGTGGGAGAACAGGCACTGCAGGCCTACTCCCAATTAGAGCTCCCACCTGGGCATTCCAAAGCCCGAGGAGGCAACACTGACGCATTGGTTGGTTAAACATTGCTCTTTGTAAGCTCCTCCTTGAAGCAGAAATACCTAAGAGGTGGAAATGTTAAGTCCCCAAGAGGGGTAAACAGTGAAAGGCGGAATCAGGATCCAGAGTGTTAGGGTAAAACCAGGCAAGATCGCACGTGCCCCAGAGTGCACGACCCCCACAGTCACCACCCCCACGGTCACCACGGTCTTTTTCTTCAAGTAAGACGCTTGTGTTTAACTTTTTGTTTGGCAGTGGCTGTGGATTTATAGCAGGTTGCAAAGAAATCTTTGTATCCTTCGCCCTGTGTCCCCCAGTAGTTGCATTTTCCATAAGCGAAGTTTGCTATTGGGAGCAGGAAATGGATGTGGGTGCTGTGTGGGCATGGTTACCTGTCATTGTATCCCCTAGGTGAGCTTTGTGGAACTACCACACTGCAGTCCGGTTGCAGGGTTGCCAATGACCACAAAGGTCCCCTCTGCAAAGTACCCCACCACACACATACCCCCAGGAGATGTTGAAAGAATGGAAATACTGAGAGAGGGACCAGGGACCCAAAGTGGGTCCTCAGGCCAGAGGTTGGAGATGAGATTTTAACCTTTGGGGAAGAAAAGCTAAGCACGGTCCGCCCCAGTCTGCTCTGGGGAAGACATATTTTGGTTTCGGATTGGCTGGCCTGAGTCACCCGGACAGGGGTCCCCAGACAACCGAACTTCCTCCCTTCCCTCTGCGTTGGCGGTACAGTTTACCAGCTGGACATCCCGAGTCTGGAATGAAACATGGGAGTGACCAGGGCAAACCTTCCGTTCAGTGGATTGAGCCACTACCTCATGCCCACCTTCACTTGTCCAGCAGGCCTGTGACCCCATGACTCTTTAAGCCACTAGATACCAGGAGGATTCCTCCATTTGTACGTTCTGCTCTGAGCTGAAAAATGTCAGGATAGGTCTGTGGCATGACACTGAGCAGGTGAAATATAAAAAGGTAAGACAGTCCTAGGAATGAATGGAGGGAGACTTGCCCCGGCTCCCAGAAAGCTCTCAGTATTATGAGACAGAAAGACTTAAAGAGACCAAAGTCTGAGGGAGGAGACACAAACTCAGCTCTCTGGAGGCTCAGAGTCTAGGGGCAGTGATAAGAGACAATTCTCCAAAAGGGCATGACAAAGGAAAGACACCAGATGAGTGGTGAACGCAGGGAAGGCTTCCTGTAGGAGGTGGCCCTGAAGCTGGCACAAGAATGGGGAGACAGTGAGGAAGAGACGTGTGGAGAGAGCAGCCTGCCAGAAAGTGCATGTGGTGTGGAGAGTAGGAGGAGATGTGGTCTGGAGCAAGGGGAAGAGCGGAGTTCACACTGGCCACAGACTGGGGGCAAATGGACACCCAGATTCAGAGGTTAGAAGGCCAGCCATACCCCTGCACTGCTACCCTCCTGGCAGCTGCTGCTGGCTATTGGCTTACATCCCCTCCCAGATCCGGAAGAGCTTCTGGACCAGAGGCCGGTTTCCCTGTTTACAGTCAACTCAGGGAGGAGGGGACTGGTGAGGGGAGGGGTGGCCTCTGGGGCGGTCTGAGCCGCCCTCTCCAGCTCCTCCAGCTCCAGCTGGGCCTCAAGTGTTGCATTCGCCACAGCAGGCTCCTGTCCTCAGCTCCCAGCCAGCCGCCTCGCCATGGCCATGAAGGTAGACAGTAGGCCCGGGGGAGTCCCCGGCAGTGGCTGTGACCTGGGCACAGCCCGAGAACATATGCAAGCGGTCACCAGAAACTACATCACCCACCCCCGTGTCAGTGAGTACAATCCCCTCAGGGGGGTGGGGGTGGGCGCTGCTGGGTGGTTCTGCTTCTTAGGTTCTGGGAAAGAGGAGGATCTGAGGCAGAGGAAGATCTAGGGGGCTCTCCAACAGAGTGACACCATGGGCTGCCCCCGACAAGGGACCATCTCTGCAGCTGGGGGATGGGGTCCCCAGCCCAGGCTACTCAACAGGAGAAGGCAGGAAACTTGCAGGAACCTCTCAGTCATCTCCCTTACCCTGTACTGAGACCCCAAGTCCAGAGAGAGTTCCCCGCTGCCCCAAGAGTGTGTGTTTGTGATACATGCTTTGTGTGAATCAGTGTGTGTTGGGGGGGGGCGTTGTGCGTGTGCACCAGGACATTCAGCACAAGGAAATGTACCATCAGGTGTTCTCAGGGAATGTGTGTGGCAGGGCAGGCTGTGTGTGCTTTCTCGCGGTGGGGACATATGTGCCACTGCGTGTTGTGTCCGCAGGTACATGTCATGCGTGCATTTTGGGGAAGGTGTCTGTGAGTCTAACCCAGGGCAAGGCGCGTGCCTGGGTACTTGTGTGCTCCCACCTTCACTTAGTTGGGGATGGGCGTAAATATGTGTGTGACCGCTTGCAGATGGGTGTGATCAGAGTGAGGAAATGTGGGACAGTGAGTGTGCACGCTTGTGGGTTCAGCGCGAACGTGTGGGTCCACGCACGCGTGTGCGTGCTCATGGGGAGAATGTGGGTACGTGGGCAGGTGATGTCGAATGTCTGTATAGGGACAGCCCAGTGTATGCCCTTGCAGGACTCAGAGGGGGCCACCCCGAGGTGTGTCCAGATATCTGGGACACAGAAACCAGTAAGGCTCTGAGGACCAATGGGGGTACCGGCTACATCTCTCCTTGCCAAGGTCATTCTCCAATTCTCAGGTTCTCAGACAGCCCAGCTCACTGGCATAAACCAGCTTGGCCAGGACGGCCACGGAGAGCTGGAGGCTCCCGCCAGGGCCATGGCATGTGAACAGAGAAGCTGGCCCAGCACAGCCTCCCGCCCTCTGTCGCTGTTACCCAGGCCGCAGGGGGAGGAGCCGCCCGACGGGGCAGCCAGGTCTGCGTTGAATGGGGCTGGCAGCCACCCAGAACAGACCAAGTGCAGTGTGGTTAGGCCCCTTGCGGAGGAACACAGCAGGGGGTGTGCAGGCACCTCCTAGGGCCTGAGGCAGGCACTGAGGGGTGGAGCACATTCCTGCAGAGGAGAAACTGAGCGGGGGCCAGATTTAGTAAGGAGGCCCTGCAGGCCCAGCCCTGTGGAGGCACCCAGGAACCGGGAAGCGCTGAGGCCTTGATACCCCCTGGGGCAAAGCAGGGGTCATGAAGGCCGGGAAATACCCCAGCCGGCCCCCCCACTTGGGTCCAGAGCCCAGGCCTGGTGGAGATCTGAGCTCCTCCCCCAACTACCCTTCCTTGCAGGGTGCCTTCCCAGGGACCCTGACAGGTGCCACCTCACCCCAGGGCTCCCTCCAGCCGGTTCCCTCCGGCCCGCACCTTATTTAGAGTCAACAAGGCCTGGTACAGAGAAACACCCAGGAGATGTGACCCAGGCTGGGACCCAGGGGTGGCAGTACCCTCGGTGTCTGTTTGTGTGTCCCTTCACGGGGCCCCCACCCAGGTGAATGTGTCACACCCAACAGCTGACCTGGAGACAAGGTTCTGCTGAGGGGGAGCCCCTCCACCCTCCACCCCACTGGCTCTTCTCCCCACCAGCATTAAAGTTGTTCCTGCACTGTTCCTGCAGTGACAAAGGCTGCACACCAGTGTCCTATAGGGTACCCCCCAGGGGCCAGCCCCTGCCCCACCGACAGCCTCCCCAACCCAGGATCAGATCTGATTCCTCAGTGTGCTTCTGTGACCACAGCTTTCTCCAATTCCCATCCCCCTTCTCCTCTGGGGCCTGAGGGGTTTCCTGCCTGAAGGTTGTGGAGGGGGATTGGAGGAGGAGGGTGTGTGGGGGGGAGAGGGCTTGTGCAGAACTATAGCTGTTCGCTCAGGTCACTGAGGCAGGTCTCCTGTGTCTCTCTGCCCATCTCCCCCAGCCTGGCCTCTGACCCCCAAGGACTCTGGATTTCTGGGCAGTAGAACTTTATGTAAAGATAGAAGGAGCCTAGGAGGAAAGGTGGGGGACCAGAAGGACAGGGGTGGGGCAACTGGCTTCCAGCCTCAGGGCTTCCTTGGCCATGGGTGGGGTGAGTCCAAGAGAAGGCTTCCTGGAGGAGGAGAGGGACCAACAGGCCTGAGGCCTTAAGGGTGATTCCACTGCAGTGGCTGAGGGAATGAGCCAGAAAGGTGGGGGCAGGGTAGACTTGAATGGGAAGGGAATCCCAACAATATGTGCCCTGGTTCAGAAGGGACCATTTGCCTCCCTGAGAGCTAGAGCTCTTTCCCCAAGGGGAGGAGGTGGCATGGATTATTTTCCTGTTGCATGGGGCAGAAGATGCTAGGCAGGGCCTGGGGGCGTGGGGGGAAGCAGGGGGGCAGGGTGCCGCAGGAGCAAAGCTTGGACCCACAGGCTGTCAGCCCAGCTGGAGGGGTAGAGCCGGGTCAGATCACCCAGAGGCTGGAGTGCCAAACCTCCAGCTTTGCCGCCTGACTCAGTTTCCTCAACGGAAAGGCCAGAGAGGTCACACTGAAAGAGTTCCACCCGGCTGGTCCTGAACTGATTCTAAGAAGCCTGGGCTTCCAGCCCCTTGCCCTCCTTCTGCTAATCCCTCAGGAGGGGATCAGGGAGGAGGTTCGGGACCTGCTGCCCCGGGCTTGCCCCCACCCCAGCCTCACGCCTGGGCGACTGGCTCAGCCCTCTCCCAGGACGCTGCAGGTGTGGCTGGGCTGGCCCTAATTAGTGGGCTGCACGGAGCCCCGCTGAGCCTTTGACCGAGAAGGCCTAGGGGAGATGGGGGCAGGGAGGGGCTCCAAGCCTGTGGCCCTAAGTGCTACCGGAAGTGTCAGCTAGGACAATGGAGAAGGGGAGGGGAAGAGTGGAGGGAGGGAGTTTCTGCAAAGTCTCTGGGAGGCCTATTGAGGGAGTGCCCCTCAGAGGTCTTCCGGGCCAGCCCCCTGCCTCCAGCACAACCCACCCCCCTGCACCTCACCAAGGTTGAGAAGTAGGTGCCAAGGCTGGGGGCAGTGCCACAGGATGCTGTCTGATGTGTAGTGTGCCCCAGGAGAAATCAGCCAACCTCTGGGCCTCCGTTGTCCACAATCAGCTGGGAGTGGGTACACACAAAAAACCCAGCTTCTGTCAAGGACACCTTTGGCCCGGCCCCCACTTTGGCTGTGTCCAGACTAGACAGCCTCTAAGGAAAGATAGGCTCCAGTCTGACCTGGGAGGCAACAGAGCTCTGGTCTGAGGGCAGAGACATGACCCATCTCATTAAGGACCACAGGCTGGAGAAGAGGACACCCTCTATCCAGGGTGTCCCCTGAGGGCTGTGGGACTTCAGTGGGGAGCAGAGCCAGGGGGCTGTAGAACTAAGTTAGGGGCTGGGTGTTGTGGGATATGAAAAGCCATGCCGAACAGCCAGAGTGGCTTTTCTGCAGTCAAAGGGCCCAGCCTGTGGAGGGTGGACTCACCTAGCAAGCATTTAGAAACCCCAAGAGAGAGCGCGAGACCAGTGCCTCTGGAACCCCAGTAAGCTGGTTTATGGCCGAGGCTGGTGGGATGAGCTGGGGGCTTACAGACCACACACTGGGCACCCAACCCAAGGGCCCTCTGAGCTGCTCCCAGCTGCTTACCACTGCTTTCCCTACCTCAGGTGCCTTCCCCGAGGTAGCTCTGTGGGGATTTCCACCAGACTGGTTTCCCAGAAAGAAGCTGTGAAATGGAAGGGAGGAAGTTGAAAGACTAGACTCAGAGGCAGAATTGGAAAGAGTTCCCTGGGGCTTTGTGGACCTTGAGCCCCTCCCCACCCCAGCCCACCCACTCTGCAAGTTGCTTCAGCCATCTCAGCCCTTTGGGCCAGTCTGGTATTTTCGCTATAGGGCCAGTGGGAGGCCAGCTCTTCCCAGGGCTTTCTAAAATCAGGCTCTGGTCTGCTCTGCCTGGTCCCTTGGGGTGGCCTAGAGAGAAGCCTCACTGGATAATGCAGGAGGAGGGAGGAAGGTGGGCGAAGAAAGTCAGCAATGGAGCCAGAAGTTGGGCTGTGAGGGTCACCCAGCAGTGCAGGGACTGGGGCCGAGGCAGTGGTTCTTGAGATGGGAGATTCCAGGGGCACCTGGGTGGCTCAGTCGGTTAAAAGCATCTGCCTTGGGCTCCAAGCATGATCCCACGGTCCTGGGATTGAGTTCCGACTTGGGCTTCCTGCCCCCAGGGGAGTCTGCTTCTCTCTCTCCTTCTACTTCTCCCCCTGCTCATGTGCTCTGCTGCTTGCTCAGTCTCTCTCAAATAAATAAGATCTTTTAAAAAAAGTAAGATAGGAGATACCAGAGCTTGCTTGATGGGAGGGCCAACAGAGGAGGAGGCACTGGCCATTTCCCCTAGACAGCAGTCATCCTGGAGCCTGGACCCTGGGGCCAGGAAAGGTGGGTCTAAGAGGAAAGGTTGGATCCTTTCTCCCCTCTTCCAGAGGAAGCTGAAGGAGTTCCCGCCACTCCAGAGCCAAGCCCAAAAGAAAGGGTCTTCTAGTGCCCTCCTGTTCTTGAGTTTTCCTAGCAGTCTCTAAGCTCAGAAGAGCCTTGCCCAGCTGGTCTCCCTAGCCCAAGTCCCAGTGTGACCACTGAGCCCAGACTGGGGAGGGCTTGAGCTGGGGCCATTGAGTTTCTCTTGGTGTGGGGTGACTTGGTGACTTGGCACCGGGCTTGCACGGAAGCATGAGGGCAAGTGGCTGGGAGCCAGTGTGGTCTGATGGGAAGCACAGACTGGGATCCCAGCCCCAGCTCTGCCACGAGCATGCTGGGTGACCCTGGAATAGGTTTTTCACCCCCATTCTACTCCCCTTTTGAGAAGAGGGTTAGAACAGGGTTCTTCCAAACTGTGAGTGCTCCTGTGACCTTACAGACACTCTGACCATCCTGCCTCGCCAGGGTCCCTCATCTCAGCTGTCCCACTGGTGCTTCACAGGGAAGAGATGTATATCCCAGGGTCATGGGTGAGGGAGAACCCCAGGGGTTCCCAGCTAGCCTCCAGCAGAAGCGAGATAGGCTTCCTGTCTGGCTGTCTGTGGCTCTCCTATTGGGGTCCCCAACACTGGAGTTAGAGGCTCCCTGTAAGCTGAGCTCATGTCCCCATTTTTGGTTTTCTCCAGCCACTAGGACTGGGATGTTCCTCTTCTTCCTCCTTCTTTGTCATTCTTTCTCCTCCCCCACAGGCATCCAGGGAGCTCAGGTTGTCCAGGACCCTCCCTGGCAAGGCCTCATGACAAGGCAGGGACCCTGGTTGATTCTTCTCATCAGTGCCTGCACCAGCCCCCACCACCCCCACGCGGGCGTACAGGTGCACGTGCGCACAGGCGCGCAGGCACAGTGCTCAGTCAGTGTCGAGCGATCCCAGAGGGCCACAGAGGGCAGTTCACTCGTCCTCTCTAGCTGGGGGCCAGAAGCTTTTGGAGAATGCTGTGGGTCAGAGAGGAGGGGGTGGGTAGGATGGGGGGTGAGGCCGGAGGGGAAGCAGCCTCAAGATAAGAAAGACTTCTGGATGGCTGAGGGGGAGGAGAGGACTCTGAGGGGCCTCTGCCCTTGCCCTGGCCCTCCCCCAGCCTCCTGCAGGTGTCCAAGCCAGCGGGGGGCCCTGCGGGCAGGGGCATGACCCTTACAGCAATGGTGGCTGGCCCTGTCACAGCTAATGACCCTGACAGCCCAGACTGGGAAGGGGGTGGGGGTGGTGCACACAGGGAGGGAAAGCAGAGGATGCCTCTGTGTGTGTGTGTGTGTGTGTGTGTGTGTGTGTGTGTGGCGCGCGCACGCCTGGGTGTGAGACCCTCACCCACCTCCACCCCTCCCCCCAGCCTACAGGACTGTGTGCAGCGTCAATGGGCCCCTGGTGGTGCTGGACCAGGTCAAGGTAAGACTTCTATTTCTTCCCAGGCCCCAAGGCCAAATCCTGTGGGCCCGCTTGTCCCTTCTAATTCCTTGTCACCCGTCCCCACATTTTTCCTCCCCAGCTCTCTCCCCAGCCACCCTGGTTTCCCTTCCTGCATTTTCAGTGCACCCCCATTCCCTCTCTGGGCCTTCAGGGACCCACACCTACCGCCAAGGAGCTAGGCTATCGTGCCTCTTTGGCAGTGTGATGGTTGTGTTGACCTTGCTTCCATCAGCTGCATCCTTTCAAAGGAACAGAAGGCAGAGGGGCAATGCCAGCTAACTCTTGTCCAGAGCTCAAGGTTTTCAGAGGCTTTTGGAATATCTCAGCCTGGGAACCAGCTGTGCTGTGGGTGGGACATAAAGTGGGTCTCCCGGAAGGAAATGGGATGTTGGCTCCTTTGTGTCCCCCGGGGAATGGCAAGACCCTGGCAGAGACGGACAGCGTTTTGAATCTGGGGTTGGGGATTCTTTTTTTTTTTTTTTTTTAAGATTTTATTTATTTATTTTATTTTATTTATTTATTAAGATTTTATTTATTTATTTTAAGATTTTATTTATTTATGACAAAGGGAGATAGCGAGAGAGGAAACACAAGCTAGGGGGAAGCAGGAGCGGGAGAAGCCAAGCAGGGAGCCCGATATGGGGCTTGATCCCAGGACCCTGGGAGCATGACCTGAGCCAAAGGCAGACACTTAACTAAGACTGAGCCACCCAGGTGCCCAGGGGTTGGGGATTCTTAACCCATCAAGGGCCCTGTCAAGGTATGAGATCACTCTGCTGTCCCCTTTCCACCAAACAGTTCCCAGGCTCCCACTGCATGTCACCCACCCCAGACTGGGAAACTGGTGCCACCCTGGAGTCATCCTTTCCTGCCCAGTCCCTCATTGCCAATGATCTTTGAGAGTCTCCCACCCCAGCGCTCCCTGATTTGGCTATGGCCTCCGAGCCCCCAGCGTGGGGCCCACCTGTCCCCCATGTTTCCCCCTGCAGCCTGAACCCCTTCATCTCCCTGCTTCAGACTCCTCTAGAACTCCCAGTGCCTTCACCTTACAGGCCCTACATTCTGTCAGGGCTCCTGCACACCACTCTGCTCTCAGGCCACTTCCCCTCCTCTCTGCATGGAGCTGCCATTTGATGTCTCTAGGCCTTTGCTCATATCTTCCCTCTGCCTCTCCAGCTACCTTTCCCCCATACCTTCCTCTGACTTACCCCTAGGACTGGCTGAGAGGTCACTTCTAGATGTCTCGCCCAGGTCCCCGGGCAATGAGTCTGTGCCTCCTCTCCCTCTTCGTACTGTCCCCTGGGCAGCTCTGTCAAGCCATTTGAGCACCACCCGGCCACATGTCCCCTCACTGCCTCCACAGTGTCCCTCCCATTGCACATTACTCCTACGTCCCTGGAGCCCCACCCTGCACCCAGTCCATTGCGGGTGCTCAGTTTGCTCAAAGGAAGGGTGAGTACATGAATGAGAGGCATGAACGAGTAAGTGTTAGAATAACTAAATCTGACCCTCTCATTCCCAGAAACCGGATTCCGAGTTCATACAGACCTCCCTGTTTTTTGGTTTTTGGTTTTTGGTTTCAGACCTTCCCATCTGACCCACTAACCTTGGGGAGGCTGTGGGAGGGAGTGTGATGGAGTGCTTATGTGTGTGCATGTGACGGTGGGGCGCCCCCCCCTCGCAGTCTGACTCAGACTCCCTAGCCCACCCTTCCTACTAGCTACCTGTCAATTCAAGATCAGCAGCAAGATCAGTACTACCTGAGGACTTGTTAGAAATACAGATTCTGGAGGCACCTGGGTGGCTCAGTGGGTTAAAGCCTCTGCCTTTGGCTCAGGTCATGATTCCAGGGTCCTGGGATCGAGCCCCACTTCGGGCTCTCTGCTCAGCAGGGAGCCTGCTTCTCCCTCTCTCTCTGCCTGCCTCTCTGCCTACTTGTAATCTCTGTCTGCCAAATAAATAAATAAATAAATACTCTTAAAAAGAAAGAAAGAAAGAAAGAAAGAAAGATGGATTCTCAGGCTCCTACCCCAGACTGACAGGATCAGAAACTCTGAGGTGTTGGGGGGGGGGGGGGAGATGCAGAAATCAGTCTCTAAAAGCCCTTCAGGGTGATGTGATGCTCCCTGAAGTTTCCAGAAGCATCTGTTTCGGCTTGTGAATGGTGGTTTCCTCATCTAGTAAATGGTCAGAGAGTTGTTGTGAGGATCAAATCAGATAAATGTTATTTTTATTATTCCTCCTTGAGAACGGTAGCCCTAGCTCTGCCTGAGAGGCAGAAATGCTGATACGCCTGATTAGGCAGTTGGTGCCATCTGCTGCCCCCTCGCATGGTACGGAGAGTCAGTACCTGCACAGCCATCCGCTCTCCGGACCGTTAAATGGGGCTAGACTAGGAAACGAGATAGATCCCCAGACCTGTGACTCTGTGACTGTTACATGCATCTGTAACTCTTAGAACAGAGTAAGTGGGTGATGGAGACACCCAGAGCACCCTGGACTTGCAGAGGGAAGAAAAAGAAGCAGTTATATATAGTCTCATAAGTTCAGGAGATGGAGAAGACAGCTTTATATACCCCTCTTTGGGTTCTGCACCCCCTTCCCCTTTCCCATTTCCTTGGGCAAAATGCCACAATTCCTCCTCTGCAGCGCCACCTGCTGCCCAAATCGAACCACACCTGCGATGACACTTAGGCTTCCATCCTTCTCAAAAGGAAAAATGCTTGTGGGGGGAAGAATTTTGTGTAGATCTCAGCCCAGGGAATAAGGGCCTTGAAATTGTACGCAAACCTTTGAAGTCGTGTATCCATGTGCCTGTGCATTTTACTAGAGTTAGCTTCCACAGTTTTCATCTGATTTTTGGAGGTCTGAGTGGAAACTAAAAAATCCTAAAGGCTAAACCCCTGAGTGTAGACTTTAAAAAGCACCCCCCTCCCCAGATTACTAAACATCCACACTCCCAGCCCTGATCTCAAACAGTCACACACAGGTTGTGCAAGCTTTAAAGAGGAGTCAGGTTAGCGGACAGCCACCTGTCTGGGTTTCATTAAAGAGATTTTACTAGAGCAGTGGTTTTTGAACTTGAGCATGCATGAGAATCCCTTGGAATGATTCTTTGGGTCCCAACCCAAAGTTCTGATTCAGCAGTCTGAGGTTAAGGCCCAAGAATCTGCATTTCTGACAAGTTCCCAGGTACTGCTGCTGCTGCTGCTGCTTGGCTGGGGACCACGTTAGACGATTCAGTGCTCTAGAAATCTTCCAACTGCTGTGTTTTGATGCAGACCAATCTTTATTGAGATTTGAAGAAAGCCTCATCCACCAGACTTGGTTCCAAATGTCTGTGGCTACTTCCCAACTTGTAAAGGAAAAAGCTTTCAGAAGTATGTGTATCAGCTCTGAAGACAGTTTCCAAAGAGGGCTTTTCCCAAACTGCCCTGGACATCGTCAGAAGGAAAGGATTCAAGGCCAGGGCTTTCTCAAACAAGTCTTGCCAGGCTTGCTAAGAACTTCCCATTTTGAGGAGTGCAGGAGTGTGGGCAGCAGCTCCTCTCTGCCTGAGCCCTGGATGGCTGAGAACTCAGCAGAATCCCCAGCAGAGGATGAAGATGGCCTTAAACCACCCCCCCCCCAGTCTTCCTAGGGACCCAGAGTGGGAGTTGAGAGAATCAGGCTCTGAAATGGGGCTCCTTTGAGTAAAAGGTCATCATCATACCCTGGAATCCTCCTCCTGCCCTCCCCTGTTCTAACGGGCTGTGACCACCCCTGCCCACCACAAATAACTCAGGCAGACACACACCGTGGAGCCTGGTATTCTCTTCCTAGAGGATTCCAGACCACATCTTCCATGACGGGGTGTGATGGTCCTGACCATTCTTCCCGGTGTCTGACTGCAGTCTTTCTGCTCCCTACAGTTCGTTTCCTCTTATTTCATGGATGTCATCTCTCAGGGACACACAGGACACCGCCTCTCTCTGTTCTCCTCTCCTTTGCCGTCCCTCACTCTCATAAACCCACATGAACAGGGATGACTTTTTATCACCTGGCTGTCTGGTTATTTATCGGGCTCGTGGCCTCCTTTCTTTTGGGCCCGCCTTGGCCTGCCCTCTGCCAGGCAGTTTTCCTCCAGAGGTTAACATCCCAGCAGGCAAGGCTGCCTCGGACGGAGACTGACTCACAGAACAGCCTTGGAAAACCAGGACGTGAATTAACAACGTCTGTCCCATGGCGTCCCAGCCCTGGCTCTTGGGCGCCCTCTTGTGGTTGACAAGCCAAAGACCGCTGGATCGGAGCTGCCCGCAGACCTCTGCGCCTTCCTCCCCGGGCGAGCCCTGCTCTCCCAGCAGCCCCACTCCGAGGGGTGGGTGGTTTGGGGGAGAACGAGGTCGCTTTCCTGGCGTCCGCGTCGCAGGACGAGGAGGGGCCCGAGCCGGAGCTTCCTCCAGTGACCGTCAAAGCAGCAAACGCTCCAGTCTCAAGTTCCACCCTCCCAGGCCCGCAGGGGTGCCCCGCCTCCTCACACCCCTTTGGGAAATTGAGCCACCCACCCCACCCAACCCTTAAGGTCCCTATGTTAGGTCGAGCGGGGGACTTAATATAGTTAGGATGGTGATGACCAGTCGCACAGCACTTGAACATCCCCAATTACTTTTTAATTACAAAAATAAATAAATAAATAAATAAATAAATAAACCAAAAATAAAAAACATGCTGCTTGTAAGCGGTGAGAGAAAAGAAAAGTTAACTGTCCCTATCCTCTTTTATCCCCAGCTTCTTGAGACAACCAAGGTGAAGATTCTGCTGATAAGAGGCAAATAGGGTGCACGTTGGCGCTTTATGTTGGTGTCCGTTTTTTAAAAACATGTCAGGGATTCCCCCGGTGTCAGTAGCGTCCTTCCTGAGAGCAGCCCGGAGCCTGGACGTTCCGTGATGGACTCAGTGGCAGACGTTCCGTGTGTTTCCAGGCTTTGCTATTACAGATAGTACAGCTAAACACATCCCTTTCGTACTGGTGCCTTGATTGCTGTAAGGTAGATCCCCCAAAATGAAATTGCTGCTTCGAAATGTATATTGATTTAAAAATAGATTTTAGGGGCACCTGCGTGGCTCAGCCCTTAGGCGTCTGCCTTGTCTCAGGTCATGATCTCAGGGTCCTGGGATCAAGCCACACAATAGGCTCTCTGCTCCTCGGGGAGCCTGCCTCTCCCCCTCCCACTCCCCTTGCTTGTGTTCCCTCTCTTGCTGTGTCTCTCTCTGTCAAATTAATAAATAAGATCTTTAAAAAATAGATTTTTAAATAGATACTGAAGATTTGGGGATCACATTGCCAGCTCAGCAGGATTGTGGGGATTCACATTCCTGTCTCCCCTGTGCTAGAGGACCCACTTTCCAGCATCCTTGCCAGCCCCCAACATGTTCTGTCTTGGAATTTTGCCTATCCAATCAATGAGAATAATACTATCTTGTTTTTTTTTTTTTTTAATTTATATATGAGAGTCTTTTTATCTGTTTGGATTTCACTTTCTCCTCTATGACATCTTCCTACATATTGAGGTTTGCCTTTTGAGTTATGGAAGCTCCTTGTTTATTGTTTGCATTTTTTAATTAAGATTTTATTTATTTATTTATTTATTCGAGAGAGAGAGAGCGCGCGCAAGAGACAGCATGGGCAGGGAGAGAGAGAGAGCCCCAATGTGGGGCTCGATCCCAGGACTCTGGGACCATGACTGAGGTGGAAGGCAGATGCTTAACTGCTTAACCCACTGAGCCACCCAGGAGTCCCTATGGTCAAGTATCTCTATTTTTACATTTATGGCTTCCAGATTTCTTACCTTACTCAAAGACATCTCTCTTGCCCAGCTTTTCTAGAAAAGCTAAGAATAGGGAAGAAGAAAGGCTCTTCTAGTATTTTGTTCATCTTAGCTTTATATGTAAAGGTTTTACGTATTCCTGGAACATATGTGTGTTTATGATGTGGTTATCTTCTAAGTAGATACCGGTTCTGTTGGTTCCATTTATTCAGTAAATTCCATTTTTCCCTGTGAAGTAATGTGCCCTCTTTGTTCTACAACAGTCTTCTAAAACCTGGGATCTGTTTCTGGACTCGGATCTGCCCCACTAATCTGTCTGTCTACCCCACCCTGACACTTAACCCTGTGACTTCCGTACCTTCAGAGCACGTTTTTTTTTTCTTTTTTTTTTTTAATAGCTAATACAGTACTATAATTCATACAAATAAAAGTTAACACATGTTGATCTAAATCCAATCTCTGAATTATCCCAGATAATTTCTTTCATTTTTTACTTTTTAAAAACTTTTTGTTTATTTTTAAAATTTCTTTTCAGTGTTCCAGAATTCACTGTTTATGCACCACACCCAGTGCTCCATGCAATACGTGCCCTCCATAATACCCACCACCTGGCTCCCCCAACCTCCCACCCCCCACCCCCAGAGCACGTTTTCACGTCTGCTAAGGCAAGTCCTCCACTATGATCTTTTCCGCAACTATTTTTGGATATTGTCAAACACTTAAATGAATTTTTAAATGATTTTATTAAATTCTAGAAGAAACAAGAATCCATTGGGAATGCATATAATTTATATACTTTTGAAAAAGATTGATATTTTTATGACAGTGAGTCATCCTGTCTTGGACAACAGTATTGTTCTCCATTTGTTCAGGGCTTGTTCGATGTCCTTCACCAAGATTTTATTATTCTCTTGTACCTCTCTTGCCAAATTTATTTCCAGATATTGTGTGGGTTTGGACCCTATGGTGGATGGAACATTTTTCTCCAGTTCCTTATCCGTTTATGGCTGGAATAGGAAAAAAAGGATTCTTTTTTTTTTTTTTAACTAAAGTATATTGACACACAATGGTAAAAAGATTGATTTTTTTTTAAAGATTTTATTTATTTACTTGACAGACAGAGATCCCAAGTAGGCAGAGAGGCAGGCAGAGAGAGGTGGAAGCAGGCTTCCTGCTGAGCAGAGAGCCCGATACGGGGCTCAATCCCAGGACCCTGGGATCATGGCCCGAGCCAAAGCAGAGGCTTTAACCTACTGAGCCACCAAGGCGCCCCAAAAGATTGATTTTTATGTATTTATCTTGTATACAGCTTCCAGCTTCTCATTAATTCTTGGGGTTTTATTTTTTAACTAGAGAGCCTCTTGGGTTTTTCTAGATATACAATATCATCCGAAATGAAGGGAATTCTGCCTCTTTTTCCATTGGGACGCTTTAATTTTACTTGTGATTTTGAAACAATTTAAAATTTATAAAAAGTCGCAAAAATAAAAATAGTACCAGGAACGTCTATATACACAATTGTTAACATTTTACCCCATTTGTTCTGTCTTTTGCTCTACGTGTGTGTGTGCGCGCGTGCGTGCGAGTGCGTGCGCGCATAATTTTTGCTTAGATCTTTTAAGGGTAAGTTATACTCCAAAACTCCAGTGTTTATTAAAGAATAAGGATTTTTTTTGCATAACAACAGTGGTTACCAACTTCTGAAATTTACACAGATGCATTTATCTGATCAACCATCTACATTCCAGTTTACCAACTGCTCTAAGGAAATCTTTTATAGCATTTTCTGGCCTCCAGCAGAGGATCCAGTCTGAGGTCAGGTTTTGCCTTTAGTGGTCACGTCTCTGCAGCCTCCTTTAACCTAGAACATTCCCACAGGCTTTCTCTGACTTTTCTGAAGAATACAGTCTCCTCTCTCACTATCTTTTTTTTTTTTTTTAAATGAAGCATTCTCCACTTATGTTTATTATAGTATACTTTTAATTTCTCTTTTTTGGGTTTTCTTGTATAAACCATAATTTCCAAAACAATATTAAGTAACAACAGCAATATGGGCATCTCTGGATGTTACTGATTTTATTAGAAATAAAAGTGGGGGGTGCCTGGGTGGCTCAGTGGGTTAAGCCTCTGCCTTCCGCTCAGGTCGTGATCTCAGGGTCCTGGGATCGAGTCCCACATCCGGACTTCTTGCTCGGCGGGGAGTCTCCTTCTTCCTCTGCCTGCTGCTTCCCCTGCTTGTGTTCTCTTTCTGATAAATAAATAAACAAGATTAAAAACAAAAAACACTGCCAAATTTTATCAAAAGACTTTTGGGTTTCTATTTACATAATTCTGTAGGGTTTCTTTTTTAATTTGTGTTTACAAAAAAACCTCCCTATTATTATCAACTATATATTGTCAAATGTTGACAAATTCCCAAGATTGATTTATCTGGGTTTACATTCTTTTGATGAGCCCTGTTTGATCATACCTCATTGTTTATTTAATATACTGTTTGATTTGACTGGCTAATAGTTTATAATTTCTGCATCTATAAGAGAAACGGATCTACTTTTTTTGGGGGGGTCGTCCTATCTTTACTACATTTGAGGTTTGGGGAATTTTCTATTTTATAGTTTCATTGCCTTCTAGTGTTTCTTTCTGTTCATTATATTATTTATTTATTTATTTGTTTGACAGAGATCACAAGTAGACAGAGAGGCAGGCGGGGGCGGGGGGGGGGGGGGAAGCAGGCTCCCCGCCAAGCTGAGAGCCTGATTCGGGGCTTGATCCCAGGACCCTGGGATCATGACCTGAGCCAAAGGCAGAGGCTTTAACCCCCTGAGCCATCCAGGCACCTCTGTTCATTATATTATATTGGCTGGTTCTTCGAATGTAATACTGAATAGAACGATGATAGCAGTCATTGTTTTGCTCCTAATTTTCTAAAAAGAAATTATTTATTTATTTTGAAGGATCTGAATTTTTTAAAATTATTATCCCAGCAGATTTTACACTAGAGAAAATTATTGGGAAAATACAAATAGAGTCATTAAAAACACAAGCTGATTATTCCTCTTTGAGAGAGAAGAGCAGAGCAAACAAGAGAGAACACAAGTGGGGCGTGGGGCAAGGAGGGGTGGAGGGAGAGGGAGACTGCCCTTTGAACAGGGAGCCAGTGCAGAACTCAGTCTCAGGACCCAGAGAGCATGGCCTGGGCAGAAGGCAGATCCTTAATCGACTGAGCCCCCCAGACACCCCTGTTTTGCTCCTAATTTTTTTTTTTAAGATTTTATTTATTTATTTGACAGAGCGAGATCACAGTAGGCAGAGAGGCAGGCAGGGAGAGAGAGAGAGAGAGAGAGGGAAGCAGGCTCCCTGCTGAGCAGAGAGCCTGACTCAGGACTTGATCCCAGGATCCTGAGATCATGACCTGAGCCGAAGGCAGCGGCCTAACCCACTGAGCCACCCAGGCGCCCCCGCTCCTAATTTTATTTTATTTTATTTATTTTATTTTCAGACTTTATTTATTTGAGATAGAGAGAGAGCAGGAGGAGAGGTCAGCAGGAGAAGCAGACTCCATGCCGAGCAGGGAACCTGATCCCGGGTCTCCAGGATCATGACCCTAGCTGAAGGCAGTCGCCTAACCAACTGAGCCACCCAGGCGCCCCTGCTCCTAATTTTAAAGGGACTGTCTTATATGTTACATCAGAGTATGTTATCAGCAGCCTTTTTTTTTTTTTGAGGATGCTTTTTGGAGTTAAGGAATTTTCCTTTTATTCTCCATTTTCAAAGAGTAGTTTTGTTCTTTAATCGTGGATATCACGATTATTTAATCTTCAGAGTTTTTGTTTTTAATCATGGATAGTTTTTTAAAACTTTTTCTGGAATGTTAAGATGATCACAGCTTTTTTTTTTAAATCCTGCAAATCATTAATAAGGTAAATTAATTACATTATCAGATTTCTAATATTAGACTAACCTTGAATTGTCAGAATAATTCCAACTTGGTCTTTTTAACTTTTGTGTGTGTGTGTGTGTGTGTGTGTGTGTGTGTCTTTATTTTTTGTTTTTTTAATCTTTCTTTTATTATTTGGTTTTTAATTTGACTTTTTTTTTTTTTTACTTTTCTGGATTTGGTTTGTTAGTATTTTGCATAGGATTTTTGTGTATATATTCATAAGCGAGATTGCCTAAAATTTTCTCTTCATTATCTTATTTTGCATTGGGGTTATCCTTACCTCATAAAATTAGGTAAAAGACCATCCCTTTTCCATTAGTCTTTTGAAGAGCTCAAGTAAGTTTCAAATTATTTTTGCTTTGTCAGAACTTACTTGTGAAACTACGTGGGACTCGTGTTTCCTTTGTGAAAGATTTTACACTATTTATGTAATATCTTAAAGACTATAGGACTATTCCAGCTTTCTGTTTGGTTTCTAGTTGGTTTTGGTTTGAGTTTTATTCTCTCGTTTTTTTTTAAGATTTTATGTATTTATTTGACAGACAGAGATCACAAGTAGGCAGAGAGGCACGCAGAGAGAGAGGAGGAAGCAGGCTCCCTGCCGAGCAGAGAGCCCGATGTGGGGCTTGATCCCAGGAACCTGGGATCATGACCCGAGCCGAAGGCAGAGGCTTTAACCCACTGAGCCACCCAGGTGCCCCGAGTTTTCTTCCTCTAAGACTTTGTTCCTTTCATCTAAGTTCTGAGCTTTACGGCATACGGTTCTTCGCAATTCCTTTTTATTCCTTTTGAATATTATTAGTGTAGCTGGTTTGACATTTTTACTCCAACAATTTTATGTCTTTGCTCTTTCTTCATTAGTTTATTTTATCAGTCTATTTTACTAGGCTTTCAACGAACCAGTTTGGTTCTTAATCTGCCTTGTTGTATATTTGCTCTCCGTGTTAATGATTTCTGACCTTTTATTATTTCTTCTAATATATATATATATATATATGCATTTAAAAAAATTTTTTTTTAGTTCCCATTAGTTAACATAGTGTTGTGTTACAACATAGTGATTCACACGTCCGTACATCACAGGTGCTCTTCTTAATCCCCATCACCTCTTTTCCCCACCCCCCATCCTACTTTCTTGGGGATTTTAATGCTGTTCTTTTTTTCTCACTTTTCATGTTGCATACTCTTAAACTTCCTCAGTTTTTTTTTTTTTCTAACATAAGTGTTTAAAGCTTAAATGTGGGGCACCTGAAGCAGTTGGTTAAGCACCTGACTTTCGGTTTCAGCCCAGGTCATGACCTCAGGGCCCTAATCTCAGGATCTTGAGATCAAGCCTCATATCCGGCTCTGTGCTCAATGTGAAGGCTGCTTGAGATTCTCTCTCTCTCTCTCCCTTAGCCCCTCCCCCTGGCTTTCTCTCTAAAATAAATAAAGAAATCTTTTTTAAAAGAAACAATCTGAGGGGTTTGAAGTGGTGGGGGGGTGGGAGGTCGGGGTACCAGGTGGTGGGTATTATAGAGGGCACGGATTGCATGGAGCACTGGGTGTGGTGCAAAAATAATGATACTGTTATGCTGAAAATAAATAAATTTAAAAAAAAGGTAAAGTTTAGGGGCGCCCGGGTGGCTCAGTGGGTTAAGCCACTGCCTTTGGCTGAGGTCATGATCCTGGAGTCCTGCGATCAAGTCCTGCATCGGGCTCCCAGCTTCGCAGAGAGTCTGCTTCTCCATCTTACCTTCTCCCTTCTCATGCTCTCTCTCTCAAGTAAATAAATAAAATCTTAAAGTTTAGATGCATCACATGTATATCAATATACAGTTTTTCATTATTGCTTAGTGCTTAATATTTTCTAATTCTACATTAGGTTTTGAGATTTCCAAATCTATAAAGTTTGTCTAACCATCTTTTTGTTTTTGATTTCTAACTTGTTTTGATTATGGTCAGAAAACATAGTACAGCCCAATTTATTCTAGAGGTCGTGGCACAAAGGGATATCCTTTTTCATTCTTTTCCATTTCATCTAGCTTGTCAGTTCTGAGTCCCTCTGCTGTCCAAGAAGTAATTTAGTGGAGTACTTTAACCTTTCAGAATACGAGGAGCATTACCGTTTGTTTTTACTAGATTCTGATTCTGACTTACTCCCCAAAGTAACTCAATCACCAAGCAAGCAAGGTGAGGGAACCTCCCTCCAGAACCTCCCCTGGAAGAAGGTACAGGCAGGGCTTAGGTCTCTGGGGCTGGCAAGAGCTGAAGTCGGTGTCAATGGGGAGGTTCTGCTCTCCCAGCCCAGCTCTCCTGCCTCAGCTTATAGCCTCTTCAGGAAGTAGGGAAAGACCGGGACCCTGGCTCCTGGAGCATGCACAGACTGCATGGGATGTGAGACTCCCTTGACGCAGACCTCCACCTGCCCAACCTGCTCAACCTGCTTCCCTGTGGTCCTGGAAGGACAGCCTTATTGTTTTTTTAAAATTATAATTCATATAAACCCCTTTTTTTTTAAAGATTTTATTTATTTATTTGACAGAGAGAGACACAACGAGAGAGGGAACACAAACAGGGGGAGTGGGAGAGGGAGAAGCAGGCTTCCCACTGAGCAGGGAGCCTGATGCAGGGTTTGATCCCAGGACGCTGGGATCATGACCTGAGCTGAAGGCAGACACCCAATGACTGAACCACCCAGGCACCCCTAAACTTCCTTCTTTTAAAGCACACAATTCAGTGGTTTTTAGGACATACACAGAGCTGTACAACTATCACCACTGTCTGATTCCAGAACATTTTCATCAGCTCCAGAAGATTTTCTACCTGTTGTCACCCCCAGTCATCCTTCCAGCCCCGCGCAGCCCCTAATCTTTCTGTCTTTATGAATCAGATTATTTCAGACACTTTGTATTCAATGGAATCATATAACTCGTGACCTGTTGTTTCTGGCATCTTTCGCCTACTTAGCGTGTTTCCAAGGTTCATCCGTGTTTTCAAAGGATCAGTATTTCGTTCATTTTTAAGGTTGATAATACTCTGTGGTACAAATACGCCATCTTCTGTTTCTCTATTCACCGTCTGTGGACATTTGGGTTGTTTCCACCTTGGGGCTACTATGAACAAGGCTGCTACTTGTATGTGAACATTCGTATACAGTCATACACAAATTTTTGTGTGGTCAGGTTTTCATTTCTCTTGGGCCAGTGGACTTGCTGGGTCATATGTATCTCTCTGTTTAGCCCTTTGAGAAGTGGCAGAGTGTTTTCCAAAGAGGCTGCGCCATCTTGAGGGGTCCGATTTCTCCACACCCTCAACCACACTGTAGTCCCTCGGACTTCAGCCACATTCACAAGTGGGACCTGGCATCTCGTCGTGGTTTTTTTTTTTTTTTTCGTCGTGGTTTTGATCTGTGTTTCTTCAATGGCGAGGGATGAGCATCTTAGGGGCTTCTTGATCATTTGTGTATCTTACTTATTTGGAGAAATGTCCATTTAGATCCTTTGCTCGTTTTAAAGTTCTGGTATTTGTATTTTTGTTTTGTTTTGTTTGGTATTTGTATTTTTATTGTTGAGCTGTAAGAGCTCTTTATAGATTCCTGATACTAGCCTGGTTCTTTTCAAATGGATAAGAGATAACTATAGTTGCTCATAACCAAAAGAGAAGTGATTGCCTGACTCTTTTTATTCCTGAAACCTGTGAGGACGACACGTGAATCAGCCCCAGCCCAGTGGCTAGGAAAAGACGGCCACTCGTACGAGGGGACACCTGGCAGCCCAGGACACACTGTACCAGTGTGTCCGCCATCAGTCCATAGGGGCAGAGACAACAGTGCTGTCCATGGGACCTAAACAGCCGTAGTAGTGATTACATTTTATTGAGTTGTTACAGGTCCCGGGCACCAGCTAATGACTTCACGTAGCTCATTTCTCCCCACAGAAGCCCTCTGAAGTTTGAAAGACGAAGAAAGTAATACTCAGAGATGTGAAGTAACTTCACAAGGTCACACAGCTTCTAAGCTTCAGAGCTTCAGTTCTAACCCTGGTCTTTAACTCTGAAGTCAGTGCTCTACCCATCCAGGTGTACTGTCTTCCAAACAGAACCCGAATGTCCCACCTCCAGCCCTTCAAGTTCACCTAATAGTGCCTAATCACAAAAGGGGAGACAGAAGCTTGAGACTGGGTCAAGGAGGGATGGGGGGAGACAGGGACTTCACCTCTGGTCTCACCTCTGCTCTGGGCTGCTCTCCCCTCCTGCCAGTTCGCACAGTACGCTGAGATCGTCAACTTCACCCTCCCCGATGGCACTCAGAGAAGCGGGCAGGTGCTTGAGGTGTCTGGGACCAAGGCAATTGTTCAGGTAAGTGGTGTCAGGGTAATGTTGCCCGGCTGAATAAATAAACGGACCTGCAAAGTGCCCAACTACCTTAATAGGCTCCAAAGGCAGGAAAGTCCTATTTTCCCAAGAGCGTCTTGCCCAGAGCTGGGCACAGAGGGAGCCTAGAATGGAAGGCCCCATTCTCCCCAGCAAGACCCTTATTAGAGTAACTAACCTCTTGTCCCATAGGTGTTTGAAGGAACCTCTGGCATCGATGCCCAGAAGACCACCTGTGAATTCACAGGGGACATCCTACGGACTCCCGTGTCAGAAGACATGCTGGGTGAGGATGGGGGCAGGGGAGATGGGGGGTGCTCCTCTGTCCTCCCGGCCCAGCTTCCCTGACCGCACACTTAGCACACTTTGTTGTCCTTTCCTCTTTGTCTGTCTGCCTCCCTGTGAGCTCTTTGAGGTCAGAGGTGTGTCTTTTCTCTCTGATCCCCCAACTCTAGCTCAGGGCCAGTCATACAGATGTTCGTGAATGAGGAAGGCAGGTTCAGTCAACTAGGGGCACAGTAGGTAGACGTCTATTTGGGTTAGGCTAAAACAGAGCACAGACCCCCCCACCCCCAGTTTTCTCCCAAGATCTGCCATACCTGGCCCTCTCCTCTTTCTAGCTCTAAAACCCTCCATTAGAGTAATTTCCTGGGCTAGCGCCTCACCTGTAAAGATTTCCGGGAGAGGAGGGAAGATCCCCAAGGAAACAGTCACTGTAGCCAGCTCTCTGTGGGTAACTGAGGGCTGATGGGAGAGGGACATGAGGGGCCAGTGGGAGGCAGTGGTGGTGTGGAGGGTGAGCAGCAGTGACGGAGACCCAGGGCTGGCCCTGAGCATCCCCCAACTCCCTTTCCCACCCTCAGGTCGCGTCTTCAATGGCTCCGGCAAGCCCATTGACAAGGGGCCAATGGTCATGGCAGAGGACTTCCTGGATATCAATGGTGAGTCACCAGAGAGAGGCTCTGGACAGCTTTCGGGACCCAGTCCCCAATCACCTTCCTCACTCCCCGCCATCGCCTCTGCCACCTTGCCCTCCGAAGTTCTGCCCCAGACACAGGCCAGAGGCGATGGGCCAGGGCTCAACCGCAAGCTGGTTAGACCGCCAGGCAGATCAGGTGTGCATTGAGAATTGCAAAGGCCTCTCTGTCCCCAAATCTGCCAGAGAGCCTGAAATAGTGCCCTTTGTGTCCCATTCCTTTCAGTGCATCATCAGGTGCAAAGTTCCATGGGTGCCCCAAGACCCTCACCCTCCTGCCTTCCAGTGCCCTGTCCCCGCCCCTCAGAGGCCCCTGGGCTGGCTTGCAGAAGGAGACACAGCCCCAAGGCCATCCCGAGTCCTCCACTCCTGTCCGTTCTGAGGATGAGATGGAAGCACCGCAGTGGTCTGCGGCTGGCCCCCAACCACTCAGCAAATCAGAGGCAGAGCCCAGAACACACATCTCCTCAGGGAGGAGCTTTCCAGGCCACCCTCCATTCCTTTGAAGGCACACATGACCCCTGCTTAGCCTTGGGGCCTTGGCCTGAGTGCCCCCCTGCCTGCTGCTTCTAATAGGCCAGGTGGCACTATCCAAGGGGGCAGTGGGCCGTGGCTATTGAGATACAAACTAATTCAAGTGCAATCAATACACTTGCATTTCAAAACCACCTTTCACATGCTCACTAGTCAGGTGTGACCAGGGCTACTGGACCTGGCAGTGTAGTTAGAACACATACTCAATATCACAGAAAATTCTGTTCAGTAGTGCTGCTCTGGAGTCTGGGGTAGCGTTGGGGGCTGGCAGGGATGGACTTGAACCCTCAAGCGTGGGTCCATGATCGCCTTCTCCCAGGCCAGCCCATCAACCCCCATGACCGCATCTACCCCGAGGAGATGATTCAGACGGGCATCTCTCCCATTGACGTCATGAACAGCATTGCCCGTGGTCAGAAGATCCCCATCTTCTCAGCAGCCGGGCTCCCCCACAATGAGGTGAGACCTGCGGGGTCCTGCAGATGTGACCAAGACGAAGACACAGAGCAGAGGCCAGGACTGCTGGCCAGTGAGGAGGGTCTTCTGAGGCAAACAGGCAGGGACTAGCCATGCGGGGGTCATCACCGTCCAGACTGGTAGCTGTCCTCTGGCAGCTGATGGACTCAGGGCTGCAGAAGACCTCCTCAGGGGCCCCAAGGGGGTCTTCAAGCCTCCACCATGAGGAAGGCTATAGGACCTGGGGGAACACTTTCATCTTTCTGGCCTTGGATCCCTCTCATCAAAGGCCTTCGCAGGAGGAAGGACTGGAAATTGCTCTAGCTGTCATCCTCCGTGGTGGTCAGTGGGCTGGGATCCTGGCTTTGGCTCTGACACCCTTCCTTCCAATCCACCCCACCCCAGATTGCTGCCCAGATCTGCCGCCAGGCTGGGCTGGTGAAGAAGTCCAAGGCTGTGCTGGATTATCATGATGACAACTTTGCCATTGTCTTTGCGGCCATGGGGGTAAGAGAAGCAGGGCAGATTGGCAAGTTCTGGAAGCTGTGAGCAGGCAGTCTTGTCTTTTCGGACCCTGGCTCTGCCTGATACGATAAAGGAGGCATAATCCTTCTCCCTGAGAAGCTACTGGTGTCCAGGCCTATCTGGTGGGAGAAGCAAGAACATGACTGAAGGGCGTGGTTCACTGATGAGGACAGTGTGTCCGTCAGTGCATTCCAGAGGATGTGGCAGCTATCAGATGAGCCCAGGGTGGCCTAGAGAAGGAAGAAGCCAGGGAATTTGGGAAGACCACTTCAGGGAGGGGATATCATGGGGCCCTCAGAGGGCCCAAGGAGGGGTTTAGCAGGGAAGCAGCTGGCTGAGTGAGGGGTTGGGGTGGCACTGAGCAGAGCTCAACCTGAGGAAATCTGAACTTCTCTTTGGGGACCTGGGGAGAGAAAACCCAGCCCCTGCCTTTTCAAGTTCTAGGTCATCCCAAGGACTATTAGTCAATAGGCTTTACTGAGAAGAGATGGGAGGGGCCAAGGCCCCTGCCCTTCGGCTGCAGAGACAACCCCCAACTCCAACCATCCCTGCTGTGTGTCCAGGTGAACATGGAGACAGCCAGGTTCTTCAAGTCTGACTTCGAGCAGAACGGCTCCATGGGGAATGTCTGCCTCTTCCTGAACTTGGCCAACGACCCCACGTGAGCCATCCCCTGGTACCCAGACTGTCTGCAGGCAGCGGGCCCTATCCCCTCTCAACACCCGCAGTACCAGAGCTCAGGCGTATCCCAGAACCACAGCCATGGGCCAGAGCTGGGAAAACAACCCCTTGTTGTGCAGATGGGGAAAATGAGGCTCGGGAAGGGGTAGGACAGACAGAGGGAACCGGCTCACAGCCCCGCCTGCCACCTGCTGCCCATCTGTTCTTCCCATAATCTGCGTCCAGCCACTGTCCCCAGTCAGGCCTCCTTATCCTTGAGTCACTTCCACAAAGTCACCACTAAGGAGAGATTTCCTTAAACCACGTACTGACAAAAACTGCTGTTGTCTTTTAAAAATTGTCTTACTTGAGTAGAGTTGACATACAGTATTACATTAATTTCAGGTGTACGACATAGCGGTCCAGTTTCTCTGTGGCTTAATGCTGTGCTTGCCACAGGTGTACCTACTGTCAGTCCCCATACAGCACTATGACAATAGCATTGGCCCTGTTCCCTCCGCGGTGCCCTTCTCCAGAACTGGACGCCTGTGACTCCTGCTCCCCTTCACCCGTTCTGCCCATCTCCCCAGCCCTTCTCTCTGGCAACCCCCAGTTTATTCTCTGTATGTATAGGTCTGATTCTGCTTTTTGTTGGTTTAGTCCTTTGGAAAACTGCTACTTTTAAAGTTTAGGAAATGTGAGTTTAAATCTGTGGGTCAGGTGAACGAAAAAAAAAATTCTGATATAACCATTCTGGGTACTGATGGTGCTCCAAAAACGATTCTGGAGGCCAGGAGGACATCGCCAGAGAAAAGACCCATGGAACAGAGTTCGAGGACGGAGAGAGCCTGGAGGCAGAGGGTGGGAGTCAGGAGAGCTCAGAGTGCAAGGGGGCTACCAGGCGGACAGGGCAAGCCTATGGAATGTGCACACCAGGCATGCTCTAGAGTAGGGAGAGGAACCTTATGGAAAGAATCAACGGAGTGCCCCAGCTGAGCCAGTGCGGGGGTGGGGGGTAGACAGAGCGACAGCAGGAGCCCTGCCCCTGCCTCATTCTGAGAGGCCAGAGCCCCCTCACCTTCAGGCCCACAGGGACAGGGTGCTGTCATTCTCCATCAGCCCCCTGGCCCTGCCTGGCCCACTCCAACCCAACTCCCTGCCTGTTCCAGGCTCCCTACCCTTTCCTCCCTTGGACAGCAGGAGGGAGGAACGTAGGATGTGATGAACTGCCTGCCCCAGGAACCACAGCCGTGACATGGGGCTCATCCCACCGGCTCCCCTGATGCTGTGCACAGCTGACTATCCACTCAGCACTTGGGGATAAATGGAGCACAGGCCTAGGCCTCTGGGCTCTCTGAACATGGGGTGTCCCTCCGCCAGGATCGAGCGGATCATCACCCCACGCCTGGCACTGACTACTGCTGAGTTCCTTGCCTACCAGTGTGAGAAGCACGTGCTGGTCATCCTGACTGACATGAGTTCCTATGCAGAGGCCTTGCGGGAGGTGAGGCAGCCTGGGAAGAGTGTCAGGGTCATGCCTGCCTCTCCCTGGTCCCTCTACCCCGAAACTCATCCATCCAAGCCTGCTGCCACTCACTTCGTTTCTCAGTCGCTGAACCTCCCACTCAGCCTCTTGCCCCCTCTCTTAACCCAGTGACACTGATGTTGCAGGTCTCAGCTGCCAGAGAGGAGGTGCCGGGGCGCCGAGGCTTCCCGGGGTACATGTATACAGACCTGGCCACCATCTATGAGCGGGCCGGCCGCGTGGAGGGCCGGGGGGGTTCCATCACTCAGATCCCCATCCTCACCATGCCCAACGACGGTGAGTCTCTTGGCTGCCCACTGCCCTCTACAGCCCCCTGCCCTCCCTTCTCACTGGGATGCTTAAAGGGCCCGTGGTTTTCTGTATAGATGTGCAGTAGCTCTGTTTCTCCATCAAGGGATTCTCTGTCTTCTTCTTGCCTCCACATACCCCATCATTCCCATGAGAGAAACAGAGCCCAGGTGTTGCTGAGCTGGTGGAGACGTGCACCCCGTCTACACTGACACCACTGCATTTCCTTGCAGATATCACCCACCCAATCCCAGACCTGACAGGCTTCATCACGGAGGGACAGATCTACGTGGACAGACAGCTTCATAACAGACAAGTATTGTCCCCTCCCTACGACTTATTGCTCTGCTCACACCCACGGAGACACTGATGGACAGATGTCACAGTACTTACAGAGCTTCAGTTCTCTGTCAATTAGGAGGGGGTGGGCAAGGCTACCTCCAAAGAGGAGAAGAAGAGACCACCCAGGAAGACTGTGTGGTCACAGACACAAGACAGGTCTGGCTAGAATCCAGACCACCTGCCTGTGGGAACCTTGAGAAAATTATTTCATCCTTCTGATGCTAGGTTTCCTCATCTATAAAAGAGAAATAATAGTACTGATTACTCAATGGAGTGCATTGCGGAGGATACAATCAGTTGGCATATAGAAAGCCTCCAGGAGATAGTAGATACTCAATAAATGCTGCTTCTCTTTGCTTTCCAGCGATTTGCTCAGTGAACAAAACAGTGGGTAACTGACACTGTGCTCTAGCCCCGCCCACAGGCGGACCCTGTGAATAATGTGCCAGCAGGTTACAAAATGTGCCTGTTCCATCTGAGGTTAAAGGCAGCCCCTGTGACTTTTCCCTCTTTGCTTAGTAGGTTCCTTCTTTACAGTTATTAACTATTAAGCTTCAACCTGGTTTTTATCCAAATAATAAAAGGTTTAAAAATAGTGACTTCCATTACCTAATGTCACATCCTGTCCCCCCTCCACCCTCCTGTCTAGGAGCACACCTTAGACACCTGCATGCCCAAGCTCTAGAACTGTGGGCGACAGAGGAGGGTGGCGTGACTGACCCCCTGTCTGTGGGACGAGTGAGCAGCAGTCTCTTGAGCGCCCCAGGGGGAGGAGAGACAAGTAGGGGTAGAAAGGAAAGGAAACTCTGGACCCTGCCTTCTGCCACTCCCTTCTTCTGCTTCCCCAGATCTACCCTCCCATCAATGTGCTCCCATCCCTGTCGCGGCTGATGAAGTCTGCCATCGGGGAGGGCATGACGAGAAAGGACCATGGAGATGTCTCCAACCAATTGGTAAGCATGAGAAAGCCCAGGGACTGGAGGGTAAGCTAGTTTCAGAAGCCAGAGGCTTGAGCCCTTCCTAGACCACGAGCTGTTCTCCAGCAAAATCCCTCCCCTTTTGGAGTCCCCACTCAGCCAAACTGGGGGCCAATGGGCTCCCGTGATAGGCCTGCGGTGACGGCTGGACCGTTCTCCCCTTCACCCAGTATGCTTGCTATGCCATCGGGAAGGACGTGCAAGCCATGAAGGCAGTGGTGGGGGAGGAGGCGCTCACTTCGGAGGACCTGCTCTATCTGGAATTCCTGCAGAAGTTCGAGAAGAACTTCATCAACCAGGGTGAGGCGCGCTCCGGGCGTGCAGGCAGTAACCCCCTTACCCGGCCACATACACGCGCGCGCACGCCTAACCCTCCTGCTCCGACCCTAGGCCCCTACGAGAACCGCTCCGTGTTCGAGTCCTTGGATCTGGGCTGGAAGCTGTTGCGCATCTTCCCGAAGGAGATGCTGAAACGCATCCCGCAGAGCGTGCTCGAGGAGTTCTACTCCCGGGAGGGGGCGCCGCAAGACCCCGCTTCTGACACAGCGCTCTAGCCCCGCCCACACGCGGACCCCGGCGCTCCGTCCCCGGAGCCCCTGCTCTACGCCAGTTCTACACCCGCCTCAGTGTCTGCCAAGGTCCACCACACCTGAACCAACCGCTTGAGTGCCCACTGTCAGCCCCCCGCCGGCTCAGGGCGGGAGGCGGGCTCCCACGCTTCATCCCTCCCCCTGGATTCCCTGCACTGAGAAAGAACACAAGGTTGTTATGCCTGTATTAAGCTTGGGATAATCACCTGGAGAACTTCACAGAATACCAAGGCCCAGGCTCCAAACCAGATCAGTTGATCTGAATCTAGAGGCATAAGTCCTCTGCATTGGTATTTCGCACCCCCACCCCAACCCCGGCCCCAGGTACAGCTGGAGTTGCAACCAGTAGTATAGACACTGCAAGATAACCCAGGTGTAGATAATGAGGGCGAACTTGAAGAGGTCCTGAGACACTCTCTAACCCTGACATATGGATACAGTTTTGTTGTCATTCTTAGGACCCTAATACCTCAGAAGCAACAGCCCACAGAATCCCCCAACTCTCAGGAAATCCTCAATGCTTTGTCCCTGCAAAGCATTGTCACTTTATCTTAATTTGAAGCCAGGTGTTAAGGCCCCCCTTGGGGCAGATGCCCAGTAGAATTTGCTAGTTTTTAAAATGCTCAGGAGGGCTGCTGACTCCTTCAGACTGCTGGGGTTGGGAGGTGAGTGGGTTCCCAGAGGAGGTTTTCCCTGGAATGAGGGAGAGCTGCTTTGGGGGAAGAATCTGCATAATTTTTGTCCCTCTCTGAGTCGCTGTGGTCTTGGGAGACCCTCCCCCCTCCTTAGATTTCTCTGGGGGGAAATACCAGGAATGATGGGGCCCAGAGGGGAGTAGGTAGTTAGAAGTGAGTGGTATGATCAGGGATACCTAGAGTTGACCCCTGGGTCCTCAGTAAACCTCTGATAAGCTTGGGGTCATTCCCCCTGAGAAGACCCAACACTGAATCAAGCCACATGATTGCTTGGCTACCAATATACCATAAAAACTTAAAAGGCAAACTGAGGAAAACACTGACAACAAACACTACCATGTTAATAAGTTTTACAAATCCAATAAGAAACACTTTAAGACCCTCACAAAACAATGCAAAGAAATAGATAATTCCCAGAAGAGAAAAACACTGATATTTAATTGTTTAACTTTTTGGTAAGTCATCAAGGAGTCAAATTAGAACATTTCCACTACCAAATTATTAGCAAATGTTTATTTAAAATCACAGTATTCAGCACTGGTGATGAGGTTTTCAAGTAGTTCCTCTTTTAATAATAGAAAATTCTAGATGGCTGGCCTGGTCTCCCTGCTCCCCTGGCTTCCCTCCCTGTGAAGTAGGTAGTAGTAGTCGCATTTTGCTGATGCACAATCTGAGACACAGAGGTCAAGTAACTCACCCGAAGTCCCATGGCCCATGTGCAGGGCACCTGCTTCACTGCAGGGAAAAGTGTAAATGAGCATAAAACTTTGCCGGTGGGTAGTTTGGAAACAGTAACAGTTGAAAATGTTCATTCCCTTTCACCTAGTAATTCTGCTTCCAGGAAATCCATCCCAAGAACACAACCAAGATGAATCCTTTTTTCCTGCTGCACGTGTGAAATGATAGCACGGCCATTGTGACGCTGGGCTGCGGCGGCGTCATAATGTCGTTTAGTATATGGCATGACAGTGGATGCTAGTTCTTAATAATTAACGCTAAACGAAAAGTACAAACAAAAGGTCTGTACGATATGTATGTACACATTGTCACAGACCGTGATTTCTGTGGGTGGTGGGACTGTGATTTTTAATTTCCTCATCGTCCTTTTTCTCTGTTTTGACAATCAGCACTTAATAATTTAGAATTAGAAACAACCCCCAAGTGTCTTCTGATTTATGTGTGTGGTCGATGCTGTTTCCACGACGAGTGGGCCCGGGCTCCCTGGGGAGCGGAGCGGGGCGGGTGAGCGGCGGCAGGATCTCCCGGAGGCGCAGGGCGGGCCCCTGGAGACGCGGGCAGCTGGTTCCTGGGACCGGGCAGCCGCTCGGTCCGCGGAGGGGCCCGCCTGGCCGCAGCATGCATTCGAGCCTCTGCGGGTGGGCGGCGCGGGCGGGCCGGCAGGGCGCGCCGAGGGTGGGGGAGCAGTCCCCGCGCCCAAGTGTCGCCATGCTGCCGGGGGAGAAAGTCTACAGAGTCAGCTGGAGTGGCCCCGAGTCCCAGTCGCCCAGGTGGGCCGGGGATGAGGGGGCCAGGCTGCGGGGACTCTTTGGAGGGTCAGGGTCCCCAGCGGGCGGAAGCCCTGGGGCGGCGCGAGGAGCCGGGCAAACGGGGCGGGGGTCCGGGTTCGCCTCCCGAGGGGTGCTCGACGATGGTGGCTTCCTCCTTGCGCGGCCGACCAGCGAGCCCCGGTCCGGTCTCGGTGCTCAGGGACAGAAGTGCCTCGGTGCTCAGAGACAGCCCTCACCCACAAGCACGTCCCTCCGCAGGGCCGCTGGCCCAGACCCAGACCCAGACTCCCTTTTCTCGCTCACCAGCCCTCTCCCAACCCACACTAACCCTGACGAGGGGAACCAGAGTGCAGCTGGGAACTACTACGAGCTGTTCGCGGCCGCACTGGGCAACTTGGAATGGTTGCGCTTCTGTCTGAGTCGGGGCCGTGACAAAATTCCAGCAGATGACAAGGTAAGGCCTTGGAGCTTGGGGGCAAGAAATGAAGTCCTCTGTACCACAGAAAGTTCCTCACATAGTGGTTCCCTGGCAAAGAGCTGCCTGTGGAGCACCCACAGATACCCTTTTCTGTGCAGTCACCTTCTGCCGGCAGAAATTGCTCTGTAGGTTAGGTTGTGACCCTGGGGCCTCAGTCCTGCTCAGCCTCCTCTTACCCTCCTCCCGCTCCTACAGGGCTTCACCGCCATCCACTTTGCAGCCCAGAGTGGCAAGCTCACGTGCCTGCAGGCCTTAGTAGAGGAGTACAAGTTTCCCGTGGACCTGCCCACCAAGAATGGCCAGACACCGCTGCACCTGGTCATCAAGGGGGACAACAAGAGCATGACCCTTTCCTGCATTCACTATCTACTTGAGCAAGGGGCGGCCCTCAACACGTGAGTCCAGCCTGTGTCCAGAAAGTGTCCTGGAGCCTGGGCAGATAGGAATCCCCTCTTCCCCCACCAGGTCGGTAGATCCACGCAGGCCAGGCTTCGAGGTGACAAGGATCTGGTTCCCCATAAAGCAGTCAGCGAGCCCTCACGGTGTGATAAGGAGATCAGGCTCTAGGAGGGGAAAGACCCAGTTCACATCTCAGCTTTGCCATCTGCTAGCAAACAGCAAGACCTGGGGGAGGTCACTTGGCCCTTAGCCTCAGTGCTCTGGCTCCCAAGCCTGTCAGCTTAGGGGAGTCCCACGTGGAGCTTCAGAAAGAGCAGTGCCTGTGTGTCAATCAAAGGCCAACATTGGTGCGGAGTGCTGTCTGGGCTTTGGAAGGCCTAAAACCCAGGGGTTTCTAATTGGCAGCATAGTTTGGGAACTATTTCCTGAGCGTCCTCAACTGCAATGTGGGAGGATGACATGAGACTGTTGTGGCTAACAGAGGAAATGCACGAAAGTGCCCGAACGGCCTATGGGAGACTGCGCTCACTCACATTTACAGAGCGCTGTGTGCTCAGTGCCATGCCCAAGTTGAATATAGCAGTGAAGACACGCAAATGGCCCCAGCCCTCACGCAGCTGGGGTACTAGTGCACTAATAAGTAGTTAAGTAGTTAACTAGTATAACTAGTAATAGTTAAGTAGTGTAAGTAGTTACAAAGGAAATAAACAGGGTGATAAGCTGATGAGTGCGAGGGGTAGGGTAGAGAATCTATTTTGGAAAGGGAAGTCACATCTAAGGAAATAACATTTAAATTTTTTTTTAAAGATTTTATTTACTTATTTGACACAGATCACAAGTAGGCAGAGAGGCAGGCAGAGAGAGATGGGGGGAGAAGCAGCTCCCTGCTGAGAGAGAGCAGAGAGCCCAATGTAGGACTCGATCCCAGGACCCTGAGATCATGACCTGAGCCGAAGACAGAGGCTTACCCCACTGAGCCACCCAGGCACCCAGGAAATAACATTTAAATAGCAACCTGAAAACTGAGAGCAAGCCAGCCATGCGAAGAGCCAGGGAAAAGTGTCCCAGGTAGAGGGAAAATCATGTACAAAGATCACATGCTGGGAAAGAGTGGGGCAAGGTCAGAAGATGAGGGTGAGGAGGAAGCAGGGCCTAGGTCATGCAGGCCTCGTGTGCCATGGCCAGCCGGGGGAGGGGGCAGGAGGGCTGGCTGACTTGAGAGCCAGTAAGGTTATTAGCCTCAGCTCCAGCCAACCCAGCTCCCCTTCCAGGCGATCTTAACTCTTTTTATATCCATATAATAAAGCTCCCACCATTCATTTAGTCCATACCCTCCTTCTACGGTTGAGGAAATTGAAGCTCAGGGAAGAAGGAACATGTCAGAGTCACCCAGTAGGCTAGTGGCAGAGCAGGCCCAGAAGCTGGCCTGCCCACCTCTCTAATGGGCAGATGGCCTTTGTCCTTCCTTTCTGCACTCTCTCTGGTCGGTGGGGCCGTCTACAGGCAGACATGCAGTGGCTGCACACCCCTCCACCTGGCAGCCTGCAAGGGCCTGCTTAGCTGTGTGAAGGTGCTGGTGCAGAATGGTGCCAATGTCCATGCCCGGGACGCCCTGGGCTGCAAGCCCATCGACTACTGCAAAATATGGAACCACCGCGACTGTGCCCGGTGAGGGTGTGGGTAGCACCCTTGGCCTGCTGCCCCTTCCCTCCTTCCCAGCCCTTTCCCTGGGGCCCTCACCTAAGGCTGAGCCTTTACCAGGCGGGGCTGGGCTGGGAGCTAAGTCTGCAGTGGAGACCACTGCCCAGGTTATTATTCCCAGGGCTGTCCAGAGGGCCTCACCCCTTTGGGTTTAGCACTGCCCTGCCTTGCCCAGAGGCCTTGGGTCTTCTGCAGGGGGTGGTGATCACACTGTCAGACACCTTCCTCTCTCACCTAGAAGGAGAGAAGTTAATCAGACGGGCCTTGGGCATGGGGAAGGCTCCTCTGGTGACTCCTCCCACCCTCATCCAGACCCTGAGCATTGGCCCATGTTCCCAGCCCGGGGTGAATCTCAGTCCCTGGGGGATAATAATGTACCCTGCCCTCCCAACCTTGGCATCAGGTATTTGAAGGATGCCATGTGGAAACGGGACAAGAAGGACTTTGCTCGTGAGATGGGGAAACTGAAGAGGCTCAAAGACCAGCTGGCCTTCATGGAACAGGACTACCTGATTGAGTATCAGGTAAGGGGGGAAGGTGGGCAGGGGCGCCAGGCAGCCACTGCCACCCAAGCAGGCGAGCACAGGAGGCCTGACTCACGTGCCGTTAGAAGAGTGGCTGATAGCAGTCCCGTCCAGGAAAAGCCTCCCTCTCCTCATCCTCTGAAATTCCACCCTCAAAAGCCACTCCTCTAGGTCAAAATTCTTATTTTGTGTTAGCAAATACAGGTTAAATTAGCAAGAACTACAGCACCCCTCCTAGTGCATTACCTCCTGGATTAGAGGGAAATCTCTAGCGAGATGCATGCCCTGCCTACACACTGGGATTCACACTGGTTAAAAAGATCCACCCTGAGGCACCCGAGAGGCTCAGTCAAACATCTGCCTTTGGAGCAGGTCATGATTCCAGAGTCCCAGGACCAAGCCCCGTATTGGGCTCACTGCTCAGTGGAAAGTTTGCTTCTCCCTCTGCCCCTCACCCTGCTTGTGCTCTAATAAATAAATACATACATAATCTAAAAAAAATAAAAAAGATCCATCCTTTGGGGCATGTGGCTCACTCAGTGGGTGGAGCATGTGACTCCTGATCTAGGGGTTCAGAGTTCAAGCCCCAAGTTGGGTATAGTGATTACTCAAAATAGTCTTTAATATTATTTATTTATTTATTTATTTATTTGACAGAGAGAGAGAGATCACAAGTAGACAGAGAGGCAGGCAGAGAGAGAGAGAGAGAGGGAAGCAGGCTTTCCGCTGAGCAGAGAGCCCAATGCGGGACTCGATCCCAGGACCCTGAGACCATGACCTGAGCCGAAGGCAGCGGCTTAACCCACTGAGCCACCCAGGCGCCCTTAAAATAGTCTTTAAAAAAAAAAAAAATCCATCCCTTCCAACAGACACTGAGCACCTCCTCTTGGCTAGACACCTGCTGGACCCTGAGGCTACAAGGACAAATGAGATGTGGTCCCTTCACTTAAGGAGCTTAGGGTCTAGAATGGGAGGTGGGTTATATTCCCACAGAGGAAGAAGGGTCCAGGAGGATGCCAGAGAGATTAATGCTTAGAAGGATCTTTAAGGGTGGGCAGCAGTTGGCCATATGAAGGGAAGGGCTGACGAGGCAGAAGGAACAGACAGCCCTGTGGAGAGGCACAGAGGTAGAGAGCGTGGTATATGCTGAGAAGTACAAAGTCAATACAGCTAGGGGAACAGCTGTGAGCTGGAGATTGACAAGCTAGAAATTTGGAAGGGGCTCAGATCTATGACAAGCCCTTGGCTGGCGAAGAATGGGGGAGTAGCTAAAGGATTTCAAGGAGGTATAATGACATAGGATGCAAGAGCCAGAAAACCCAGAGAGAAGATGCTGGGAATCCTAAGTGGATCCAGAAGTGGGGAGGGCTTCAGGGCTGGCAAAATCCAGTACTCAGCTTGGTTCCCGGTGCATGTCTGTCCAGTTTTCTCAGCCCTGCTCTCTTTTGTCAGTGTTGCCCCGTCCTCATAGCCCCATGGGTCCAGAGGAGGCAAAGCTCATCTGTTCCCATGGCTCTTAACTTTCCCAGAAGCTCCTTACAGATCTCCCCTATCTCTTTGTGGCCTCAGTTGGATCCTGTGTCTATTCTGTTCCAACACCTGGAGCTAAAGGAAAGCCAAGTACTGACTGACCTGGGTCTGGGGCAAGGCTGATGCAATTATGATGATTGGCTTAGTCTAATCAGAGCCTACCTCCAGAGCAGCTGCTGCGTCAATCCCCAAACCACCTGGTGGCTTAGTGACAGTCTGGGGGGTGAGATACTGAAACAAGGGCGTGGACAAGGGGCTGTTCTGTGACCAGCTGAAAAGTTCACTTCTAGTGGAGGCAAAAAGAAAGAGGTAGACAGAGCCATGAGCATCTGGCCCGAAGAGCCAGCCAACTATATCCCCCAATATACAAGGTCCACCACTTCCCGAAGCCTATCCAGACTGGCTCCCCCCAGTTCCAGGCCTTCCAAAGCTTTCTGCTTTCTTCCAGGGTCGAGGATGTGCCTTTCCTCCCCCATCAAACCAGAGACTCTCTCAGGGCAAGCCATATGTCCACTATCAGAGGTGGAGGCTTGTCTCCCCCATGAGACTTGAGGTTTTCCATAGGGCAGGGACTGGAGACCTCACTTAGGGCAGAGGCCCTGTCAAATGGGCAGTCCCCTGGATGGGAGAGCTTCTACTTGCCCCATCAGCCCAAGGGCTCCCTTCCGGCAGTAGTTCTCTCCCTGTCAGAACAAGGGCAGAACAAAGGCCCATGAGGCAGGAAGTCTCTCTCCTCAGACTTAGGCCTCCTGGGGTGTGGCTGTTTCTGGCCAGTGACACTTGAGGTTTCCAAGGGCTACAGCCACAAGAGCCCCTTCTATGGGAGCAGGGAGGAGGGGCAGCCCTCCATGACTGTCTCTGTCTCGTACCCTCTGATGTTGCAGAAAGAGCACCAAATTCTGAGAGAAGCCGATTGGAAGAAGTGGCTCCATCGCAAGCAGTCCCAGACTTGCAATACCAAGCAAGCACCTTATGCCCCCCAGCCAGCGATCACTGTCTCCAGGACTCCCAAGCGCCAGGGGCGCCAGAAGAGCTTCTACCCCTCCCCGGAGGCACGCCTGTGGCAGACCTCAGTGCCCAAGCTGCAACCTTCGGGGATACCCACCCCCACCTACATGCAGCCCATGGTCAGGCGGCCCAAGTCATGGAATGTTAGCAACAACCCTGCCAGATCGCCCACCACCCAGATTGGCTTCCCACAGGGCATCCGCCTGGGTGTACATCCGGACCCCAGCCCGGAGCATGACTTCAGCAGCTTCCTCGAGGTGAGGTCTGACCGGTACGGTGGTGTACAGCTGCGCACGGTGGCTGGCAGCCGGGTAGCACCTGTGCCCCAGTTGCCTTTCGAGGTGGTAGTCCAAGAGCTGCATCCTTCAGTGCGGTCACACAGGTTGAAAGTGCCCCAGGGCTTCTGCCCCGTCAGCATGAGCACTGTGCCCCAGAAGCGGCACTTTAGTGACGACAACTTTTGGACCGATACTCTGGCCATGAACCTGCGTGAGACCTTTGATGAAGCCTTCCTGGCCACTGTGCGAGCCCATCAAGGGCTCCCCACTCTGCCCTCCCTCAAGAGCCTCCCATAAACTTATTTTGGTAGAGTCTCAACCTGAGGCAGCCCAGTGAGGGCTGAGGTGTGGTGATTCACGATGGGTTCGGAAGGGAGAGGAGTACCCACAGGCTTCCCACTTCCCGCTCCCAAGCTTAAAGATCGGAGCCCCTTCTCTTTCAACAAAAGCCTAGATCCCAGGTCTCCCTTCTCCACGAAGAACTTTCTTGGATTCCCCAGGAGGATGAAGCTAGGGCAGAGGGCTCAGAGTGGGCATCAATCTCTATCCTGGGCACTTGCGTTGTAAAAGTGACACTTTGGTGTCCCCACTATCTCTCCTCCCCACCAGGAGCAAGGCTTTGAGGATAGGGGAACCACTGGAAAAGTCTGCCTCTTGTTCAGATGAAGTCCTTCAAGGTTTCTGTAGTTCAGGGAGGCATAAGCAGCATACGTTCATTGGGGGAAGGAAGGGAGGACCTGTGGCTTCAGTTTCGGCTATACAAGCACTTGTACTTCTTCCAGGAAGCTGTCCTGGGTCCCCTGTTATGCCCTGGACGCATCACTACAAATCGTTCATTAAACAAACATTTATTGAGTGCTTTCTATGTACCGGGCACCAAGCCCGGCACTGTTGATACAAAAACTGAAGGGCAGTCCCTGCCCTCAAGGAGCTTACAGTCTGGTGGGGAGATAGACCAGTAAGCAGGCAAGTAAGCCTAGAGTGATCCGTGTGGTGTCCTGAAGGGAGAGGGGACAAAGCTTAGAGTAAGGGAGATCTAAGTTGAGAACTGACTGAGAAGGTACCCAGGTGAGCAGAAAGGGGAATCAAAGTGGCATCTCTGAATACAGGAGGTGGGGACACAGGGCGCAAGGTGGCAAGTGATGAGGCCAGAGAGGTGAGTAGGAACCAGACATCACAAGTCTCACAAGCCATGCTAAGGGGTCTGGACTTTAACCTGAGGGCAACAGGGAGCCATGGAAGGTTGTAGGCCAGGAAGTGAGTTGATCATTTTAGATAACTCTGGCTGTGGGACAGAAAAGGAGGCTGTCACAATAATCAGGGTGTAAGCTGATGACCGTGGGTGCAGCTCGAGTCAAGAGATGTTGGGAAGGTAAACTTTAACAGTTTTTAGAGATCAGATGGCAGGAGGAGGAGCAGAAAGAGAAAGCAGGGCTAGAAAGCAGGTTTCTGGTCTGGCTCCCGAGCAGTCTTGGGGCCATGGCAGGTACCCAAAAGAGGCAGGTTTGCAGAGGACAGGAACAAGTGCCCTCTGGGCCATGAGAATTGTCTGTGCACCCAAAGGCAGCAGAACAATGGTTCCGAAGATCAGGAGGGATGCTGGGGCCGGAGGTCAACTCGCAGTTCCTCGGCAAAGAGTCCTTGAAGCCATCAGCATGGATGGGCTCCTCTAGGGAGCCCAAAACAGAACCCTGAGAAACCCCATGGTGCATGGGGCAAATGGAGAAGCCTGCACAGGAAACTAAAAGGAAGAGCAGAGGTAGGAGGAAGACCAGCCACAGGAGTGCCAGGGAAGTGCAGTTCAAGAAGCCAGGGGTGACGGGCCCTGTCAGGTGCTGCAGCAATCCAGTATAAGGTATGAAAGTGTCCACTGGGTTTAGCACGAGAAGGCCACTGGCAACCCCTGGGAGAGACGCCCTACTGTTGGGGTGAGGAACAAAGGACACGGCAAGGGAGAGCAGAGCCGGCTGCTGACCCAGCAGTGAGGATGATACTGGCCTCCTGTGTCCTCTACCTTGTTTTCCCTTGTCTGCATAAGCTAAAAAGGCCTGGCCATCTCAATCCCGCCAGGAAGAAACCAAAATGTGCTACTCCTCTCAGGAACGGGAAATGCTGAAGTCAAGGGAATGAAGGGCTGTGGTGGGACTTGGGGCAGGATACAAAGAATTTCAAGCACAGGGGATTCCCTGGCTTTAAGGTCCTGCATATGCACTGTGCATCTCTGCACCTGCCCGTCCTGCTCTGACATACAGGACGCAGCTGGGAAGGGCTCTCAGGGAGGCTTCACTCCCGTATGTACTGCTGAGTACTTGCAAGGCACTGTAGTTGGAGTGCAAAGTCAGCAAATGCTGGTCTGTGCCAGGATCTGGCCCACCTTCTTAGGAGACTGAGGTCAGCTCCCTGGGAGCCAAGAGCACGCAGAAGAGGGCCAGCCTCTGTGTGCTCTTAGAGTGACAAACCATTTCTCCCCTCAGTCCCATTTCTTAAAAATTAGGCTGTAACCCAGGCTGCCTGGAAGCCAATTTCTATTTTCTTTCTCCTTGGGCCTAAGATAGAATTCAGCCAGAAACCACTCCTTTTCCCCAGGGGAAGGCTTACAAATAGGATATTGCAGATGTTCTGAAAGTCCAACCCAGTCCCAAACTGTCCTTCCTCTGCCCCCAGTGTCACAGCCATGGAGGAAAGAAGAGATGGGGAAAAGGGAGGGGCATGAGAAAGGCTGCTTCCGCCAATTCCCCTGACCCCGCTCGGCTCCTCATCTCTGCCCGTTTCTCACAAAGGGCAGTGAGAGCAGTCCTCTGGGAGGGCAAGACCCAAACCCAGGAAAGGAGCCTCTGGAGCAGAAAAACCAGTCCAGTCCAGGGCAGAAGGTCAACAGGAAGAAAGGGAGATGAACTTTCAGGATATTAAGGCAAACAGTGCCACCTAGAATCTTTATTCAAATGGGAACCAGCACTTGGGACAGAAATCACAGTTCAACAGCAAAAACTATTTCTCTCAGAAGTGCCAAGCCATGGCCCCTCCCCACGGCCATGTGCCCAGAGAACTTATTCCTATCTGGTCTCCAGCTTCATAGCTCCTGCCCTGCCTGCCCCAGCTGAGCCAGAACCTCCTGACACCACGGAAGCAGGCAGGAGGGTCACAGAGAGCTCAGCTTCTGCCTAACCAGAGGGACCGTGGCCGCCTGGCTAAGCAGGCTCTGCCATCCTCCCCAGTGCCCTCTGAGGTCGCAGCCCCTAGCAGCGTCAGATCTGAGCCAAGCTGAGCCCTTCAAGGAAGGTGAGGATGAGGGCTTCAGGGAGAGTCAAGGGGCCAAGGGCCAGGGCCAGGGGACGGTGCCTTCCAGGCTCACAGCCCCCGTCTAGTGCAGAGGCCCAGGCCCCGACTCTCCTGATCTTGTCCCCGCATCCCCTCCCCAAGGGGTTCAGTATATCTTCTGACGACTGGGTAGAATGGCCTCTTTGATGAAGGAGAAGACAACCAGGATCCCTAAGCGTTTGCCCCGCTTGCCTTTGGTGAAGTAATTGGAGACCACGTCATCTGTGGAGACATAGGCAGGGAGATGAGTGTGTGTGCCACCATCTTCATGGGAGCATGGCTGTCCCCACCTGGTGCCCGAGTGTTTCCATCACAGGGCTGGGCTCGGGCTCCCCACACGACCCAGGCCTTCTGAGGTCAACCCACTGAGACCCATGACAAACCCCTTCTCACCTCCTGGCTGCACGGTGGAGGGCAGGACGTTTTCCCCAGCCGACAGGGACACAAAGAACGCAAACGGGATTATCCACAGACAGAAAGTGAAATAGGCCAGGACCTAGCAACAAGAGACACTGAGAAGACGGTGCCCTGGAGGTGCCAAGGGTGGGTGACACATGGTCACCATGCATCTTGCAGAGGCGGTCAAGAATGCACAGAAGGCCCCGCACCTATCTCTGAAGGAGGCCAGGAAGCAGAAAGAGGGCAACCCCAGACGTGGAGATAATCAGTGGGGAACGGTGCAGGTCGAGGATGACCGAGTAGGACCACAATCCCCAAACCCTGGTCACTAAGACAAACGACTCTTCCGAACTAAAGGAAGCAGATGGAGGGCAAAACCATGACTGACCCATATTCCCCCCAAAAGTGATCTTGTTCTTCCCAGGGGACCGAACCAGAGCAGGAGCATGTGGGGAACCCCTGAGAGGAAAAAAGCCTAGCAGGCTGCTGGGAGGAGCTGGGCTGCAGGGCTGCAAACTGCCCAGCCCCGTGAGGTCTGGGTCAGACAAGGCCAACCCAACACCCCGTCCCAACCTCATGGTGTTAGGCTGTGATCCTGGGAGAACCAAAAAACTCCCTGGAGGAGAGCAGTGTCCTCCCCGTCTCAGCCAAAGACATCCCTGCCCCTCAGCCACACCACTTTCTAAACTCATCAATGCTATTTTTTTTAAATGTGTTATCCCCGTGTAGACCAATTCAAATCTCAGCTAAGTTCGTAAAGCAAATCATGCAAGTCCCCTTTACTTCCTCTGTCCCTGCTGGTGGTATGACGTACCAAACACTTCTTACCTCTGAGAAAGGGTAATATTCTTCTGCAAAAAACTGAAACGCTAGGTAATGATTCACCACCACTAGCCCTGTTGAGGGAATGAAGAGTCAGTCAGTTTGGGGGAAGACTATAGAAGAAGCTGGACTTCTAACCTTCAAAAAGCCCCTGGGAGTTGGGAGGCCAAGTCTTAGTCCTGGTCTTACACCCAACTTAGAGTATGGCTATAAGCCAAGTACACTACCCTCTGAAACACAGTTCTCCCTCTTTAAAAATAGGGTGGTTAGCTCCTACCTTCCCACTGCAGAAGGGTTACAAGGCAGATAAGAAAGCTCTCTGAATGGCATAAGAATGAGACTGGTTACAGAATCCAAAGCACTGTGACAATTAACCTGCTTTTAAATGGGTGTGAGTCCTGAAGAGTACCTTCCCCCGCACAGTGGGTGCAGGAAGTCATGTGTGGGCAGATAACATACTCCCAAGAGGTTCCACTCTGAACTGGGCAGACCTCGAATAAGGAGGCTTTCACTCCTCAGGAATACAAGGGCACAGTTTGCTACATGCTCTGGGGTGCAATTTTAGGATTCCTCCAAATTCTCGGGGAGAGGGTCCTTCCTCATTTTGCCCCAGGGTAGGGTTCACTGGTCTAAACTGGAATGTAAAGGACGCAGCCACATTTATGGAAAGAGAGACAACTTGCAGATCCTGGGGACGCGCTGCTCAGAGAAAGGCATCCCGGCCTGTTCTCATGGTAAGGGCAGGCACCAAAACAAAGCACCTACTTAAATTGACCACCAGAGCCAAATGCCACGTCTTCTTTCTCTTTCCTCCTCTCTTGCCTTTCCCCTTCTAAGGCAGAGCTTGGCCGTGCCTAGCCACACACTAAGACTGGGGAAACTGGAAGACTGATGGTGCCTAATGCCCACAGATCTTCAGCAAAACTCTCAGACATCTAAAGGGCAGGTTGGGGGAATAACAAAGGGATGCCAGAAGGGTCTGCTCCTATAGTAGCAGGGACAGGGAGGGTTCTACCCTCTGGGAAGATGCAGAAGAGGCCTGGTCTCCAGGGAAGGACTCCCCACACCAACCCTCACCAAACACATCCTCTGGTGACTCCCCAAGGCACTCAGGGTAAGAGGCCAGTCCTAGCTTTAACCCGGTGCCCTTCTTGGGAATCTTCTCTTTCCACATTCTCCCACAGAAATAGTCAAACAGCTCTAGGAAACTCCCAATTACATGTACATCCTGCCCAAAGGCTAGATGACCAGTAATGATTAATGGGAGAAAAGATAATCCTGATAACCAAACACCTCCCAGAATCTTTTCTGGGGATATCTATACCCATCTACTGTGTGTCAGCTGAGTCCATCATCTCTGAATAGATCAAGAACCCAAGGCCAGAGAGGAAAAATGACTCCCAGGATCAGAAAGCAGTGCCAGGTTAAAGGCAGAAAGGTCAGGGTCCTCTAAACATGTTTGTCTTCCCCAATACCGGTACCTGCAGGGGAGCCCACAGCCCCATGAAGCCTATGTTAATCAAGACTTTGGGCCAGGGTGTCTGGGTGGCTCAGTGGGTTAAAGCCTCTGCCTTCGGCTCAGGTCATGTTCCCAGGGTCCTGGGATCGAGCCCCACATCGGGCTCTCTGCTCAGCGGGGAGCCTGCTTCCACCTCTCTCTCTCTCTGCCTGCCTCTCTGCCTACTTGTGATCTCTGTCTACCAAATAAATAAATAAAATCTTAAAAAAAAAAAAAAAAAGACTTTGGGCCAGACAACTAGGCGGGGAGCTACCTACCTGCCAGGGTAGGGCTTTGGGCTTTTCCTGGCCAAGTGGTTTCTTAGGGCCCATAACTACACATCGACCCCACATTTTCTCCCTTCTCAAATTCACCTCCTTGGGAAAGCCCTCCCTAAATATCCTACTCCCCCACGCCATCCCCTCAAATATTAGTCACTAGAGCCAAGTAGACTCTAGACTCCTCAAGTGTGAGAAGACCATGTTCCCAATCAGCCTGGCCTCTTGGAGGACCTGGGTTGAGTGGTTTGCCCCTCTTCTCTATATCCCCAGAGAGCCCTGGACTGAGCTGGCCAAGTTCAACCACCTCGACTGCCTCCCCAACCCTGCCCCTCTCACCGCATGAAAGGATGAAGTTAGGCGAGGTCAGCATGATGAAGGGGAAGGTCTGGAGGAGGCCAAAGTAGACGAGGTTGGTGAAGAGGCCCACGCCAATCATGAAGGTGGGGAAGCGCTCAAACACGTAGAGGCCAATCAGCACAGCTGTGGAGAACTGAAACAACCAGAGGGACACAGTGCAGGGAGCCTCTTCCAGGCAGCCTTCTTGGTCTTACTAACCACACCGGCCTGCTCTGGGCAACACTAGGTTCATGCTTCAATCTCTTCTTGATCACAAGTCCTCCCCAACTTGTCTCTCAGTGCCCAAAGGGCAGCATCTTTTAATGGCATTCTCAAAATTTTTTACAGCAAAATGTAAACATTTTACAGATCAAATTTCAATTCTAGTCTCTTCTATTTTTTGAAAATGCCGAGCATGACCTACTGAACTGATGACACAACCCAATAATGAGACCCATGACTTGAAAAACACTTCTGAAGGATTTACGATCTATGACTTGAAAAACACTTCTGAAGGATTTATGATCGTCAGCACTTAACAAATGGCAGTTGGTAGAATGAAGATTTAATTCCTGTACCAAAACCCACAGGCCAGGCCTCTGAACCCAGAGCTGACTGCTAATGGTCTTGTCTCCACTACTAACTCTCTACCCCAAGCCATGTCCTGAGTGGCTGCTGACACCAGGTGACTTGAGAGGCACTGGACTTCTCCCATCCAAATGGTCCCAATCCCCACACCTTCCTGAAGCTGGAAGGAATCTATCCGCCAGCAGGCACTCCTGTAACTTTGACATCAATGGCAAGGATTGTGTCTTCAGGAACAGAAGCCTTCCGTGAGACCGCAGGAGGGCAGGGCCTAGGCCAGGGAAGGTGTCTCTCCCTTAGGACAAGTTACTTGATCGAATCAGGACGAGGGCAATGAGTACAGTACTCTAACTCATGTACTCAAAACCGTCCTTAGGTTCGTTCTTCGTTCTAAATGCTGCAGAGGGAGCAAGGGGCTATAGAGTCAATGGGAAACAACCAAGTAAAGGCCAAGCCATGGTCTTGTCACCACAGAGTGTGCACTCAGCTGTCACCCTAAGGATCTGAGAACAGGGTCTGCAGTGAAGCACTGCCACTTGGAGAAGGGGGAGCGAGGAAACACCTGGACCCAGAGAGCAGACTCAGGAGACAAGGGGCAGGTGAAGGAGGTAGGGATGGTGCCCTCAGGAAAACAGCAGGGACAAAGGTCTCATCATCCCTGCCAAACTCTCCCCACTTCCTCCTTTGAGGCAGGCCAAAAGAGGGGATAATCCTGGGAAAAAACTGCCACTTACCCAGATCATGTATTTTATGATCCTGCTGGTGGCCACTGTATATTCTTCTATCAGTTCTGCCAGGTAATAAAGTCCAGCCGCTGGGGGGGTAGGGAAGAGGAGCAAGCAGGAAGAATATTAGCCAGGGTCACTTCCACCATCCTGGTCTGCCTCTGTCTGCAGCTGGGATCCCATCAACCCCTCATGAACTCCCTAAGGCACAAACCAAACAGCCCATGTGGGCTCCTCCCAAATCTGAAGAAGCAAAACTTTGTCAGGGCAACTGAAAAAAGATTTTGTAAAACTGAATGGAAAAACCTGTATCTGATGCCTCAGCACAATGCTAACCTCTGGTCCACGAAGGGGGAATTTCATTCACTCATTCACTAAATATCTGTTAGGCACCTAGTATGGGTCAAGTGCCGGGCCAGTCCAGGCAAGGTCCCTTCCCTGACCTAGCGTGGGTAGGCAGGGGTAGGGAGAGCAATCAGCCCATCCCGGTGTGACAGGTGCTACATCAGACAAAGTACAGGGCACAACCAAACCCCATAAGTAGAGCTTCCCGGAGGAGGTGAGATCTCGGCCGGGACCAAGAGTAAAAACTCGCCAGAAGGGAAAAGCGTGTCAAAGTCCAACAGAGTAGGCAGTAGGAAGGGCCACAAGCCAAAGGGTGGGGATAAGCGTCGGGGAAAAGTTCAGCGCGATAGGGCCACGAAGGTGGGCACGGCAGCGGTTGGGGATGCGCGAGCTCCGGCAAGGGGCACTCGAGTCAGCCACTCCCAGGCAGTGCCGGGGCGGGTTCAGTGACACCGGGAGGGACCCACGGTCCCACTGGGCTGGTGGGGTCAGCAAGAGGGGGCAGGATCCGGCGGGACAGGGAAGGGGAGGGATAAGAAGGCTGGAGCATGGGACAGGAGTCTCCCGGGTTGCTCCGGCGCCCCCCTGATGCGACCGCCCTCGTGATGCGACCCCCGGTCAGCACAGATGCCGGGACAGGAGCCCGCGCGGACCCGGGTCGCGCACTCTCACCGACGGCCAGCGTGATGAAGGCCACCTGGATGAAGAGCGAAAGCCAGCTCAGCACGTACATGAACCACATGGCGCCCCCGCCCCGCCCGCCCCCGAGCGCCGGGACGGGCCTGCGCGCTTCGGCTCCGGCGACACGGAGCCGCCGCCACCGTCGCCGCGTCCCCGCCCCGCGGACGGCTAGAGGGCCGTGCGCCGCCGCCGAGAGGAGCCGGGCCGGAGCGCCGTCCCCGGCCGAACCCGGACTAGCGCCGCCCGCCGGCGCGGAAGACCAGCCGGCCGCGGCCGCGAACACCACCCTGCAGGCGGAGCCGCGGCCACCCGGAGCTGCACCCAGGGCCGGGCCCGCGACGCCGCCGGGGGAGGCAGGACGGTGCCCGGGGGCGGGGATGCGGCGCCTCCCGAAGGGACAGCCTTCGGGGCACTCCCAGGGCGCTCCCGCGCTGGCGTGGAGGGGGTCCGGGGCGCGAGAGGGCCGCCTGGCCGCACCCCAGCCGCCGCGGGCCGGAAGCCTGAAGGCAGGTCGCCCGCGGAGCTTGTCTTGCTGCCGCGGCTGAGTCGAACGACTTGGTTGCGTGCCTAACGCGGGCCAGGCCCTGTGCTAAAGGCCGCGCTGTATTTTCGGGAAGGAAGTTGATTTTAAGTCATTTCAGGATGGGGAAGCTGGGGCCAAGGAAGGTTACCTTGCCTCAAGTCATACATCTAGGAAGCGGCATGGGCGGGAGTGGGGCGCCTTTAATTAGTCATCCTCAGGCGTGAACTCTCCCTTTAGGCTGAGTTCCTTTAGGGTACCTTCTGCATCTTTGTGTCGCCGGCACATCGCCAGTGGCGGGCACGCAGCGCGCCCACTGGGCCCTGAATGCATTTACTAGACCTTGGAAGAGTTACTGAGGGGGCGGAAGGACAGCGGAGCCCTTGCTAAGAAGCTCCCCATCTAGTGGCCACGACAGGCATGCAAAATAAAGTGTTGGGGACTGAGCTAAGCTATTCATCTCAGGATGATCTTTATATGCATAAAAATGAATACACATTCCTCAAAGATTAAGCATAGAACTACCAAATAGTGCATCGATTCCACTCCTCGGTATATGCCCTCAAAGAATTGAAAGTAGGGACTCCAAAGAGTTAAGTCTACACCAATGCTCATAGCAGTTTTATTCATAAAGGTGGAAACATCCTAAAAGTTCAGCAGCAGGTGAATGGATAAACAAAAGGCGTTTTAGATACACGATGCGATACTATTTAACTTCAAAAAGACATGAGATTCTGATGCATGTTACATCATGAATAAATCTTTAAGACATGCTAAGTGAAACAAGTCAGACCCAAAAGAGCAAATATTGTATGATTTCACTTATCTGAGGTATCTAGAGTACTCAAAATTGTAAACAGAAAGTAGCCAGTAGAGGAGGGGAACAGAGAGTAATGGGGAGTTACTATTTCATGGGTACAGAGTTCCAGTTGGGGAAGATGAAAAAGTTCTGGAGATGGATAGTGGTGATTGTTGCCATTGTGAATATGCTTGATGCCAATGAACTGTACACTTAAAATGGATAAAATGGTCAATTTTGTGCTACATATACTTATCACGATAAAAAATACATAAGGTCACATCAAAGAAATTATACTGAAATGCAGGTATCAAAATACTTTTTAGAAAGCCAAATATGTGATATAGTAATGTTTCTTTATTAACGCATACCATAACCAGATCTAATAGAAAATCTAATAACTACCTGTTAATGACATAGTAAGAAATATATATGTTTGGCCTCTGCTCCCATTCTTGACACAGACCTCCTGAAGCCTTTGTAATTTCCCAAGTAGTAGAGGTGATAAGAGTGTGTTAAACAGAGCTCCCAAATCCTTGGGATTTCCAGGGTGAGAGGAGCATCTCTGGTCTAAGGAGGAGACTCTGGGTGGGCTCCTGGATGGATCAGGATGGGGGCTGGCCACCAGAAAGACCAAGTCCTGATTAGAAGCTTGGAACTTTCAGTCCCATCCCCCATCCTCCACTGAGGTGAGAAGGCTGGAGATTGAGTTATTTCAGGATGGGGAAGCTGGGACCAAGGAAGGCTTGGCTTCCTTGACTGTGTGATGAAGTCTCCATAAAAATCTCTAAACTATGGGGTTCAAAGGTTGGTGAATGCATCCACATGCTTGGGTGGTGGCCCACCCCAACTCCACAAGGACAGAAGCTCCTAGGCTTGTAAGCCTTCCAGACCTCACCCTATGTGTACCTTGATCTCACTGTTCATCTGTACCTTTATAGTAAACTGGTAAGTGTAGTAAATATTTCCAAGTTTTGTCAGCCAATTATAGCTGAGGTATTATTTCCAAGTTTTGTCTAGCCAATGATCTAGCCTGAGGAGGGTGGTTGGGAATCCCCCACGTTGTAGCCAGGCTGGACCTGTAGGCACTCTGGTGACCCATGACCATAGCT